>NC_139512.1:11018376-11183376 GCF_947247035.1 Vipera ursinii
CCTGGTTCCAAAATTCCAACAGCCCCCTACGTCATGGGTAGGCAACCTTGGCTCTTTTATGACTCGTGGACTTCAACTCCCAGAATTCCTGAGCCAGCCACGCTGAGGGGAAAGGGAGAGGTTTCCAAGCTGAGCCATCTTGGCTCAGGAATTCTGGGAGTTGAAGTCCACAAGTCATAAAAGAGCCAAGGTTGCCTACCCCTGCCCTACGTGGTCCCATGACTGCATGTTGGGGGGGGAGAGGGGGCTAGGCAGCCGGCCTGCATTTACAAACTTTTGCAGCGTCGTCTTGTCATGTGACTGCTATTTATGACTTTTTTTTGCTGAAAACCAGTGTTTACTTCCAGTTTTGAGCAAAAAAAATGCCCCATAAGCGAACACTAGCTTTCCCCTAACAACCGTAAGGATTTACTTAACGGCTGCCGCAAAAGTGTAGTAAAACTGGGTTGGTCGTTTGATGCCACTCTACGTCGGTCGTCACTCTTCGACGGTAATGGGCTAGCGGCATTGCAGTTGTAAGTCGAGGACTGCCGGTTTGCTAACTTCTTCTGACATTCTGGTAGCCTCTGATATTCCGATACAAAGCACCGAGTAGATTGTGCTTGGGATCCACCCACTTTCCTCAAAAGCTGGATCACTGAGGTGCTTTTTCCTCAGCTGGCCCGGGACCCCACCAGTAGGGCATGATTGCCCCAGCCTTTGCTTGATAAGCCACCCTCACAATGGACTGGGCTGAGACAAGATAGCTGCTGACTCTGTTCCCGCCGATAGCCTTCCTTGAATTTCTGAATTTTTAAGGCTTCCCGGGTCCAGCGGACGTCCGGATGAATGAAACTCTTGTGCCCTCTGTGTGGACGACGGGGCTTTGATTCGCTTGCTGTCTGCAGCGTCCTTCGCACACCCTCTCTTCCTGCCCTTCCCATCCCTTTATGTCCATATTTTATTTTATTTATTTATTCATTTAATTAGTTTTATATACCGCCCTATTCCCGAAGGACTCAGGGCGGTTTACAGGGCAAAATTTAGAAGACGATATAAAAGTTGAAGTAAAAATAGAATTAAAATGAATTAAATGAATTAATAAATATTAATTAAATTAATTGATATTTTGTCCCAGCGTGGCCGCTTTTAAGATAGGTGGACTTCAACTCCCAGAATGCTTCCGTCGTCATCGGGGAATTGAAGGCCACAAGGGCCGGCTCAGGCATTCTGGGAATTGAAGTCCCCACTTCTTCGAAGTCACCAGATTTGAGAAACGTTGCTTTCCGTTCCCAAATATCCGGCTTGTCAGCGCTGCGACAATTGAGAAAACTGTAGCCATTTTACCTTTTTTTGCTTTCATTGTGCTTCTTTCTGCTTTGGGGGATTTCAGATGTAGAAGCGGGGGGTGTAGGG
This sequence comes from Vipera ursinii, assembly GCF_947247035.1. NCBI lineage: Eukaryota > Metazoa > Chordata > Lepidosauria > Squamata > Viperidae > Vipera > Vipera ursinii. The sequence goes on from NC_139512.1 coordinate 11,019,772, forward strand.
GGAAATGTTTGAGCATTTTCACTTCGCCATAACAATCGCAGCTCTGTGTGCCGGTACTTTGTTTCCTGAACAAAATGTTCAAGGAAGAAATCTTTGCCTTGAAGTGCTTTTTAATTGGTTTCATCTATCGGAACCATGACACTGCTCAGCCTTGCCTAAAGACCTTCTTTTATCTTCCAGTGGCTGTCCCACGGGGCTGACTCCAACGGCAGTGGGGTTGCGGTACTGTTAGAACTCGCCAGGTTGTTCTCCCGGCTCTACACGTACAAGAGGACCCACGCCGCGTAAGAACGGGACCGGCTTTGGGGTAGGGCAGGGGTAGGCAACCTTGGCTGTTTTATGACTGGTGGACTTCAACTCCCAGAATTCCTCAGCCAGCCATGCTGAGGGGAAAGGGAGAGGTTTCCAAGTTGAGCCATGCTGGCTCAGGAATTCTGGGAGTTGAAGTCCACCAGTCATAAAACAGCCAAGGTTGCCTACCCCTGGGGTAGGGAAACCCAAACAAGACAAGATGGTGGATGCACGTTTCCCCAATAGAAATGCACCCCTTGCCTCTCTCTTCTCTGCACAGGTACAACTTGCTTTTCTTTGCATCCGGAGGCGGCAAGTTTAACTATCAGGGAACGAAGCGGTGGCTGGAAGACAACCTGGACCACACAGGTGTGAACGGAGATTATTGCGTTCTTTTATATGTTTGGGGGGCTATGGGGAAAACTCTGGCCTCGCATATGAAGTAGCCAAAGAGAGGAAAGGGGCTGTTGGACAGATGCCTGGCAACCTGCTTTAAGTGGCAGAAGAGGCAGTGGTGGGATTCAGCCAGTTCGCGAGAATCGGTAGCTAAATTTACCTGAATTCGGAGAACCGGCTGGCTTCCAGAAGTCCAGTCTAGGCCTCGGAGGCCTGGAGAAGCCCTCCCAGGCCTAAAACAGCCCACTGGAAATGTGTGGATGCCACTTCCGGAAGTCCATTCCAGGCACCAGAGGCCTGGAGGAGCCCTCCCAGGGTAAAACAACCCACCGGAAGTGTGTGGATGCCACTTCCGGAAGTCCATTTTAGGCACCAGAGGCCTGGAGGAGCCCTCCCAGGCCTAAAACAGCCCACCGGAAATGTGTGGATGCCACTTCTGGAAGTCCATTCCAGGCACCAGAGGCCTGGAGGAGCCCTCCCAGGGCTAAAACAACCCACCGGAAGTGTGTGGATGCCACTTCCGGAAGTCCATTTTAGGCACCAGAGGCCTGGAGGAGCCCTCCCAGGCCTAAAACAGCCCACCGGAAATGTGTGGATGCCACTTCTGGAAGTCCATTCCAGGCACCAGAGGCCTGGAGGAGCCCTCCCAGGGCTAAAACAGCCCACGGGAAGTGTGTGGATGCCACTTCCGGAAGTCCATTCTAGGCACCAGAGGCCTAGAAGAGGCCTCCCAGGCCTAAAACATCCCACCGGAAGTGTGTGGATGCCACTTCCGGAAGTCCGCATCAGAGGCCCAGGCCTGCATCAAATATGAGAACCGGTTGTTGAGGTATTTGAATCCCACCACTGAGAAGAGAGTATAGCTTGGCCTATTTTAGCTGTTAATGGGCCTGGTGACAATCCTCGCTTTTCATCTTTCAATTGTTTTATTCATTTAGTTCAATTTTTATGGCCGCCCGTCTCGCCAGGTTGACTCTGGGTGGCTGACGATAGGCTAAAGCAGGGGTAGGCAACCTTGGCTCTTTTATGACTCCTGGACTTCAACTCCCAGAATTCCTGAGCCAGGATGGCTCAGCTTGGAACTTCTCCCTTTCCCCTCAGCATGGCTGGCTCAGGCATTCTGGGAGTTGAAGTCCAGGAGTCATAAAAGAGCCGAGGTTCCCCACCCCTCTGCATCCAGCCAAATTAGAACCAAAAAAACAATATACATAAAGCGAATACAGGTAGTCCTCGACTTAGGATCACCCTTGAGCCCAACATTTCTATTGTGAAGCCAGGCAGTTGTTAAGTGAGATTTGTCCCCATTTAACAATCTTCCTTGCCACAGTCGCTGTGTGAATCAGTCATTGAGCGAATGTGGCTTTCCCCGTTGACTCTTGTAACACGCCTGCTGGGAAGATCACAAATGGTGATCACATGACCTCAAGATACCGCCACTGTCGTAAATATGTGCCAGCTGCCGGGCAAATTTTGATCGCCTGACCAAATTTGGATCATGGTGTGAAAACCGGTCACAAGTCACATTTTTCAGTGCCACGGTAACGTTGAACGGTCCCTAAAGGAACAGTTGTAAGCCGAAGGCTACCTGTCGGGAGGCCCTGTTCACTGTCAGATTAGGCCCTCGTGATCTCCCGTCTGGACTACTGCAATGTGCTCTGCCTGGGGTTGCCCTTGAAGTCCCCTCAGCAGCTTCAAGTACGGAAGGCGGAAGCCCAGGTAGTAAATGGGGACAGTGATTTGGCCCAGGTTGTAACACCTCTACTCCGTGAGCTGCCTGGGTCCCAAGTGGTCTTCTGGATGCGATTCAGGGCGCTGGTGGTCACCTTTAAAGCCCTTCATAGCTTGGGACCAGGTGACTTGAGGGGCCGTCATTCCTACCTGCTCATCCAGTTAGACAAGACGGGCGTCTTTTAGGTCTTATCGCTTCAGGAATGTGGGTTGATGGGGCTGAGATGGGCCCTTTGTGCTGTTAAAAGCTCACTTTCTGGAACATTCTTCCTCCTGAAATCAAGACGGTCTCGATCCTGCAGGCGTTTCCTAAGACCTTAAAGACCTGCCTCTGCGCCCAGGTTTCTTGGTGCGTGTTAACGGGGTACAGGTAGTCCTCGACTTAATGACCACAATTGACTGACACACACACACACACACCCCAATTTTCTGCTGCTAAGGGAAACATCGGTTAAGCGAAATTGGCCCCGTTTCTTGCCGCAGCTGCAAAGTGAATCACTGCAGTTGGTAAGTTAGCAACACGGTCGTTAAGTGAATCTGGCTTCCCCGTCGATTTTGCTTGTCAGAAGGCCGCGAAAGGGGATCACGTGAGCCTTCTCCACCCCCCTGCCCGCCCCAGGACACTCCAACCGTTATTAAGTGTGAGTCGGTTGTCGAAGCATCCTAAGGCACGTCTCGTGACCACGGGGCTGCGGCCAGAGTCCCGAGTGTGACAGAGAAGTCAGTCCTAAGTCGCCTTTTTTTTTCAGTGCCGTGGCAACTTTTGAACGGTCACAAGTTGAGGACTACCCGTCACTGTGTAGCCTTCTCTGATTCCAGATTTCAGTCTGCTGCAGGATAATGTGGCGTTTGTCCTCTGCCTGGACACTCTGGGGAGAGGCAGCAGTCTCCACCTCCACGTCTCAAAGCCCCCCAAGGAAGGGACGCTTCAGCACACCTTTCTCAAGGAGCTGGAACAGGTAAAGGGGGAACTGGGGTCCCTTTGGGGTGGCTGCCTTCTTCCCCAGCCTGGACTGCTGGACTTCCCTTTCCCCTCCCCTCCTGGAAGCCAGAACACAACGGAGGGAGGCAGGACTAGGGTAGTCCTTGCCTTACGTCCCTCATGGAGCGCTAGAGGTCGTCCTTGGCTTACATCCCTAATGGAGCCCGCGATGGTCACCGACGTAGCCGGCCCCGTTTCGTGACTTTTCCCGCAGAGGCCGTTCAACAGAGCAGCATGGCTGTTAAGCGAACCCAGAGTCATTCATTAAGCGAAGGCGGCGGTTAAAGCATTTTTTGCCGAAACGCGGTCGTAAACGCCGGTTTCGCGGCAAACCCCCCCCCCTCATAAATCGGGATCACATGACTGCAAAGGCAGGCCAGTTGCTGCAATCGTGTGACCGCTTGGGTGCCCCTTGGAACATCCGAACCGGGTTGTAAGTGCCTTTTGGAGGGTTCATACCTTTGGACGGTTGCGAAGCAACCAGTCATAAGTCAAGGACTACCTGCAACGCCGGAGCAATAGCTCCATCTGCTGACTGCTTTAAAGAAGAACGAATGCAAAGCTCTTGATCAGGGATCTTCAAACTTGGCCCTTTTATGACTTGTGGACTTCCACTTCCAGAATTCTGGGACTGGAAGTCCGCAAGTCATAAAAGGGCCAAGTTTGAAGACCCCTGCCAGAATACCTGAGCCGTGCATGCTGGCTGAGGAATTCTGAAAATTGAAGTCCGCAAATTATAAAAGGGCCAAGTCTGAAAACCCCTCCCAGAATTCCTCAGCCGGGCACGCTGGCTGAGGAATGCTGGGAGTTGAAGTCCACAAGTCACAAAAGGGCCAAGTCTGAAGACCCCTTCTCTAATCTCTTCATTGTCCATTCCAAGGCTGATCGTTGTTCTACCTCAGGGGTCCTTCAAACCTGGCCTTTTTACGACTCGTGGACTTCTGCTCCCACAATTCCTCAGCCAGTGTGCCTGGCTGAGGAATTCTGGGAGCGGAAGTCCACGAGTCGTAAAAGGGCCAGGCTTGAAGGACCCCTGGTCTAACTCAGTGTTTCTCAACGGCGGCAGCTTTAAGATGGGGGAGACTTCCAACTCCCAGAATCCCTCAGCCAGGCACGCCGGCAGTGTTGACCGCCTGCGCTGCTTCCTCTCTTTGACCCTGCTGCCCACCTTTTGTTCCTCCAGGTTGTCGCCCACCATTTCCCAGAGGTGAGGTTCTCCATGGTGCACAAGAAGATCAACCTGGCCGAAGACATGCTGGCCTGGGAGCACGAGCGCTTCGCCATCCGCCGCCTCCCGGCCTTCACGGTCTCCCACCTGGAGAGCCACCGCGAAGGCCTGCGCAACAGCATCATGGACGTCAGGTCAGCTGCTGGGTGAGGAGGCGCCGCGCGGGCCGATGCGTCGGGGTGGGGAGGCTTTGCGCCGCCCCTTTATTGCCTCTCCCCTCGAGGCACGTCAGGGAAAAGAGGGCCCAGGTTTGGTCGCTTCTGCTTCCTTTCATCGCTCGAAGATGGGAGGTTGGGAAAAATAAGAAGGTCCATCCTGTCTGGTTCCCAAATCTCACCCTTTGGACCCGGGGTGGGCAATTCATTTTCCCAAGATGCCGCAGGAGAAACGGACTGTGAGGGTGCCTGGGCCGCGCACGCCCACGCATAGGTAAATCGAGGGGGGGGGAGGGGGAAAGTCGCTTTCAAAAAGCAGACGATCGCAGCCGAGCCCCAAATTTCCGTCGCCAAGCGAAACAGGTTTTTTTTCAGCGAGCTTCGCCCCGTTTTGCAACCTTCCTGAAGCGAAGCGCTGCCGTTGTTCAAGTTGGCAACGCCGTCGCTAAGCGAATCTGCCTTCCCCCGCTGACTTTTGCTCGTCAGAGGATCGCAAAAGGGGAATCGCGTGATCCCCGGGACGCACTGCAACCGTCATGAATATGAACCCGTTGCCAAGCGTCTGGATTTCGGTGACGTGACAACGGGTGTGAGGTGCAGTCAGAAGCCACCTTTTTTTTTTCTTAGTGCCCTGTGACTTAGAACAGTCACTCAACGAACTGCTGTAAGTCGAGGGCTGCCTGGAAAAGCAACCCACGTGGGCTGGCAGGGAAACCCCAAAGGGCCGGATGTAGCCCAGGGGCCATGAGATGCCTGTAAAGGTAACCCCCAAATCAGGGTCATAATTGAACATGGCAATTATGATGCCTCAGGGAGATGGATGGTTAGGAAGTATGATATATGGAAGGAAGGAAGGAAGGAAGGAAGGAAGGAAGGAAGGAAGGAAGGAAGGGAAGGAAGGAAGGGAAGGAAGGAAGGAAGGAAGGGAAGGAAGGAAGGGAAGGAAGGAAGGAAGGAAAGGAAGGAAGGGAAGGAAGGAAAGGAAGGAAGGAAGGAAGGGAAGGAAGGAAGGAAGGAAGGAAGGAGAAAGGAAGGAAAGGAAAGGGAATGAAGGAGGAAAGGAAAGGAAGGAAGGAGGAAAGGGAGGAAAGGAAAGGAAGGAAGGAGGAAAGGAAAGAGGGAAGGAAGAAAGGGAAGGAAGGAAGGAAAGGAAAGGGAATGAAGGAGGAAAGGAAAGGAAGGAAGGAGGAAGGAAGGAAGGAGGGAGGAAAGGGAAGAAAGGAAGAAAGGAAAGGGAATGAAGGAGGAAAGGAAGGAAGGAGGAAAGGAAAGGGAATGAAGGAGGAAAGGAAGGAGGGAGGAAGGAAGGAAGGAGGAAAGGGAAGAAAGGAAGGAGGAAAGGAAGGAAGGAAAGGGAAGGAAGGAGGAAAGGAAAGGAAGGAAGGAGAAAAGGAAGGGAAGGAAGGAAGGAGGGAGGAAAGGGAAGAAAGGAAGGAGGAAAGGGAATGAAGGAGGAAAGGAAGGAAGGAGGAAAGGAAAGGAAGGAAGGTGGGCCACCATGTGATCCAAAGGAGTTTTTTATTTTTTCCAAAAGGCAACTGGACTCCCCCCCCCCCCCCGCTTTGCGAAGGTTTCACTTCTCATTCAAGAAGCTTCTTTAGTTCTGCATCTCTGCACCAAAAGCACCTTTGGGACAACCATCACCTGGATGATTGAGAATCTCCCGAGAGACGGTCACCCTGTGTGACCGGATCTGTTTCTGTGACCTATTTTTTTTTTAGCAACAGTTTTTTACGCAAAGACGGCAGTCATTAAGCCATTAACCCACTCTGGGCCAGGCTTGGCCAGAAATCAGAACTAAACGCCCCAAAGTCCTAAAGGGCGGCCACGGGACCGCAGGACACTGCGAAAGGGCCGCCGTGAATGCAGGCCAGTGGCTGAGCATCCCAAATGGGGGTCACGTGGGCAAGTGGGGGTGTTCTTACTTTTGAGCCAGGCCGTAAGTAGCTTTGAGGAGATCCATTATAAGTCAAGGGCTGCCTTTACGCTTATAGAGCAGGCCCCCCCATCCCCCGGTCCGTGGACCCATACCGGGCAACCGGTCCGCACAAACAAGCGAAGCCCCCTCCGCGGGATGCAGGCGGCGCACAAAACCAGGCACTCTCCGGTCCGTAGAAAAAAGCTTCTCTCCGCAGAACCGGTCCCCGTTGCCCAAAAGGTTGGGGACCTCTGCTAATAGAGCATTAGGATTGTGCGTGCTTTGAAAACACAATCCCAGGCGGGGGTGGGGTGGGGGAAAAGAGGGGGCTGCTTTAAAGCATCGCTACAGAAGAGCGTTCGAGGCAAGCGCCTTCTACGGGTCCACCTGACGAGCTGTTTCTTCCACACACCCCTCCACCCCCGGATGTTGGTCTGATCGCCCAAACTGGGATCGATCTTGTGTGCGCGGGCTGTGGGTGTGAGCGAAGTGCCGCCGTTTCAGAGGCCTCCCGTCGGCCCCTCCCCTTTCCTAGGAGCCAAAGGCTGACGCGGCTGCCGTTTTCCCTCTTGCAGGCCACGGGTGAACCTCCAGATCCTCACCCGCAACACCCGGATCATCGTAGAGGCTCTGACGAGGGTGATCTACAACTTGACACAGAAGGCGAGTCTTTTCTTAGGGCGGATAAAGCAATCGAACCACTACAAAAACATCAGCAACAATAAATCAAGCAGGCTGATTTATTTATTTATTATTTATTTTATTTTAATTCCATTTATATCCCTCCCTTCTCCGAAGACTCAGGGCGGCTTACAAGCTTAGCAGTAGCCTTCATTCTGTGTATATGCCTGCTTATTAGGGCATATACATATTATTATTTATTGTTATTATTATTATTTATTTGAGCCCGGTGAATTTAAATTGAGCTTCAGCTGAAACCTACCGTCAGTTTAGACACGCCTCTTCCCTGCGTAGTAGCGATCAGTCTCGTCTCACAACTTTACAGCCTGTGGGCTTCAACTCCCAGTCTGGCTGGCTCGGGAATTCTGGGAATTACAAGTCCACAGGTCATAAAATTGCTCACCCCCGCTACAGAGCAACTAGCATTCATTCTGATGATGTGTCCCACCCACCTCATTTGAGCTCTGATCTTCAGAGACTCAGTGCTGGTGGGTTCCATACCAGGGATCCCCAAACCCTGGCCTGGGCCTCGGGGCCATTCGGAAGCGGGCTGTGGAAGCGGAAGGGTGAGCGTGCAGAAAGCTCCACTTGCGGAAGCGGCATGCGGGCATGCACGCAGTTCCATTTTTTGGAGCGGCTGGAGCGCGTGCCCGCCCCTTGCACGGATTGACCTGCGTGTGCATGCTCACCCGCCGCTCGCATGGAAACACCACCACCCCCATTTCCCTGCCCTGCTGGTCTGCAAAGCTGAAAAGGCCGGGGGAACGCTGTTCCACACAACCCCAGTCCTCCAGGTCGGAGACGCACCCTTGCTAACAAATGCCAAGGACAGAGCGGAGAGCACCACATGAGAAAGTTCTCCAGTTGTTTGACGTGTCTCCGGTGCAGAGCCCGGGACTCAGACGGGAAGGGATAACTGCCGCTGTCTGTAGACTTTCAGCTTTGCGACGATAACGGACGGAGGTTGTGGTCAATTGTGGTCAATTGTGGTCAGCTGGATTTTCATCCATCCCTCTTTTTTTTTTTTCCTTCCCTCATCAGGGTGTGCCTGCTGACCTCCAGATCTTCACTGAACACATGGTAAGCTCCTGGCTGGAAGGCTCTGTGTGTGTGTGTGTGTGTGTGAGAGAGAGAGAGAGAGAGAGATATGGGGGGGAGAGAAAGAAGGATGTTTCGGGGTCTTCGTCTGCAGAACTGGCCGACTTCCTCTCCCCCTCTTCCCTGTTTCTGCAGCAGATTCAGCAGGAGCAGATGGAGTCGGTGATGGACTGGCTCAGCAGTCAGCCAAGGGCTGCCCAGCTGGTGGACAAAGACAGCACCTTCATCAACACCCTGGAATACTACATGAGCCGCTACCTGAAAGACGTCAAGCAGCATTACGTGAAGGCAGACAAGCGGTGAGGATAGCGACGGTGTTCCCAGCTGCTCAACTGGCCACTCAGTCTCTCTGTGGGTTTAGCACTGATGATGTTACCTAGTTGGGTAATGAAACGTCTGCAAGAAAACCACCAAGCTTAGAGGGAACCAAGGAACCCACAGTCCTTCTCCTCCCCTCCCCTCCCCTCCTCTACTCCCCTCCTCTCGTCTCTGCACACCCCACTTCCTCTTAGCACTGATGATGTTACCTAGTTTGGTAATGAAACGTCTGCAAGGAAACCACCAAGCTCAGAGAGAACCAAGAAACCCACAGTCCTTCTCCTCTCCTCCCCTCCCCTCCTCCTCTCCTCTCTGCACACCCCACTTCCTCTTAGCACTGATGATGTTATCTAGTTGGGTAATGAAACGTCTCCAAGAAAACCACCCAGGTTAGAGGGAACCAAGAAACCCACAGTCCTTCTCCTCTCCTCTCCTCTCCTCCCTTCCCCTCCCCTCCTCTCCTCTCTGCACACCCCACTTTCTCCTAGCACTATCAATGTTAACTAGTTGGGTAAGGAAACGTCTGCAAGGAAACCACCCAGCTCAGAGCACCGAGGACCCTGCATGCTACGACAAGTCATGTGAAAACAATGTCATGTCACTTTTTTCAGGGCCGTTATAACTCTGAATAGTCGCTAAACAAATGGTTGTAAGTCAAGGGATATCTGTATGTCTTCTGGGCTAGACATGTGTTTTCACTTGGTATAAGGTCACCCCTGGGTTTTCAGTTCTACCTTCAAAAATCACAGTGTCGTGGTTCCAACAGATGAAAGTCTTCAAAGTATTTTGAGGCCTTGTTTTACCTTAAAGAATCTTTATTCGAGAAGCATAGCATCGGCACTAACGTAATCGAAGCCAAAAACTGAATTCTCCCCCCCCCCTGAGCACATAGTATCAAAGCACAATTCCCTCCTCCAATTAACAGTCATAAATCACATTCTCCAATTAGTTTGAAATGCGAACTTCCCCTCCAGTTCCCCAGCCCGCCAATTTTTTAAACATATCTTATTTTTAAAAAAACACCTTGGATCTCACACTAGTTACAACATTGTTAGGTCTAACTAACTCCCATGCACATTCCTCCCCACCCCCGCCCCAGTGTCATCTAATTCGAACCCTAATTCTAAGAGTAAAACCTATGAAGGAAAATGGCTGCATCTCCATATGTTGTCAAAGCAAAAACATCCGATGTTAGCAGCGTCGATACACAGCTCTAACTGTTATTCCCTTTTGTACGCAGGGATCCCGAGTTTGTTTTCTATGACCAGCTGAAGCAAGTAATGAATGCATATAGGTAAGTACGGAGCGACAGCAAAAAAAAAAAAGTGTTTTGGAGTTTGATTCGTCCCGGGCCTTTCCTTTAAGGCTTGGGGTACAAAAAGCACTTTTGATTTTCCAAGTTAGCGGATTTGAGATAATCTAATTCAAAGCGTGTTCCTGCATAATGCACCACGGGGGCTAACTGGAGGGGACAAACAGACAGGCGAGTTTTTGTAGCGTATAGATCAGTGATGGCGAACCTTTTAGAGACCAAGTGTGTTCTGTACCAGCCTGCTACCGGCCCTGCAGCAAAAGCAGGGACAACCCCTTTACAAACGGCAAGAGGCTGGAATAAAGCCTGCCAAATTTATTAACATAAAACAGAGCCAAGACAAGACACCAACCATGAGACAGGAGCTATGAAACAGGAACTATCCAAGCGGTTGCCTTCAGCAAACCAGCCCTCCCACACATTCCCCTTAAATACAGTTCAGGGCGTGGCCTCTCTCTGCCTCCTTCCGAGGTGCCCCATTGCCTTCCTCTGTTTACTCCTGATTGACTGCCTCCTGCGTCGGGCATCTTTGAACAGGGCCAGCTGTGGGTCATCTTCATCCACACTGTCAGGCTCACACAGCTGGGTCTCCATCGTGACCAGGTGGGAGGGGCCTGGCTGAGGGCTCTGCGGAGCCTCAAGGCCATCATCAGCAAGCTCTTCAACCCCCCCCTCCTCCTCTGAGTCGTCTGACCCAACTGCCGAACCCACAGGCTGACCCTGAATCACAACAAAGTGCCAAACTGCAACCCAAAACCCACTAATGTATCATCGGGGGTGGGCGTGGCCAATTGGGTGGGCATGGCTGCGGCGCTAACGGCAGACTGGGTGGGACTAAAAAGTTCAATCAATTCCAACTTTGCGAGATCTTTTTTTTTTCCCCGCGAGAAGTTGAAATTGATTGACTGAACCTTTTTTTTTTTTTGGCACACGGCAGCAGAGGCCTAAAGCGAAAAGGTTTTATAAAACCCAGCTGAAGGTCTGCCTAGGGCTGGGGCGACGGTGCGTGTGCCCACACAGAGGGCTCTGCATGCCACAGGTTCGCCACCACGAGTATAGATGTATGAAACATGTATGCCGCTCGACTCTCATTGATTCTGGCTGGCTCACAACAGTCAAAGTTGGCCCTGTCTTTCGGGGCTGGGGGCAGGCCAGAAGAGCTGATAGAACAAAAAAGGTCTCCGAGGAGCAGACCCGCGAACAAGCAGCTCAGAGGGAAGGGAAAAAACTCCAGTGTCTCATGACTGGCTGTGGGAACGTGGCTTGTGTCTTTCAGAGTCAAACCAGCCATCTTTGATCTCCTCCTGGCTCTCTGCATAGCAGCCTACCTTGGTGTGGCTTACATCGCTGTCCAGGTGAGTGCCGACGCACGGTGGTTTGCTGTGGCCAGTGGTGCAATTCAGCCGGTTCGCACCAATTTGGCAGAACCGGTAGCCAATTTTTTTTGTTGTTGTTGCCCAGGCCCAGCAGAATGGACTTCCGGAAGCGGCATCCACACAGAGAACCGGTTGTTCACGTTATTTGAATCCCACCACTGGCTACGGCGTTTTTGTAGCCTGGAATGAAGCTAGGAATCTAGGCATGGCCCTCCTGGATTAGGCTAAAAAAGATAAAAGGTTTCCCTTTTCCGGTTGTGTCCAACTGGGGGACGGTGTTCACCTCTGTTTCTTAGCCAAGGGAGCCAGCGTTGTCCGAAGACGCTTCCGTGGCCACGTGGCCAGCGTGACTATACGCCCAGCCCCACGGAATGCTGTTAACTCAGGCTAAACACAATCTTTATAGTCGCTTTGTGAGTGAGAATTTCGGAATTTTGACATATGAATACAATTAAATAAGTCTTGCTCTAGCACAGGGGTCTTCAAACATGGCCCTTTTATGTCTTGTGGACTTCGACTCCCAGAATTCCTCAGCCAGTGTGCCTGGCTGAGGAATTCTGGGAGTTGAAGTCCACAAGTCTGAAAGGGGCCAAGTTTGAAGACCCCTGCAACAATGTGTGAAGAAGACACATGCCAACCTATACAGTGGTACCTCAGTACTCGGCGTCAATTGGTTCTGGGAGGAGCGATGGGCACTAAAAAGGACACGCACCGTGTGATTTACCACGTGACCCTTTGTTTTGCCCGGGAAGAACTTTCTGTCTGTTCCTCTTCCTATGTCAGCGACCTTCCCAGCAGGGCTGACGTCCTGTCCGTTCCCCATAGCCGTCCCCCTCTTCCTATAGCGGCGTGTCGAGTACTGAACAAAGGCCAATTACCGGGACTACGCTTTCACGTCAAAATGCGTCGAGTCTCAAATTCATTGAGTTTCGAAGCAGTCGAGTGCCGGGGTACCACTCTAATAACCAAATAAATCAATTTGGATGCTGATCCCAGATTGACATAGTATAAACTTGCTTTATAATGCAGGGGTCTTCAAACCTGGCCCATTTTAAGACTGGTGGACTTCAACTCCCGGAATTCCTCAGCCAGGCACACGTGACTGAAGGGGTTTTAGCTTTTTATATATTGTTTTATTTATTTATTTATTTATTTATTTATTACATTTTTATACCGCCCTTCTCCCGAAGGACTCAGGGCGGTGTACAGGGCAATAAATACAAACAGAATATAAAAGTTAAAAACGAATTAAAATAAGTGCCCCAAGTTAAAACAGTAAAACAGTAATTAAAATATATTAAAATATATATTAATATATTAAATATATTAAAAAAATATATTAATTGTTGGGCTTAATTTAATTTAATTTATTTTAATTTTATATTATCTTTATATTGTATTTTATGCTGCCCTGTAAACCTCCCTGAGTCCTTCTGGAAAAGGGCGGTATAAAAATCTAATTAAATAAATAAATAAATAAATAAATAATGTCTCAAGCTTGGGCTGCATCAGCAATTCCTGATTTTGCTTTCACGCGGTCCTGGGGGGGGGAATTCTGGGAGTTGGAAAGTCCGCAGGTCTTCAAAAAAGTTGCCAAGTTTTGAGAAGCCCCGTTCCCAAGGCAGATAGGTGGAGAGCCCTGCTTGTTCATTCTGTCTTTCCTTCTCTCACTCTCTCTCTCTCTCTCTCTCTCTCTCTCTCTCTCTCTCTCTTTTTTAGCATTTCGGCCTCCTTTACCGGCTGGTTCAAAGGCTCTCTCGGAAATCCAAACAGCAGTGATGCAAACAGCAGAGAAATCTTCCGCCTGTCCTTTTGTTCCTCCATCGGATCCTGCTTCTGTTCTTCTTCCTGCTCTCCTCTCCTTACAAGGGGCGGGAGATGGTAAAAGAAAGGATGGTAAAAGAAACGATTAAAAACACAACAACAACCAAAATCAAAACCCCACCCGCCAGCCCCGTAACCACAACAATCACACTCTCCCACATCCTTTGCGTTTGTGCAAAGCTCCTTTTTCTCCTGGGACGGGACCGCAGAGAGAACTCGGACCCCCCCCCCCTTTTGAGACCGATCAAACCTCTGGACACAATTTCTACCCACTACAGATGGAAACCTTCTCCCGGTTAAAATGACTTTTCCATCAACCCGTTGCTGCTGGTTGAGAAACAACATGTGCCATAATTCTAAGCTGGGGGGGAGGGAGGGAGGGAGGGAGGGGCAGGAATCTGGGGGGGGGAGGGCCCCAGGCCTGCCTGTCAAGAGAACTTGAAGGGGATGTGGTTGATTTTTTTTTTTTTAAAAAGTGCACATGTAAATTAAAACTATTACAAAAATACACGTGCCCCGTGGAGCTTGCCTGCTTTTAACCTTTGCCGATTGATTCAGTTCCCCGCGTTTATTATTTTTGTAAACAATTCAAGGCGCTGAACGCAACCCTTCCTTCCTCCTCCTATTCTCCCACCACCCACCACCCACCACCGCAACAACCCTGTGAGGCGGGTTGCGCTGAGACTGGCCCAAAGTGAAATAGAAAAGAACTGGAACCCGTGATCCAGAGAGGTGAGGGGGGCATCCCTGCCAGTCAGAAGCTAAAGAGGTCAGAGACGGTCTAAGGCGGGTTTTGCGGGGTTGGTCTAGATGACCTCCAGGTTCTCTCCAGACGGTAACATTTCACAAAAGTAAAGAAAATGCTCATTTCCCCTCTCGTGGTTGGGGTGCCCAGTGTGCGTAGAACATAGAAAAAAAAACACAATTGGTTGCATGGAAAGAGATTGCTGGACAAAAACACATTTTGGGGGAATAAGCTGGCTTTACCAAATAATCTTAATGGAGTGTTTTGCTGCAGGGTAAACCACGAATTGTGGCTTGAACAGACACTGGAGGGACAGGATGCCAGTAATCGGTAACTATTTTGCTCCATCAGATGCTTTTAGCTCAAGGTTTCCCAGTCTTGGGAGCTCGTAGGAATGTGGACTTCAACTCCCAGAATTCCCCAGCCAGCAAGCTGGCTGGGGAATTCTGGGAATTGAAGTTCACCCATCAACAAGTTCTTAAGATCAGGAAATATGAAGGACAGAAGCGTACAGATAATTTTAGGATTACAACTACCCATTTAGCAAGCAGTTCAAATTACGGCAGCAGATAATCCTTGATTTACAATCAGCCCACTCGCTTAACAACCGTCACAGTGGCTGCACAGTCCGGACACCCAGCAACCGGCGTGAATTTATGACAGTTGCAGCAACATGTTGTTGTTGTTAGCTGCGAAGTCGTGTCCGACCCATCGCGACCCTATGGACAACATTCCTCCAGGCCTTCCTGTCCTCTACCATCATCTGGAGTCCATTTAAGCTCACGCCTCCTGCTTCAGCGACTCCATCCAGCCACCTCATTCTCTGTCGTCCCTTTCTTCTTTTGCCCTCAATCTTTCCCAGCATTGGGCTCTTCTCCAGTGAGTCCTTCCTTCTCATTAGGTGCCCAAAGGATTTGAGTTTCAGCTTCAGGATCTGGCCTTCTAAAGAGCAGTCAGGGTGGATCTCCTCTAGGACTGACCGGTTTGATCGCCTTGCAGTCCAGGGGACTCGTGGGAGTCTTCTCCAGCACCAGAGTTCAAAGGCCTCAATTCTTTGGCGCTCAGCCTTTCTTATGGTCCAACTTTCACTGCCATACATTGCAACTGGGAAGACCATAGCCTTGACTATACGCAACATATGATCCTGTAATTGCAACTTTCCCAGCCAGCTTCCGACAAGAAAAATCAATGGGGGAAGCTGGACAGACTTAACAACAGTGTGATTCACTGAACATCTGCAGTGATTTTCTTAACAATTGTGCCGAAATGGTGGTAAAATCAGACATGACTTCCTTAATGACTGCCTTGCTTCCTAATGGAAATTCTGGCCCCAATGGCGTCCGTAAGTCGAGGACTGCCTCTAATGATAATGATAACCTTTATAGTCTGTGTGTGTGTGTGTGTGTGTGGGCGGGCACAACGGCACACATTAAAAATGAAACTTAGTTGCTTGCTCTCAAGTGTACGCATAGATAACACACATTTAAAAACACTATATACAACATATGTATAGACCAGGGGTAGGTAACCTTGGCTCTTTTATGACTCGTGGACTTCCAGAATTCCTGAGCCAGCCATGTTGAGGGAAAAGGCAGAGATTTTCAAGCTGAGTCCTCCTGGCTCAGGAATTCTGGGAGTTGAAGTCCACGAGTCATAAAAGAGCCAAGGTTGCCTACCCCTGGGTTAAGGGAAATAGGTATATCTCGTCAATGTGTGGTCCTCAATGGAACTGCATCCATATGGAGGGAAGTGTGTAGTGGGGTGCCCCAGGGCTCTGTTCTGGGCCCAGTGCTCTTCAACATCTTCATCAGCGATTTGGAGGAGGGGATAGATGGGGAACTCATCAAATCTGCAGATGACAACAGGCTGGCAAGGAATAGCCAATACCCCAGAAGACAGGCTTAATATACTGGAGGATCTGGACAGACTTATCTATCTTATGACGGGGTCTTCAAACTTGGCCCTTTTATGACTTGTGGACTTCAACTCCCAGAATTCCTCAGCCAGGCACGCTGAGGGGAAAGGGAGAGGTTTCCAAGCTGAGCCATTCTGGCTCAGGGATTCTGGGAGTTGATGTCCATGTGTCATAAAAGAGCCAAGGTTGCCTACCCCTGGTATAGACTTAAACCCTTAACGTATATTTCTTTTAACCTGTGGCTAACAAGCAGTGGAATCTCAGTTACAAATACAGGTAGTCCTCGACTTACGACCACAACTGAGCCCAAAACCTATGTTGTAAAGTGAGAATTTGCTAAGTGAGTTTTGCCCCATTTTACGACCTTTCTTGCCACCGTTGTCAAGTGAATCGCTGCAGTTGATAAGCTAGAAACCTGGTTGTTAAGTGACTCTGGCTTCTCCATCGATTGTCAAGAAGGTCGTAAAAAGTGGTCACACGATCCCAGGACGCTGAGACTGTCATGAGTCGATTGCCAAGTGTCTGAATTTTGATCACGCGGTCATGGGTAAGCTAGAAAGGTCGTAAGTGTGAAAAACGGTCCTAAGTCACTTTTTCCAGTGCCGTTGTGACTTTGGACGGTGACCAAATGAACTGTTGTAAGTCGAGGACTCCCTGTATTCCCCCAGTTTTCTGCTTGCTAAATCCTCACCATAACACACTCAAACTGCTTGGCAGTGGAATCTGCTTTGCATCCTATAACGCTGGGTGAAAACAAATTTGGCACTCCGGCCTATTTCGGGATTTCAGTTTGGTCTTGAGAAGCCAAGCGTTGAATATTCCAAGTATTAACATGGTTATGTTGCATAGATTTGTAATTTTTGTGCTAATTTATTGGCTGTTTGATCATGTTAAATAAATAGCAACTGTTTCCCGCATGTGGTGTGCGAAAAGAGAAAGAGAAATGGCTTTTCAGCAAAAATGCACAGTCCACTTGCAAAGAGAATGTATCATAATTGCTGACTGTCTCTCCACTCTTCCCATTATACAAGTAGTCCTTGACTTACAACCGTTTGTCTAGTGGTCGTTTGAAGTTACAACGGCACTGAAAAAAGTGACTTAGGACCGTTTTTGACATTTACGACCGTTGCAGCACCTCCATGGACATGTGATCAAAATTAAGATGCTTGGCAACCGATTCATATTTATGACAGTTGTGTCGTCCCGGGGTCACGCGATCCCCTTTTACGACTTTCTGACAAAGTCAATGGGGAAGCCTGAATTCACTTCACAGCCAGGCTACTGACTTAACAACTGCAGTGATTCACTTAACAACTGGCAAAATAGGTTAGAATTCACTTAACAACTGTCTTGCTTAGCAGTGGAAAATGTGGCCTCAATTGTGGTCGTACGTTGAGGACTACTTGTATATGCGTAGTTATGTACCTGTTCTGTCCCAGCCTACGTGAGTCCTGGTTCTGCTCACAAGGAGAAACCCCTCTTCCAAGAAACAGGCAGGAACCGCAAAAAAACCCCAACCCCTTTTATTCTCACAGACCTGAGTCAGTGTCCAAGGCAAACAAACACAGTCCACAGAAACTCCATCCTCTACACGAATGGTTGCCCTTGGCAACCAGCATCTCCCACACCTTCCCTTTTATAATTCAGCCCAGGCGTGGCTTCCTAATGCCTTCTCCTTTGCCTTTGGAGCCGCCCCATTGCGTTCCTCTGTCCTACTCGCTTCTCTTGCCGGCGCTTTCGTGCATCCTGGATATTTCCCAGCTGTGCTTCATCACTGTCCAACTCAGGCTCCCAGCACAGCTGTGTCTCAGCCTGAGAGCAAGTAGAGGGGCTGGGGTCCTCGTCCGACTGTAAGTCTTGGAGCTCCTCAGAGCCTTCCTCTCACTCTGATATCACTCCAGGCCCCTCCTCCTCCTCATCTGATTCCTCAGACTCAGCTGCTGGATGCACTGGCTGGTGAGGAATCACAACACCAGGCTGGATCCCCCCTTTGATGTGCTTCCATCCATTGCTTTTTGATCAGGTGACTGGAGGCTAAAATATATAAGGAATGGTTGCTTGAATTGGGAATGTCTAGTCTAATGAAGAGAAGGACAAGGGGGGACATGATAGCAGTGTTCCAATACCTCAGGGGCAGCCCCAAAGAAGAGGCAGTCAAGCTATTCTCCAAAGCACCTGAAGGCAGAAGAAGAAGCAACGGATGGAAACTAATCAAGGAGAGAAGCAACCTAGAACTAAGGAGAAACTTCCTGACAGTGAGAACAATTAACCAGTGGAACAACCTGCCTCCAGAAGTGGTGAATGCTCCAACACTGGACGTTTTTCAGAAGAGACTGGACAGCCATTTGTCTGAAATGGTATAGGGTTTCCTGCCTGAGAAGGGTTGGACTAGATGACCTCCAAGGTCCCTTCCAACTTTATCATCATCATCATCATCATCATCATCATCATTCCTTCTCTCAGGTGCTTTATAGAATAAATTGACTTCCTCTTCTCTCAGACAGCCCCTCATTTTTTTTTAATCCCATTTATATCCCGCCCTTCTCTGAAGACTCAGGGCGGCTTACAATCTAAAGCACAAATCAATGTGCTTAGCAATAGCCTTCATTCTATGTATATGCCTGCTTATTAGGGCTTTCGCCCCCCCCCCAAGCGGCATTATTACAAAGTCAGCTTATTGCCCCCAACAATCTGGGTCCTCATTTTACCTACCTCGGAAGGATGGAAGGCTGAGTCAACCTTGAGCCTGGTGGGACTCGAACCTGCACTAATTGCAGGTAGCTGGTGTTACTTAAGGAGGCATTAGCCCACTGCTCCACCAAGGCAGTGGGGGTGACTGGCATTATGTCACCCCCTAATCCTTCCTCTGTCCTACTCGCTTCTCTTGCTGGCGCTTTCGTGCATCCTGGATATTTCCCAGCTGTGCTTCATCACTGTCCGACTCAGGCTCCCAGCACAGCTGTGTCTCAGCCTGAGCGCGAGTAGAGGGGCCGGGCTCCTCATCTGACTGTAAGTCTTGGAGCTTCTCAGAGCCTTCCTCTGACTCTGATGTCACTCCAGGCCCCTCCTCCTCCTCCTCCTCATCTGATTCCTCAGACTCAGCTGCCAGATCCACGGGATGGCGAGGCTAGCACACTCAGCCCACTAACATTATCTGAAGTGCAGAAACGTATGAGAAAAACGAACACAGTTAAATTAATTTACACCAACACTTGAACCCTCTCTCTGCTTTTCTATCCCTGCAGAACAAATGCAGGTAGTCCTCAGCTTATGACCACAACTGAGCCCGAACTTTCTGTCGCTTAGTGAGACATTGCTGAAGTGAGTTTTGCCCCATTTGACGACCTTTCTTGCCAGAGTTGTTAAGTGAATCACTGCAGTTGTTAAATTAGTCTTAACACGGTTGTTAAGTGAATCTGGCTTCCCCCCATTGCTTTTCAGAAGGTCGCAAAAGGGGATCTCGTGACCACGGGACATTGCGACCGTCGTAAATAGGAGTCAGTTGCCAAGCGTTTGAATTTGTTCACGGGACCATGGCGATGCCTCAGTGGTCGCAAGTGTGAAAAACGGTCCTAAGTCATTTTTTCAGTGCCGTCGTAACTTTGAACGGTCACTAAATGAACCGTTGTAAGTCGAGGATTATCTGTAATTTTTTATTTCCACCACAGCCATATACAGTAGTGGTCAAAATTGTGGAAACCTTTTGGGAAACGTGTACAGGAGACATGCCACCTTTGGTTAAGTTTCCACCCATTTTTCGTCTAATTTCTTCGTAACTGTAGCCTTGTTCACTTAGCAAATACTATTTTTCATTGCTTTCTGGGAGACCGGTCAACTCTTTGCACCATTACTTTAATTTTATTACGTTTTACAAGCTCACTCAATGAAAGAACACAAAAAAAAACCCCAACCAACTCGATAGCGATCCCAGAACACACTGACAAATGTCCTCCTCTCAGCTTCCATACATGACATCAATCACTGGATCCTACTGTGATCTGACTGGCTCATTGCCAAGACAAGATGACACTGGCTCATTGGCTACAACCAGATGAAGGAAAACTACCTGATATCCACCTAAGCAAGTTGTGCTTCCTTTTTTCTGGTTATTTAGCTATATAACTTTTCAAGTGCGTATAGTCAAGGCTATGGTCTTCCCAGTTGCAATGTATGGCTGAAAGTTGGACCATAAGAAAGGCTGAGTGCCAAAGAATTGAGGCCTTTGAACTATGGTGCTGGAGAAGACTCCTGCGAGTCCCTTGGACTGCAAGGCGATCAAACCGGTCAGTCCTAGAGGAGATCAACCCTGACTGCTCTTTAGAAGGCCAGATCCTGAAGCTAAAACTCAAATCCTTTGGCCACCTAATGAGAAGGAAGGACTCACTGGAGAAGAGCCTAGTGCTGGGAAAGGTGGAGGGCAAGAGAAGAAGGGGACCACAGAGAAGGAGGTGGCTGGATGGAGTCACTGAAGCAGTAGGCGTGAGCTTAAAGGGACTCCAGAAGATGGTAGAGGACAGGAAAGCCTGGAGGAACGTTGTCCATAGGGTCGCGATGGGTCGGACATGACTTCGCAACTAACAACAACAACAACAACTTTTCATAGAATACAGCACAGATACTTGAACAAACTTTGTTGCGTTCCATTCTCGATTAAATTATCTTTCCGTTGATATATAATTTTATGGTACTACTCCCCCCCAAAAGTGGTGTTATTAGCCATCAAACCTCAAAAATACACTTTTCCCAAAAGGTTTCCACAATTTTGGCCACTACTGTAGCTAGTCCTCAACAACCATTCGTTTACTTACAAGTGGCACTGGAACAAGTGACTTACGATGGGTCTTCACACTTACGACGGGTCTTCACACTTACGACCATCACAGCAGCCCCACAGTAACGTGATCTAAATTCAGACAGTTAGCAACCACCAGCTGTTTACTTTTACTTTTTACTTTTATTAAATTTGTATACCGCCCTTCTCCCGAAGGACTCAGGGCGGTTAACAGGGCATATATAAATAACAATGCAAAAATTAAAAAGGAATTAAACAAATTCCCAATTAAAAATTACAATAGCAATAAAAGCAATAAAAGACCCATTAACAACCCTAACGTTCCCCCATCAGGCCAGACCAGCTAGTTCAAATAAGTGGGTCTTCAGACCGTGCCGGAAGGAGCGAAGGTCCGATGCCATCCGGAGCTCAACCGGCAGTTGGTTCCATAGCGCCGGAGCGCCTACAGAGAAGGCCCTCCCCCTGGGGGCCACCAGTCGACATTCCCTGACCGGAGGCACCCTGAGGAGGCCCTCTCTGTGGGAACGCACAGGGCGGAGGGGAGTTGACGCCGGCAGCAGGTGGTCCTCGAGGTACCCCGGACCCATGCCATGTAAGGACTTGAAGATCATAACCAAAACCTTGAACCTCACCTGGAAGACAACTGGTAACCAATGTAGCTCGCGGAGCAAAGGTGTTATGACAGGTGGAGCATCCCAGCGCCCCGTGCTCGCCATTCGTAAATTTCCCAGGAGGCTTCCGACAAGCAAATTCAATGGGGGAAGCCAGAATCGTTTAATGACTGCATGATTCGCTCAACAGTTGTAGTGATTCGCTTAATGTCCATGGCAAAAAGGTTGTAAAATTTGGCGTGACTCACTTCACAACTGCCTTGCTTAACAATGGAAATTGTGGGCCCTATGGTGGTTGTTAAGTCAAGGACTACCAGTAATAAGTAATAATAATAATAATAATAATAATAATAATAATAATAATAATAATAATAATAATAATAATAATAATGTTGGAAGGGACCTTGGAGGTCATCTAGTTCAACCCCCTGCTCAGGCAGGAAACCCTATACCATTTCAGGCAAATGGCTGTCCAGTCTCTTCTTAAAAACCTCCAGTGTTGGAGCATTCACCACCTCTGGAGGCAGGTTGTTCCACTGGTTAATTGTTCTAACTGTCTTTTCTGTCGTTTGTGATTTCTCTGCCTTTTTGCAAAAGCGGATTTTTGCCTGTCGAGCCAGCCAAAATTTATCCGTTTCAGAGTTTTAGTGACACAGCACTTTCCCAACACGGTTGTAAGTCGAGGACAACCTGTGCACACTTTCGCACACTACAGTTTGAAAAGCCAAAATGCGTAAAAAAAACATTACATACATTAAAAAAAAACCACCCAAGGCAAAACCAAGCCGTTGTAAGTGACCAATTTTTTTTTAATTGAAAAAGTATTTTATTAGTTTTCTATCATTACAATTGATTTGTACTTACTGAATGTGTTGTCTGGGTTAATTTTTGCCTAGTCATAAAGGTTTAAGTTCTTTCTATCCCATTTTTCCAACCATTGATAAAATAAGTTCCCTGTTTGAAAGTTATATTGCATTTTCTTTTCCTTTGATTCTCCATGTGAGTCTGTCCATTTCCGCACAGTCCACTATTTTCTTAATTGTCGCTTCCTCTGATGGTGTTGTCTCGTTTTTCCAGTGCTGCGCAAGGACAATCCTCGCTGCAGTTGACACATGTAATGTTAAATATACATTTTGTTTATCAAACTTTTCTGGCATTATGCCTAGTTCAAAAAAAGTTCAGGTGTAAAATCTACATGTTTTCCTAACATCTTTTCTAACCAAGTATGTATTTTAGTCCAACATTTTTTATTTTTTTATTTTTTTTATTTTTTTGCTTTTGCACATGTCCACCGCAAGCGATAGTATGTACCAGGATTTTGGTTACATTTCCAACATTTGCTAGACATATTTTTAAACATTTTTGCTAATCTAATAGGTGGAACATGCCACCCATAAAACATTTTATATAAATGACCGTTTTTCTTGCCAGATGCATGCTGCTGGCTTCAGCCCGCCTCTGGATACTGCAAAAATCTAGCTGTTTAGCAGAGGTGCACCCTCAAAATATTCTGGGCCTGGCTGGCGAGGAGAGCCGAAAACAGTTTCTGGTTGTGCATATCTCAGACGGTGGTGGTTGAACAAGCCATGAAGTCGTCACCATGTCAGCCAAGCAAGGGTAGAGGGAGAAGGAAGAAAGTACTAAATTGTTAGCCACCTTCTGTGATTTGCACTTTTACAAGCCTTTGAAGGAATTGGAGAAGAAACAGCTACGCTTCTAAACCAAAATGGGGAACATCGTCACATTCTCAGAACAGTGGCAGAACCTGGCGAAAATATTGGCCAACGCCATGGGTCTTTGGTTAGGGCAGGGGTCTTCAAACTCGTCCTTTTTATGACTTATGGACTTCAACTCCCAGAATTCCTCAGCCAGCCAGGGCTGTGTGAGGAATTCTGGGAGTGGAAGCCCACAAGTCATTAAAGGGACAAGTTTGATGACCCCTGGGGTTAGGGCATCTGTGGGGGAGACAGAAAAGACAAAATGGCGGCCACCAATGCAGAATCAAAGCACCGCCTCTTTTTTGTTTTCCTATTGCAATAAAGATAGGTTTAAGTCGTACGTACCTCGCGCATGAGGGACTTAAAATAGGGGTATGCTTTCTGTAACTGCAGGCACCATCTTGACTCCTTTGACCCTTTTGCCTTTCAGGATGTTACCTTAGAGCAGTGTTCAGTGTGGCTTCTGATGGTCTTCAAGGGAAGCCCCACGTAGAGAGTTCAAACATGAGGTGATCAAATGATTCTCTGAAAGGTGTCCTGGTCTATTTTATTTTATTTTATTTAGCTTATTTTATTTCGCTTATTTTATACTTTATTTCAGCTTAGCTTATGTTATATTTTATTTTATTATTTTATATTTTATATTATTATTTTTCTGCCTTTATCATTTTCATAAATAACTCCAGGTGGCGAACATGTCTAATATTCCTTCTTCCTTCTGTTGTCCCTACAACAACAACCCTCTGAGGTGGGTTGGGCTGAGAGGGAGGGACTAGCCAGGGGTAGGCCACCTCGGCTCTTTTATGACTCGTGGACTTCAACTCCCAGAATTCCTGAGTCAGCTGTGCTGACTCAGGAATTCTGGGAGTTGAAGTCCATGAGTCATAAAAGAGCTGAGGTTGTCTACCCATTGACTAGCCCAGGGGTAGGCAACCTTGGCTCTTTTATGACTCGTGGACTTCAACTCCCAGAATTCCTGAGCCAGCACAGCTGGCTCAGGAATTCTGGGAGTTGAAGTCCACGAGTCATAAAAGAGCCAAGGTTGCCTACCCCTGGACTAGCCCAAAGTCACCCAGCTGGCTTTCATGCCTAAAGAAGGACTAAAACTCCCAGTCTCCTGGTGTTTGGCCCGGAGTCATCCAGCCAACTTTCATGCCTAAGGCGGGACTAGAACTCCCAGTCAGCTAGTGCTTGGCCTAAGCTGCCTTTCATGCCTAAGGCGGAACTAGAACTCATCGTCTCCTGGTGATTTGGCCTAGAGTTACCCAACCAGCTGTCCTACCTAAGGTGGAACTTAAACTTGCGGTCTCCTGTGACTCGCCCAAAGTCACCCATCTGGCTTTCATGCCTGAGGGGGAACTAGAACTCACCATCTCCTGGTTTCTAGGCCAGCACCTTCATTACTGACTCTGAACTGGATTTGTGCAAAGAACTTTCTGGTCACAGTCACCTGCCAAATGACCTCCAAATGATGCCCCAGTCCCAAAGGGAGCATCACAACTATTCAGGTCTAAACGGGGGCATCTAAAGATCTGTGTAGACCCCAAACCCACCTCCTGTTGGTCTTGTCGGGATTGTGATTCAGACTCACACAGCCTCCAGACTCTTGGAGAAGACCTTAAGAGCATCACCTAGTCAACCCCGTGTTCAGTTACTCAAGTGGGTATCGCCAAGGTATTGATGCTGTCTGAAGGACCACAACCACACCCAGTGGCCTCCTCTAGAACAGTGATGCCGAACCTTTTAGAGACCGAGTGCCCAAACTGCAACCCCAAACCCACTTATTTATCGCCAGGTGCCAGGTGGGCATGGCAGGTTGGGTGGGTGTGGCCAAGGTAGGCATGGTCACCTCAACGTTGCTCATGGGAAGGGACACCTGTGCGGGGTGGGCAGGGTTGAGGGAGATCCAGGGGGTCTCTGGTAGGTGGGGCGGTAGGCAGGAGGCTCGTCCTGCGGGGTCAGGCGAGGCAGGGCAGGGGTGCCATTGCCATGGGGCAAGGAAAGGGCCGGGGCGGCTGCTGCCTGACGCCATCGGCCCCCGCACACAGAGGCCAGCGAGCGCATGGGGGACGGACGCAGCAGCCACAGCCTGCCGGCCCCTCGACCGGCACATTCTGGGGCTCCGCAGCAGTCCAAAGAAGCCGCCTCTGAGATGGATGGCCGGCCAACAGCTGAGGAGGTGATGCAGTGAGTCGTGCTTGGGAAAAGCAGAGCATGCGAGGCCAGGAGGGATGGGATGGAGGGAACCAGCCGTGCCGGGATGCATCTGGCCACGTGGGACCTCGGTGAGTTAGCAGGCGGCTGGTTGAAGCAGGACAGTTGCCATCTCTGGGGCATGGCGTGCGTGCCCACAGAGAGGGCTCTGAGTGCCGCCTCTGGCACACATGCCATAGGTTTGCCACCCCTGCTATAGGAGAGGTAGCAGCACTCAGCCTTGAAGTCACAGCAGCAAATCTCACCCTTTCACCCTCCGCTCGTGGGGAAAAAAAAACACACACAACTTCTTCTCCTGGGTGTGAAATTTTTGAAAGGATGACTTCAGGCTCACACAGTGCAAGGGGGGGGAGGAAAGCCCCCCCCCCGGCGTGTGATCTCTGCCATTTTCTCAGGTTTTTGGAGCTGGCCCCCATCCAAGGCCTGGGCCTGTGGTGCCACGGAGTAGAGGGAGATCCGAATAGAGGAAAAGCAAGGACCTGCACGGGACGAAGGCCACGAATCAAGCCATGGAGGTGGAAGGCCCAGGTGAAGAAGGCGCCCCCCCCCTTTGGTGAAATGCTTAGAAGAGGGGGGTGGAGTTTCCTGCGTGAGACCCCAAATGCGGGAGGCTTCTCCAGGGCAGCTGCTCAGTCCCCGCGTCACTTTTCTTTCTTTTTCCCCCTCTCCTTTCCTTCCTTCCTTCCATCATTTCTCCCTTCCTCTTTCCCATTTCCTTCCTTTCTTCCTTCCATTTCCTTCTTTCCATCATTTCTCCCTCCTTCCCATCTCCCTCCCATTTCCTCCCTTCCATCATTTCTCCCTTCTTCCTTCCTTCCTTCCTTCCTTCCTTCCTTCCTTCCTTCCTTCCTTCCTTCCTTCCTTCTCTGCTTCTTTTCCTTTCCTTTCCTTTCTCCCTCTCCTCCCTCCCTCCCTCCCATTTCCTTCCTTCCCTCATTCCTCCCATTTCCTTCCTTCCCTCATTCCTCCCATTTCCTTCCTTCCCTCATTCCTCCCATTTCCTTCCTTCCCTCATTCCTCCCATTTCCTTCCTTCCCTCATTCCTCCCATTTCCTTCCTTCCTTCCCTTTCCTTCCTTCCTCCCTCCCTCCCTCCGGTTCCTCCCTCCCTTCCCTCTCTGTCTCTTTCTTGCTTTCCTGCTTTCTGTTTCTCATCCACTTCAGCATTAAAACGCCCTTTTTGATGAACAACCAATTTCCCACCTGGGCCCTCCCCATAGATTGAATTACTAAACCAACGATGAAGCAGGGTGGGTTTTAAATCCTCTTCCTCTGGATTCCAAGAGTGGGATTCCTCTGGTTTTTTTTCCCCTCCCAGCAATCCATCCCTGGGTGATCCTTTGAACCCGGATTTTCACCTTCTTGATGCCAAAGTCTCTTTTCTGCATCCCACGGATGATTTGGGGATTTTCTGGCCCAATCTCTCTCTCTCTCTCTCTCTCTCTCTCTCTCTCTCTCTCTCTCTCCCTCTCTCTTTCTCTCTCTCTCTCTCTCTCTCTCTCTCCTACCCGGAAGTGTTTGGAGTCGCCCCCAGACGTGCCCCCCCTCCGTGCTCGCCCCCTCTTTCACCCACAGCCGATCCACGGGAGCAGCTGCTCCCCCCACCCCACCCCACCCCGCTTCCAAGGCTCTTAACAGCCTCCGCACACGCGACCCAAGCCTGGCCGGTCGTGTGAAAGTCGCGGGAGCCGCCGCTTCTCCCCGCCGCCCTCTTCCCCTCCCCCCGCCGCCCCCCCCACACACACCATCTCGCCCGCCGCTGCAGTTCCGCGTCCGTCCAGGCGTGGCCGCTGTGGAGCGTCCGCCTTTTGTGGTCCTGATGCTGCGAGCGCCACTTCGCCTCCA
The DNA here is from genome assembly GCF_947247035.1 of Vipera ursinii. NCBI lineage: Eukaryota > Metazoa > Chordata > Lepidosauria > Squamata > Viperidae > Vipera > Vipera ursinii. Next base: position 11,046,918 of record NC_139512.1, read on the forward strand.
TCTGCATCTCTGGTCGCCGCCCGCAGCTCCCGTCTCCCCGCGCCCGCAGCATCCTCCCGCCTGCCGCCCGCCGCCGTCGGGACCCGGGGCATGGCCAGACTGCCGGCCAGCGAGCCCAGGCGGCAGGCGCAGCCCCAGCAGCAGCCGCCCCGCGCCTCCCCCATGAGCAGCGGCTCCGACCCGGAGGGCATGAAGGATCTGGATGCCATCAAGCTGTTCGTGGGCCAGATCCCCCGCAACCTGGAGGAGAGGGACCTCAAGCCCCTGTTCGAGCAGTTCGGCCAGATCTACGAGCTCACCGTCCTCAAGGACCGCTACACCGGCATGCACAAAGGTAGGGCCCCCCCCACACCTCTTTCATCCACCCCCCCCTCCCCCGTCTCCAGGTTGGCCCTCCCCTCTTCTGCCTTGCCTGGATTCCCCACCTTTCCACCCTTTGCCTTTCTCCCCAAATCTGACCCCCTTAAACGGGATGGACTACAACTCCCATATCAGGATGGGAGGTGTAGTCTGAGACAATTGGGGGGAGGAGCCCCAGGTTGGAGAGCAGGCATTCTCCGCCTTCCGGCACTCTCTGCCCACCCACCCCACCTCGCTTCCCACTTTTCAGTTGGGTTTCCTGCATCCCATTTTAGCATCTCCCCGGTGTTCCTTCATCTTTTTCTTCTTTTTTCCCCCATCCCTTTCAAGTCTTCTCGTTTCCTCTTGATTCGCTCTCCCAATCCTTCCTTCCTCTCATTCTGGCTACCCGGCTTGCGCTCAACACACGTGTGTGCACACACCCGCACGTGTGTGTTTTCTCTCTCACACACACACAGAAATACACACCTTCCCTTTCTTGCTTCCCTTGATGGGTCCACCCAGCTGCTATCCAAAGATGCCCCATCCACTTTTTCAGCAATCAAATAACAACCCCTTTTCTTTCCAGCCATTTTATTTCAGATGTATCCCCCCCACCCCCACCCCATCATCAGCTCTTGGGGTGGTGAGGTTCCAAGTCCACTCACACCTACACATACAAACACACAAACCCTGCACTCCAGGCCTGACACCTTTTTTTTGTCCCAACCATATATTTTAAGAAGCTGGGAAGGCCCTGTATCTAGTATCAGCTGGGCTATTCTACTCCTTGCAAATCAAAAATGGTTGGAGAGAAGGCCCTAGATCTCATGTCATGGGGGGGGGGTTCTTCTTTCCCACCGCACAATAATCTCCTTGTGTGAGTTTATAAAGAAGAGGGAGGGGGTGTCAAGCTATTCTCCAAAGCACCTGAAGGCAGGACAAGAAGCAAAGGATGGAAACTCATCAAGGAGAGAAGCAACCTGGAACTAAGGAGAAATTTCCTGACAGTCAGAACAATTCACCAGTGGAACCACCTGCCTCCAGAAGTTATGGGTGCTCCAACACTGGAGGTTTTAAAGAGGAGACTGGGCAGCCATTGGTCTGAAATGCTATAGGGGAGGGTTCTTCAAAGTGGGGCCCTTTTATGACTTGTGGACTTCAACTCCCAGAATTCCTCAGCCAGGCATACTGTCTGAGGAATTCTGGGAGTTGAAGTCCACAAGTCATAAAAGGGCCCCACTTTGAAGACCCCAGGTATAGGGTTTCCTGCTTGAGCAGGGGGTTGGACTAGATGACCTCCAAGGTCCCTTCCGACTCTGTTATTCTGTTGTTCTCCAGAGGCCCTTCTTGTGACACATCTGTCTCAACCACTTCATTCATCTTGACCCTGTTTTGTAATTCCTGCACCCAAATTCCATCTCTCTTCTCCCCTTCCCCCATCCCTGCTGTCAGCCTGTCTCATTCTATGTTTTTTTCCAGACTTGTCCCTTTCCACTCTTCTGTACTTCAATTTGTTTTTAAAGGTAACAACAATAATAATAATAATAATAATTAAAAAATAACAAAGGAGCCGAAGGTCTGTGAAGGCAGAGGGAATGCTTTTTTAAAAATATTTTTATGTTCAACAAACAAACCTAAATTTGGGAAAGGGCTTCTAGTAACTAACTCAGTTGATCCAGGTTAAGTGCAAGTGTGTTTTTTTTTTTAAAAAATTAGCTTTGATGATAAACCTTTTGGACTTGGCCTGTCAAAAATTTGGAAAACGCCTTCCTTGGTTCTCTTGATGTGCAACCAACAGCCCAAACAAAAGAGAAATGGTTCTTTACATATTCATTTATTTTATATATATAAAAAAATACAGTCTATTCATATCTGGTGCTGGGTGTTATATCAACATCAAAAGATTATAAAAATGAGCCGCAAGTAAAACAATTTCATTTTCGGAGCATACACCCATTCCCACATAACCTCTGAAAATCACACAAGTACAAGGTATGCTTTGGAGAAATAGGTAGTCCTCGACTTACAACAGTTCACTTGGTGACTGAAGTTACAACAGCAGTGAAAAAAATGACTTATGACCGTTTTCCACGCTTACAACTGTTGCAGCATCCCCACGGTTACATGATCAAAATTTGGCTGCTTGGCTGCTGGTTCCTATTTATGATGGTTTGCAGTGTCCCGGGGTCACGTGATCCCCTTTTGCAACCTTCTGACAAGCAAAGTCCATGGGGGAAGCCAGATTCACTTAACAACCGTGTTACTAATTTAACAACTGCAGAGATTCACTGAACCATAGCAAGAAAGGTCGCAAAACGGGGCAAAATTCACTTAGCAATCGTCTCTCACACACTCATACAACTGCAGTTTTTGAAGAAGAGATTGGACAGCCTTGTCTGGAATGGTGCAGGGTTTCCTGCCTGAACAGGGGGACTAGAAGACCTCCAAGGTCCCTTCCAATTCTACTATTCTCTTATTCAAAATCACATGAAGATCGCGACATCAGGAGATCCTTCATAACGACGCATACCAGGAAGGAAGGTGGCCTATTCTCTACCCCTATGTTTGCAGTGCTAGGGAATTCTGGGAGTTGAAGTCCACACATCTTTAAGTTGCCAAGGATGAGAAACGCCGCTCTACAAGAGGGTTGGATGTCTCTCTCTTTGAAAAGCGAGATTATTATTTTTCTACTTTGAAGGTGAAGTTGGCCTAGACCAGGGGTAGGCAACCTTGGCTCTTTTATGACTTGTGGACTTCAACTCCCAGAATTCCTGAGCCAGCCCGTACCACTGGTTGAAAAGCCCTGCTTTGGAGAATAGCTTGACTGTCTCTTCTTTGGGGCAGCCCCTGAGATATTGGAAGACTGCTATCATGTTCCCCCCTTGTCCTTCTCATCATTAAACTAGGTCAGGGGTAGGCAATCTTGGCTCTTTTATGACTCATGGACTTCAACTCCCAGAATTCCTGAGCCAGCATGGCTCAGCTTGGAAACTTCTCTCTTTCCCCTCAGCATGGTTGGCTCAGGAATTCTGGGAGTTGAAGTCCACAAGTCATAAAAAAGCCAAGGTTGCCTACCCCTGGCCTAGAAGATGTTAGCATCGGTTGGCCTCAGTTATGAGGATGGCCACCAGCAGAGACAATTTTAAAACGGAGGCAAGAAAGTCACAAAAGAAGAAACATCACTCGCGTCACGTGAAGAGAGATCTTGGCTCCATCCTCAATCATAGAGAGCTGGGCTTAAAGTGTTAATACCACTTTATAACACTTTGGTAAGGCCACACTTGGAATACGGCATTCAATTTTGATCACCACAATGTAAAAAAAAATGTTGAGAGTCTGGAAAGAGTGGAGAGAAGAGCAACAAAGATGATTAGGTGACTGGAGGCTAAAACGTATGAAGAACGGTTGCTGGAATTGGGTATGTCTTAGTTTAATGAAGAGAAGGACCAGGAGTGACAGGATAGTATCTCAGGGGCTGCCACAAAGAAGAGGGAGTCAAGCTATTCTCCAAAGCACATGATGGCAGGAAATGAAGCAACAGATGGAAACCAATCAAGGAGAGAATATAAGGAGGAATTTCCTGGGAACAATTAACCAGTGGAACAACCTGCCTCCCGAAGTTGTGAACGCTCCAACACTGGAGGTTTTTAAGAAGAGACTGGACAGCCATTTGTCTGAAATGGTATACGGTTTCCTGCCTGAGTGGGCGGGTTGGACTAGAAGATCTCCAAGGTCCCTTCCAGATTCTATTCTATTCTATTCTATTCTATTCTATTCTATTCTATTCTATTCTATTCTATTCTATTCTATTCTATTCTATTCTATTCTATTCTATTCTATTCTATTCTATTCTATTCCATTCTATTCTATTCCATTCCATTCCATTCCATTCCATTCCATTCCATTCCATTCCAAATTCCAGATGTTGGAATGGCACCATAGAATCACCATAGAGTCTTAGGGCTGGAAGGGACCTTGAAGGTCTTCTAATCCAACCTCTTGCCTCATGGCAAGGCTCCTCCTACCATTTGGGACAAATCAATGTCCAATCTTTTCTTGAAAAACCTGCCACGATGGCTAATCACCTTGAAGGCTAATCACCCTGGATTCCTGAACGCTGCTCCTAATTATGAATCAAAGTCTGAACCTGTTGAATATCAACTGTTGGGCAGTGAAGAGAAGAAATTTCCATGCTTCTGACATGGTGTGTGATGTACAGGTAGTCCTTGATTTACAGCCGTTCATTTAAGGACCGTTCAAAGTTACAACAGCAGTGAAAAATGTGACTTGTGACTTGTCCTCACATGGATGACCATCGTAGCCTCTCCAGTCACATGATCAAAATTTGGAAGCTTGGTACCGGCATGTGTTTACGACAGATGGCAGCATCCCAGGTGATCACCATTTGCAATCTTGCCAGCCGGCTTCAGACAAGCAAAGTCTATGATGGGGAAGCCAGATTCACTTAAAACTCTGTGATTCACTTAACAAACATGGCAAAAAAAGACCATAAAATTGGGTGTGACTCACTTAATGACCACTTTGCTTTGCAGTGGAAATTCTGGCCCAAATTGTGTCGTATCTAGAGGACTGCCTGTACACTACAGCTAGGGCTGAAAGACCTTTGGCCTGTTGGAAGTCCAGCAATCTTTGAAAGCTCTTCTTCTCTTCCCATCTCCATGTTTCTATGCAGCTTGGAGCTGCTCCCCAAAAGAAGTGATTTCATGGGTCCTCATGTGCATGTAGAATAACAGAATAACAGAACTGGAAGGGACCTTGGAGGTCTTCTAGTCCAACCCTCTGCTCAGACAGATTGGCTCTCCAGTCTCTTTTTAAAAACCTCCAATGTTGGAGCACCCACAACTTCTGAAGGCAAGTCGTTTCACTGATTAATTGTTCTCGCTGTCGGGAAGTTTCTCCTTAGTTCCAGGTTGCTTCTCTCCTTGATTGGTTTCCATCCGTGGCTTCTTGTCCTGCCTTCGGGCGCTTTGGAGAATAGCTTGACCTCATCTTCTTTGTGATAACCAATGGAAGATGCCACCACAGTAAGTGGCCAATTTTTGGAAGGAACATGTCCAGGAAAACAGGTACAGAAAATAGAATTATAGGGTTGAAAGGGACCTTGGAGATCTTCTAGTCCAACACCCTGCTAAGCAGGAAACCCTATACCATTTCAGGCAAATGGCTGTCCAGTCTCTTCTTAAAGACTTCCAGTGTTGGAGCATTCACAGCTTCTGGAGGCAGGTTGTTCCACTGGTTAATTGTTCTAACTGTCAGGAAGTTTCTCCTTAGTTCTAGGTTGCTTCTCTCCTTGGTTAGTTTCCATCCGTTGCTTCTTGTCCTGCCTTCAGGAACTTTGCAGAATAGCTTGACTCCCTCTTCTTTGGGGCAGCCCCTGAAATATTGGAAGGCTGCTACCATGTCACCCGTAGTCCTTCTTCTCATGGTCCTTCTAGAATCCACAACTTCCAGTTTTTCACTGAAGGGAGTTGCCTGGAGCATTCATATGTGATTCTGTTCTCCAAAAACCACTTTTTACTGATCTTGCTTTAAATATTATTTTCCCATCAAAAATCTCCGGGACTTCAAAATCACCAGTCTTTTTTTAAAAAAATTGCATTTTGATACCATTAATGTACTCAGGATTTTTTTTTAAAGAGTTTTGGTTCCAGCATTGCAATGTCAACAGGGGAAGCCAGATTTGCTTAACGTCCACATGAGTCATTTAACAGCTGCCTTGATTCACTTAACAACTGTGGCCAAAAAGCTCATAAAATCAGGCGCAAACACCTTGCTGACCAATGAAATGCAACATTTTTTGGTGAAATAAATGAGTTAAATTTTTTTTATAAGGGTTTTGTTTTCAACAAGCAAAGTCAGTAGGGGAAGCCGCAGATGCGTAAAAAGTACACAACCAACTTGAATTATTAAGTTAAAAAATTAAAAATTAAAAGATTCAGAGAAGAGCAACTAGGATGAACAAAGGTCTGGAGACCAAAACATATAAAGAACGGTTGCGGGACTTGGGTTTGGTCAGTCTAAAGAAAAGAAGAAATAGTGGAGACATGATAGCAGTGTTCCAGTATCTGAGGGGCTGCCACAAAGAAGATGAGGTCAAATTATTCACCAAATCACCAGAGGGAAGGACGAGAAACAATGGTTGGAAACTGGTCAAAGAGAGAAGCAGCCTGGAATTAAGGAGAAACTTCCTGACAGTGAGGAGAATCAACCAGTGGAACAACTTGCCACCAGAAATCGTGGGCGCTCCATCACTGGAGATCTTTAAGAAGAGACTAGACATTCACCTGTCTGAGACGGTATAGGTTCTCCTGCTTGAGCAGGGGGCTGGACTAGAAGACCTCCAAGGTCCCTTCTAGCTTTATACTATTGTGAAATAAATGAGTTGATTTACGAAGGAGATGAGGTTTCTTGTGTGACACCCTTAAACTGCTCACTACAACCACTCATTTTCATCTGCTGGGAAGGGGGGTGTCAAAAAAGTCAAAATGGCAGCCATGGGATGGAAACCGACTTTGATAAACAGGTGCATATTTGTAGCAGCCATCCTGGCTGTTTTTGACCACCATGTTTTCAAAACTAGGAGAAGAAGAAGCAAGGAAATAAAAGACTGATGAGGATAATTAAAATATATTTTTGAACATGTAAAGCAGGGGTCTTCAAACTTGGCCCTTTGATGACTTGTGGACTTCAACTCCCAGAATTCCTCAGACAGTATGCCTGGCTGAGGAATTCTGGGAGTTGAAGTCCACAAGTCATCAAAGGGCCAAGTTTGAAGACCCCTGTAATATATGCTTTTATTATGAAGTGGCAAACTCTCAGAGTCACGTTGGTGAGGTGGGCGGTGTAAAAATTCAGTAAATAAATACATTTGATCCATTAATAAAATCACCTGGTGGCTATTGCTGCATCCTGTGGCAACGAATTCCACAGGCTAATTTTATACCCTGCCTCCAAGAGAATTAATTATTTGGTTTGGGAGGGACAGGAAAACTATTTCTGGCTTTGGAAGTCGGGATTGCAGCTGTTAATTTTGCCACCTCCCCCTGGCACTTCAAAATCCTAATTTTGGTCCACCATCCTGGTTCATTGACACCCTATTCAGAAGTCCCAGTTGGGTGCAATAAATCCCCCACGAGTGGGTTGAGCAGCTGGGAAGTGCCAAGATACGTGGCAGGTGGGCTGATTTTGGCTTGCAAATTCTGCAGACTTGTTTTGTGTGTGTGTGTGTGTGTGTGTGTGTATGAGAGAGAGAGAGAGGGAGGGAGGGAGGGGGAGAGAGAGAGAGAAAGAGAGAGAGAGAGAAAGAGAGAGAGAGAAAGAGAGAGAGAGAGAGAGAGAGAGAGAGAGAGAGAGAGAGAGAGAAGGCACACATACAGAGATGAAATAATGAGTAATTTCTCCTCTGGAGAATTCCTGTCTACTATTCACAATTTTCTTCGAATTCCTCCCAACCCTGCAGAATAATGGAAGAAAACTATGCAAAGGGAGGTGTCAAAACTCTAAAGGTCAGCTTGATGGCTGCCCCCCCCCAACTGAATACAATGGTACTTAATTTAGTGTGCAGAAGAAAAAAAAAACTGGAAAAGAGAGATCAAGTTTGAAAATGGACCAGATCCAGCAAGGGGCTATAGACAAAAGAGATCCAGGGGGAACAAATTCCCCAATCTATTCCAATTTTTTGTAATAGAAATTTACTATGAAGCTTTCTTTCTTTCTTTCTTTCTTTCTTTCTTTCTTTCTTTCTTTCTTTCTTTCTTTCTTTCTTTCTTTCTTTCTTTCTTTCTTTCTTTCTCTCTCTCTCTCTCTCTCTTTCTTTCTTTCTTTCTTTCTTTCTTTCTTTCTTTCTTTCTTTCTTTCCAAACTTATTAACCATCCATCTCCCTCACTTTCTTGGGAATGCAAGAGAGGGACTGGCCTAAGCAGGGGGTTGGACTAGATGACCTCCAAGGTCCCATCCAACATTATTATTATTATTATTATTATTATTATTATTATTATTATTATTATTATTATTATTATTATTATTATTATTATTATTATTATTATTACCCAGCTGGCTTTGTGTCTAAGGCAGGACTCGAACTCATAGTCTCATTAATTTTCCCTAAATCAACGCTACATGGTTTCAGCAAAATTTTGGCCTGCAGTGGCTTGGAGGCGGAGCCTGCAGTTGACGCCTTTGTTCTGCAATTTAACTTTTGAGAGAAAGTGCACAGGTAGTCCTCAAGTTGTGACGGCATTGGTACCAGGATTTTTGTTGCTGAGCAATGCGGCTGTAATGTGCGATATCATGTGACTGCATTGCTAAATGACAGTAATCTTGGCAGTCCCTTTGCCATCGTTAAGTGAGACTTGTGGGTCGTTAAGCAGGCACTGCTCAGGACTTCCTGCCAGCATCCCACAATCCAGGTGGCAGGAAGTTGAAAGTGCCAGGCAGCCTGCAAGGAGGCTGACAGGCAGGTAAGTATTCATGTATTTGACTTTTATCTTGACTTTATTATCTATAAATAACCAGTGGAACAGCTTTTGCCTTCAGAAATCGTGGTCGCTCCATCACTGGAGGTTTTTAAGAAAAGAGTGGACAGTCACTTGTCTAGGTTCTCCTGCTTGAGCAGGGGGTTGGACTAGAAGACCTCCAGGGTCCCTTCCAGCTCTATTCTATTCTAACTCAAGGCGGCAAACATACTTACTATGCCTTTCTCTTTCTATTTTCCCCATAACAGCAGCCCTGTGAGGTGGAGTGGGCTCAGAGAGAGTGACTGGCCCAAAGTCACCCAGCCAGCTCTCATGACTAAGGCAGAGCTAGAACTCACCATCTCCTGGTGATTGGCCCAGAGTCACCTAGCCAGCTTTCATGCCTAAGGCAGGACTAGAACTCACTGTCTCCTGGTGATTGGCCCAAAGTCAAACAGCCAGCTTTCATGACTAGGGCAGAACTGGAACTCACCATCTCCTGGTGATTGGCCCAAAGTCACCCAGCCAGCTTTCATGACTAGGGCAGAACTAGAACTCACCCTCTCCTGGTGATTGGCCCAAAGTCACCCAGCCAGCTTTCATGACTAGGGCAGAACTAGAACTCACCCTCTCCTGGTGATTGGCCCAAAGTCACCCAGCCAACTTTCATGACTAGGGCAGAACTAGAACTCACCATCTCCTGGTGATTGGCCCAGAGTCACCCAGCCAGCTTTCATGCCTACGGCAGGACTAGAACTCACCCTCTCCTGGTGATTGGCCCAAAGTCACCCAGCCAACTTTCATGACTAGGGCAGAACTGGAACTCACCCTCTCCTGGTGATTGGCCCAAAGTCACCCAGCCAGCTTTCATGACTAGGGCAGAACTGGAACTCACCCTCTCCTGGTGATTGGCCCAAAGTCACCCAGCCAACTTTCATGACTAGGGCAGAACTAGAACTCACCATCTCCTGGTGATTGGCCCAGAGTCACCCCGCCAGCTTTCATGCCTACGGCAGGACTAGAACTCACCCTCTCCTGGTGATTGGCCCAAAGTCACCCAGCCAACTTTCATGACTAGGACAGAACTGGAACTCACCATCTCCTGCTGATTGGCCCAAAGTCAAACAGCCAGCTTTCATGACTAGGGCAGAACTGGAACTCACCCTCTCCTGGTGATTGGCCCAAAGTCACCCAGCCAGCTTTCATGACTAGGGCAGAACTAGAACTCACCCTCTCCTGGTGATTGGCCCAAAGTCACCCAGCCAGCTTTCATGACTAGGGCAGAACTAGAACTCACCCTCTCCTGGTGATTGGCCCAAAGTCACCCAGTGGGCTTCACGCCTAAGGCAGGAGTAGAACTCACCGTCTCCTGCTTCGTTGACCAAGCTGCTACTGCTGACTGGGAGGGAGAGTGAGGGGGTGCGGTTGTTGCCGGGGAAGCATAGCACAAGCTTAGTGATGCTTAGCGATGTGCAGGTGGCCAGCGAGGCACAACATGCATGCAAAAGGGCTGGGAAGACTCCGTAGGGAGTTGTTGAGACTTACTAGAGCAACATTGTGAGGTTCCCTGCCTGCTTCCCCGTGGATGTTGTTTGTGTGAAACCAGCGGGGAAGGCCGCAAATGGTAATTGTGGGACGTGTCGCAACCATCCTAAGTGTGAGACGGTTGCCAAGCACCCAGATTGTGGTCACCTCACCACACCAAAGCTGGAACAGCCAGAACCTCAAAGACCAGTCGTATCCACCACTCATTCAGCACTGTCGTAACTTCAAACAGTCACTGAACGAGGGGTCGTTAACCGAGGACTACCTGCATGAACAAATGCAATAAACAAAAGAGAAAACCAATAAAGGAAATAAAAGAAGAAGGCACAAAAAGACTAAAACTGAACTAAAAAAATGTCAAGGAAGTGCGTCTTTTCTGGGGTGTGATTAGTGAATGGCTGAATTTACTCATGTATCAATACAGGCAGCCCTCAATTTATGACCACACAATTGAGCCCAAAATTTCTGTTGTTAAATGAGTTTTGCCCCATTTTACAACCTCTCTTTCCGTTGCTTCTTGTCCTGCCTTCAGGCGCTTTGGAGAATAGCTTGACTCCCTCTTCTTTGGGGCAGCCCCTGAGATACTGGAAGACTGCTATCCTGTCCCCACTCGTCCTTCTCTTCATTAAACTAGACATACCCAATTCCAGCAACCGTTCCCTATATGTTTTGGCCTCCAGCCCCCTAATCATCTTTGTTGCTCTTCTCTGTACCCTTTCTAGAGTCTCAACATCTTTTTTACATCGCGGTGACCAAAACTGGATGCAGTATTCCAGGTGTGGCCTTACCAAGGCCTTGTAAACTGGTATTAACACTTCACTTGATCTTGATTCTATCCCTCTGTTAATGCAGCCTAGCACTGTGTTGGCTTTTTTGGCAGCTGCAGCACACTTTGTTGTTAGCTGCGAAGTCGTGTCCGACCCATCATGACCCTATGGACAAGGTTCCTCCAGGCCTTCCTGTCCTCTACCATCTTCTGGAGTCCATTTAAGCTCACGCCTCCTGCTTCTGTGACTCCATCCAGCCACCTCATTCTCTGCCGTCCCCTTCTTCTCTTGCCCTCAACCTTTTCCAGCATGAGGCTCTTCTCCAGTGAATCCTTCCTTCTCATTAGGTGGCCAAAGTATTTCAAGTTTCAAGTTTTATTTAATTTGTATACCGCCCTTCTCCTTGGTAGGGACTCAGGGCGGTTCACAGGGCATATATAAAAAAGACAATACAAAAATTAAAAAAGATTAAACCCATGCCCAGTTAAAAACAGTAATACAAATCTAAAATGACAAATTAAAACCCATAATCCCCCGTCAGGCCAGACCAGCCATTTCAAATAGGTGGGTCTTCAGGCCACGACGGAAAGTTCGGAGGTCTGATGCCGTCCGGAGCTCCACCGGCAGTTGGTTCCATAATGCCGGAGCGCCCACAGAGAAGGCCCTTTGAGTTTTAGCTTCAGGATCTGGCCTTCTAAAGAGCAGTCAGGGTTGATCTCCTCTAGGACTGACCGGTTTGATCGCCTTACAGTCCAAGGGACTTGCAGGAGTCTTCTCCAGCACCATAGTTCAAAGGCTTCAATTCTTTGGTGCTCAGCCTTTTTTATGGTCCAGCTTTCACAGCCATACTTTGCAACTGGGAAGACCATAGCCTTGACTATACGCACTTTTGTTGACAGGGTGATGTCTCTGCTTTTTAGTGTGCTGTCTAGATTTGTCATGGCTTTCCTCCCCAGGAGCAAGTGTCTTTTAATTTCTTGGCTACAGTCCCCATCTGCAGTGATCTTGGAGCCCAGGAAAATAAAATCTGTCACTACCTCCATTTCTTTCCCATCTATTTGCCAGGAATTGAGAGGGCTGGATGCCATGATCTTGGTTTTCTTAATGTTTAGTTTCAACCCAAGTTTTGCACTCTCCTTCTTCACCCGCAACAAGAGGCTCTTTAGTTCTTCTTCACTTTCTGCCATTAGAGTGGTATCATCTGCATATCTTAGGTTGTTGATATTTCTTACGGCAATCTTAATTCTAACTTTTGATTCATCTAGCCCTGCCTTTCTCATGATGTGCTCTGCATATAAGTTAAATAGGCAGGGTGACAGTATACAGCCTTGCCGGACTCCTTTCCCAATTTTGAACCAATCAGTGGTTCCGTGTCCAGTTCTCACTGTTGCTTCTTGGCCCACATATAGGTTTCTCAAGAGACAAATAAGATGGTCTGGTACGCCCATCTCTTTAAGAACTTGCCACAATTTGTTATGATCCACACAATCAAAGGCTTTAGCACAGCCAATGAAGCAGAAGTAGATGTTTTTCTGGAACTCCCTAGCTTTCTCCATGATCCAGCGTATGTTGGCAATTTGATCTCTAGTTCCTCTGCCTCTTCGAAATCCTGCCTGTACTTCTGGTAGTTCTCGATCCACATACTTCTGGAGTCTAGCTTGTAGGATTTTAAGCATAACTTTACTAGCATGAGAAATGAGTGCAATGGTGCGGTAGTTTGAACATTCTTTGGCACTGCCTTTCTTTGGAATTGGAATGTAAACTGATCTTTTCCAATCCTGTGGCCACTGTTGAGTTTTCCAAATTTGCTGGCAAATTGAGTGTAGCACTTTTACTGCATTGTCTTTTAAGATTTTGAATAGCTCAGCTGGAATACTGTCACCTCCACTAGCTTTGTTGTTGCTCAGCTTTTCTAAGGCCCACTTCACTTCACATTCTAGGATGTCTGGCTCGAGGTCAGTGACCACCTCATTGTGATTATCAGGGACATTAAGCTCATTCTTGTATAGTTCTTCTGTGTAATTTTGCCACCTCTTCTTAATCTCTTCTGCCTCTGTTAGGTCCCTGCCGTTTTGGTCCTTTATCATGCCCATTTTTGCATGAAACATTCCCTTCATCTCTCCAATTTTCTTGAAAAGATCTCTGGTCCTCCCTATTCTATTGTTTTCTTCTATTTTTTGCACTGTTCATTTAAGAAGGCATTCTTATCTCTTCTAGCTATTCTCTGGAATTCTGCATTCAGTTGGGGGTATCTTTCTTTTTCTCCCTTGCCTTTCGCTTCCCTCCTTTCCTCAGCTATTTGCAAAGCTTCCTCAGACAGCCATTTTGCTTTCTTGCATTTCTTTTTCTTTGGGATGGTTTTGGTTGCTACCTGTTGTACAATGTTGCGAACCTCTGCCCATAGTTCTTCAGGCACTCTGTCTATCAGATCTAATTCCTTAAATCTATTTGTCACCTGTACTGTATATTCAACAGGGATATGATTTAATTCATACCTGACTGGCCTAGTGCTTTTTCCTACTTTCTTCAGTTTAAGCCTAAACTTTGCAACGAGAAGCTCATGGTCTGAGCCACAGTCAGCTCCTGGTCTTGTTTTTACTGACTGTATAGAGCTTCTCCATCTTTGGCTGCAGAGCATATAGTCAATCTGATTTCTGTGTTGTCTGTCTGGTGATGTCCATGTGTAGATCCGTCTCTTGGGTTGTTGGAAAAGAGTGTTTGCTATGACCATCGTATTCTCTTGACAAAATTCTATCAGCCTGTGCCCTGCTTCATTTTGTACTCCAAGGCCAAACTTGCCTGTTATTCCAGTTATCTTTTGGCTTCCTACTTTAGCATTCCAATCCCCCATGATGATAAGGACATCATTTTTTGGTGTTAGTTTTGTAAGGTGCTGTAGGGCTTCATAGAACTGGTCAATTTCATCCTCTTCAGCACTGGTGGTTGGGGCATGGACTTGGACTACTGTGATATTGAATGGTTTGCCTTGGATTCGAACTGAGATCATTCTGTCATTTTGAGGAGTGTATCCCAGTATTGCTTTTCCTACTTTTTTATTGACTATGAAGGCTACTCCGTTTCTTCTGAGGGATTCTTGCCCACAGTAGTATACCTGATGGTCATCTGAATTAAATTCACCCATTCCTGTCCATTTTAGTTCGCTGATACCTAAGATGTCGATGTTCAGTCTTGTCATCTCTTGTTTGACCACGTCCAGCTTGCCTTGATTCATGGCTCTTTCATTCCAGGTTCCTATGGAGAAAAAATCTTTATAGCATCGGACTTTCCTTTCACCACCAGACATATCCACAGCTGAGCGTCCTTTCGGCTTTGGCCCAGTCGCTTCATTCCTTCTGGCGCTACTAGTACTAGCCCTCTGCTCTTCCCCAGTAGCATATTGGACGCCTTCTGACCTGAGGGGCTCATCTTCCAGCGTCATATCGTTTTGCCTTTTGGTACTGTCCATGGGGTTTTCATGGCAAAGATACTGGAGTGGGTTGCCATTTCCTTCTCCAGTGGATCACGTTTTGTCAGAACTCTCTGCTATGACCTTTCCATCTTGGGTGGCCCTGCATGGCATAGCTCATAGCTTCATTGAATTACGCAAGCCCTTTCGCCACGACAAGGCAGTAATCCATGAAGGGGACCTTCCCACCATAGTGGTCCCTATTTTTCTACTTGCATTTTTACATGCTTTCGAACTGCGTCCTAACCCACTGAGCCACCGCATCCCTATATATGTATAGGGACATATACACATACATACACACACACATGCATACACACACACATACATACACACACACACACAAAATGACCTAAGCTGCTTGTTATATTTCCAGCAATTTTTTTAAAGAATGCTTTATCTATTTTTAGGAATTAAGACTGAAGTGATATACCAGCGATGAAACAGCTTGAAGCAATTCTGTCTAAGGGTGACATTCAGAAGAAACTTAACATTTTTCTTTCATTGAAATTTCCATGGCTGCATTACTATTCCTACATTCCAAGTTTGCCTCCATTTAATCCCTCAGACTTTGACACGCACAGATTCTGAGCCATTTTTCACCACCAAATTATCATCCAAAACAAAATTTCTGAATTATGTACCGGTAGTCCTTGTCTTATGACCACAATGGAGTGCAAAATTTCTATGGCTAAGCGAGACCTTGTTCAGTGAATTTTGCCCCATTTTATGACCTGTCTTTCCGCAGCTTGTTAAGTGAATCGCTTCAGTTCTTAAGTTAGTAACACCGTTGTTAAGTGAACCCAGCTTCCCTCGTTGACTTTGCTTGTCAGAAGGCCACAAAAGGGGATCACACGTGACCCCGGGACACTGCGACCATCATAAATATGAATCCGTGTCTAAATTTGGATCACAGGAACATGGGGATGCCGCAACGGTCCTAAGTGTGAAAAACGGTCATCACTCATTTTTTTCAGTGCTGTTGTAACTCTGGTCACTAAGTGAGCTGTTATAAGTCGAGGACAAACTGTGTTTGCAATGGTTACGGCGTCCCGGCGCATTTGACCTTCCCTGCCAGCATCCGACAAGCAAGGTCAATGGGGAAGCTAGATTTGCTTAACAATCCAGTGATTCAGGGAGTCGCATGGCCAAAATGTCCTAAACTGAGGTAAAACAACTGTCTTCCTTAGCAATGGACATTTGGGGCTCGGTTGTAGTCGTAATTTGAGGACTATGTGTAGTTATTTGTGAATGCATCCTCTAATTGAGGGGTCCTCAAACCTGGCCACTTTAAGACTTCTGGACTTCAACTCCCAGAATACCCCAGCCAGGCTCTAATTGCCACAATATCTGCAGAGAGGAATTCAAAATGGCAGCTGCAGCCCTGCTCACACAACCCACATCAAACAGTGACAGAATGGATGTGTCCACCATTTTGACTTTTTTGACCTCACTGGGCTGTTCACCCACTGTTCTCCCATGCTGGAACTTAACCAGAGTTCATAGAACAATGTTCTCCGCCGTCCCGTCCCCCCTAAAAAAAATTATCTGTATCTCCAGTCATTTCTTCTCCCCCCCCCCCACCTTTCATTTTTTCAGTATCTTTCCGCCGTGCCGGCTCCAGCTGGTGTGTAGGTTGCACTTTTCACAGATGGTGCCGAACGAACACATGGAACAAGAGGCAAACACACGCGCACACACACACAAAACCCCCTGTGGGTTCCGTTTCTCCCGTCTGTAAATTGTCCCCATTCAGGAAACCGGAGGGGGAAGAGAGACGAAGCAAGGAAAGGATAGAAGCGCTCGCCCATCCGCACACTCACAATGCCTGATCCTGCTTAGCTTTCAGGCAATCGGAGAAGGAAGAGTGTTTCTCCATCTCAGCAACTTTTAAGATGGGTGGACTTCAATTCCCAGAATGCTCTAGCCAGCGTGGTGGCCTTTACCTCTCAGAATGCCCCAGCTAGCATTTGTGGATTTGAAATCCCAGAATTCCCCAGCCAGCGTTAGAGGATTTGAAATCCCAGAATGCCGCAGCCAACATCTGTGGACTTCAACTCCCAAAATACCTCAGCCAGCGTTTGAGGATTTGAAATCCCAGAATTCCCCAGCCAGCATCTGTGGACTTCAGACCCCAGAATTCCCTAGCCAACGTTTGAAGATTTGAAATCCCAGAATGCCGCAGCCAACATCTGTGGACTTCAACTCCCAGAATTCCCTAGCCAGCATCTGTGGGCTTCAGACCCCAGAATTCCCTAGCCAAAGTTTGAAGATTTGAAATCTCAGAAGCATTTGAGGACTTCTATTCCCAAAAATCCACACACTTCGGTAGTAACAAGTGGGGTCTGGAACAAAATGTTGTAGTACATCTGTGCTTCTCACTGGTGTGGGGTGTGGATGACTTTCTTTAACTGGCCATCTTTTTTCTTTTTCATTTCCACTCTGTTGTCAATCTTTTCTGGTTTGTGGGGTGTAAGTGGGTGCCTTTATTATTTATTATTTATTAATTATTATTTATTAATTATATTTATATACCGCCCTATTCCCTGAGGACTCAGGGCGGTTTACAGGGAATTAAAAATCCAAAATACAAAAATTAAGAACCAAATTAAAAAAAAAATTAAATTAACCCTGTAGTCAGTTAAAAAAAGAACCCCAAATTAAAAATTCCTCCTCAGTCTGGGCTACGTAAGATGATTAGGTCTATTTTTTTGAAGGGGGCATATTTTCAGGTAATCCTCGACTTAAAATCATTCATTTAGTGACCGCTCAAAGTGACAACAGCATGGAAAAGTGACATATCTGGTCTTTATAGGTAACAAACATTCTATCACGCCCACGGCTATGTGATTAAAATTTGGGCGTGTGGCAACCAGCATGGATTTTATAACAACAGCAGCGTCCTGGGGAAATCACACAATCACCAATTATGACTTTCCCAACCAGCTTCTGACAAGCAAATTCCATGGGGAAGCCAGATTCACTTAATAACTAGATTCGCTTAACAGCCACGGCAAAAAAGGTGGTAAAATTGGGCATCTCGTTTAACAACAGTCTAGTCCCCACTGTGATCGTAAGTCGAGAGGTATCTGTAGGGCGTTGCTTCAGCAAACAGGGAGCGAACAGAGATCTCGTCTGCAAATCAAGGTCAGGTGAAGCGTTAATAACACTTTACAATGCCTTGGTAAGGCCGCACTTGGAATATGGCATCCAGTTTTGGTCACCACGATGTAGAAAAGATGTCGAGACCCTAAAAATGAGTGCAGAGAAGAGCAACAAAGAGGATCAGGGGACTGGAGGGTAAAACATACGAAGAATGGTGCAGGAATTGGGTATGTCTAGTTTAATGAAGAGAAGGACGAGGGGGGACAGGATAGCAGTCTTCCAGTATCTCAGGGGCTGCCCCAAAGAAGAGGGAGTCAAGCTATTCTCCAAAGCAGCTGAAGGCAGGACAAGAAGCAACGGATGGAAACTAATCTAGGAGGGAAGCATTCTAGAACTAAGGGGAGATTTCCTGACAGTGAGAAAAAATAATCAGTGGAACAACCTGCCTCCAGAAGCTGGGAATACTCTTAACACTGGAGGTTTTTAAGAAGAGACTGGACAGCCATTTGTCTGAAATGATAGGGTTTCCTGCCTGAGCAGGGGGTTGGACTAGATGACCTCCAAGGTCCCTTCCAACTTTTTATTGTTGTTATTGTTATTATGAGCCATTTTCTATGTGAGGAGACATCAGATGATCAAAAGTGGAACTTGGTTTTTTTTAAACCAACACCCCCTACCCCCCCACCCCCACCCCCCCACCCCGGCAGATTATGTCTTGACTGCACCTGACACTGATGCTTCCTTGTTCGAAGTGGCTTTCAGTATAGGAGGAAATCACATCTTGCAAACCTCCAGAATGGCTTCATTCTGACAACTCCTTTGCCCTCTGCAAGGCTCAGGGGATCTCAGCCTTATTGATGGATAAAAGGATCAGCTGGTCAACACGAACCAGCAATGGCCAGGAGAACTATGACTGATCAGAGGTCAATCAGAGGGCCCTGCTTATGAATGGAATACTGGTAGTCCTCGACATACGGCCACAGCTGAGCCCAAAATTTCCGAGGATAAGCGAGACGGCGGTTGAGTGAGTTTTCCCCTGGTTTAAGAGCTTTCTTGCCACACTTGCTGAGTGAACCACTGCAGTTCTTAAGTTAGTAACACGGTTGTTAAGTGAATCTGGCTCGCCTGTTGACTTTGCCTGCCGGAAGGTACCAAAAGGGGATCATATGGCCCTGGGACACCACAACTGTCATAAATACATGCCAGTTGCCAAGCATCTGAATTTTGATCATGTGACCATGGGGATGCTGCAATGGTTGTAGGTGGAAGGATGGAACGGAACAGAACAGAACAGAACAGGGAATAGAATAAGAATAGAATAGAATAGAATAGAATAGAATAGAATAGAATAGAATAGAATAGAATGGAATGGAATGGAATGGAATGGAATGGAATGGAATGGAATGGAATGGAATGGAATAGAATAGAATAGAATAGAATAGAATAGAATAGAATAGAATAGAATAGAATAGAATAGAGAATGGAATGGAATGGAATAGAATAGAATAGAATAGAATAGAATAGAATAGAATAGAATAGAATAGAATAGAATAGAGAATGGAATAGAATAGAATAGAGAATGGAATAGAATAGAATAAGAAAAGAATAGAATGGAATGGAATAAGAATAGAATTGAATGGAATGGAATGGAATAAGAATGGAATAGAATAGAATAGAATAGAATAGAATAGAATAGAATAGAATAGAATAGAATAGAATAGAATAAGAAAAGAATAGAATGGAATGGAATGGAATAGAATAAGAAAAGAATAGAATGGAATGGAATAAGAATAGAATAGAATAGAATAGAATAGAATAGAATAGAATAGAATAGAATAGAATAGAATAGAATAGAATAGAATAGAATAGAATAGAATAGAATAGAATAGTTAAAATCATAGTTAAATGGTCGTAAGCCTTTTTCAGTGCCCTTCTAACTTGGAACAGTCACTAAAAGAATGCTGTAAATAGAGGACGAGCTGTAAACTCTCAGTTGGAAAAGGGTGAATCCTCCTGATATTTGCTAATGTGGTCCTTTGCCTACAATCCAGGCGAGAAGCAGATTCTCCTGGGCTTGATGGAGGGAGGGATTAAACCCAGGACCGTAGACTCACTTCCAGGATTCAATCAATAATAGAGCTTTAATGGACCTTAAGGGGGGGGTCTTCTAGTCCAGCCCCCTGCTCAGGCAGGAAACCCTATACTATTGCAGACAAGTGGCTGTCCAATCTCTTCTTAAAAACCTCCAGTGTTGGAGCGCCCGCAACTTCTGGAGGCAGGTTGTTCCACTGGTTAATTGTTCTCACTGTCAGGAAGTTTCTCCTTAGTTCTAGGTTGCTTCTCTCCTTGATTAGTTTCCATCCGTTGTTTCTTGTCCTGCCTTCAGGTGCTTTGGAGAATAGCTTGACTCCCTCTTCTTTGGGGCAGCCCCTGAGATACTGGAAGACGGCTATCATGTCCCCCCTTGTCCTTCTCTTCATTAAACTAGACAGACCCAATTCCTGCAACCGTTCCTTATATGTTTGGCCTCCAGTCCCCTGATCATCTTTGTTGCTCTTCTCTGCTCTGTTTCCAAAGTCTCCACAACTTTTTTTTGTAGTGGATGCAGGATTCCAGGTGTGGCCTTATACTCAGGATTTACAAAGTGCTTCAATGCTTCCTGCGCATAGAGACGGGACTTGAAGTTCCTTCTGCTTCCATTTCAGGTTGCGCTTTCCTGACGTACTGCGCCCGAGACTCTGCTATCAAAGCTCAGACCGCCTTGCACGAGCAGAAAACTCTTCCAGGGGTAAGTGTCGGCATCCGGCAATTTTTGCACGGGACTCCGTTCATCTCGGAACGGTTCCTGTTTTGCGTCACGTGCCAAAGTCTGCTGGGAGAACAGATGAAAGTCCCTGGGATGTTTTTCTACTGGCGAGGTAGTCCAGACGAGAAGCGCACAATCTAGATTGCAGGTAATCCTCAGCTTATGACCACAATGGAGCCCGCCAATTTCTGTTGCTAAGCGAGATGGTTGTTAAGTGAGTTTTGCCCCCATTTTGCGGCCTTTCTTTTTTTAAAAAATAATATTTTATTCATTTCCCAATTTTACATTTGAGTCTTGAAAAAAAGCAATGTGGTGACTGGGTTAATCAATAGTTCGACAGCAAAATCTTTAGTGCAAATCTCAGGTTACACCATCAGATATTTCTTCTCTTTTCCCCTTAACATTTACTGTCTCGTATTCAAGCTAGTGCAGTTCTAATTATGTCAACTCAATAAAAACATCATTATTACATTTATCAATAAATTTTTAGCTTATACACATCTTAATTACATTCAATCTTCATAAACAATCCATCTCCTGTTATTAATTTTTACCCAATTTTTAGCTTCTCATCAATATTCCAATTTAACCTTTGATATTTATAATTTGCAGGCTTTGGGGTACCAAGATTTCCCTTGTTTCACTTCATGACAAAATATAATATCCAAAATACACATGTTATCTATTTGAATGTACTCTTGTTCTATTTCCTAAAAGTTATCTATTCCCCACCATATTAAATCATCTACTTAATAATACAATACAATATCGCAGTGATGGCGAACCTTTTAGAGACTGAGTGCCCAAACTGCAACCCAAAACCCACTTATTTGTCGCAAAGTGCCAACACGGCAATTTAATCTGAATACTGAGGTTTTCCTTTATAAAAAAAACAACTCATGCATTAACATCTTTTGTCTTAAAAGAAAAACACAATAACAAAGCTTTCAGTTCAAACAACTTTTTACTGAAAGGTAAAAGTTTGCCTTTGGCATACTTTTGAACAATTAATGTGATTTTTGCTGTTGTACGCATGCTGATAATTTGTCTAATCTTGGCTTATACTTTGTAAGTTTGAGAGCAACATAAGCAGCACTCAGGTCATTTGTTAATCTGTTTCTCATTTGTTAATCTGTTTCTGGTGTCAGATTTGATAGAATTCAAAGCTGAAAACAGCGCGCTTGCTCCGGAGGCTTGTTTTGGCTAGGAAGGGACTTGAGAAATGGCATTTTTCTGCAAAAACCTAGCCAAAGAGCGAGGTGCGCTGCCCACAGAGAGGGCTCCGAGTGCCCCCTCTGTCACGCATGCCATAGGTTCGCCACCACTGCAATATCCCCTTTAATAAATCAAAACCATTATATATATTACCTGGGTTAATCAGTAAACCAAACATACAAAATACATATTTTGCGGCCTTTCTTGTCACCGTTCTGAAGTGAATCGCTGCAGTTGATAAGTTAGTAACACGGTTGTTAAATGAATCTGGCTTTCCCCATTGACTTTGCTTGTCAGATGGTTGCAAAAGGGGATCACGTGACCCTGGGACACTGCAATCCATCATAAATGTGAGTCACTTGGCAAGCGTCTGAGTTTTGATCCCGCCACCCTGGGGATGCTGCAACGGCCGTAAGTGTGAAAAATAGTCAAAAGTCAGTTTTTCCAGTGCCTTTGTAACTTCGAACGGTCACTATATGAGCTGTTGTAAGTCGAGGGCTACCTGTACTGTAAAGCTGTATCTTTATTGCAAGAATCTTGCAAGGGTGAAATTATTATTTTTCCTTCCTTTTTTTTTAACTCTCTGGAAAACTAAGGAGAGTCCCCTTCTGACCTGTTTCCTGCATCCCTTTTCCTTCTGTGGCCTGAAAAGGTTTTACAGGTAGTCCTCAACTTACAACAGTTCGTTTAGTGTCCGTTCAAAATTACGACCCCACTGAAAAAAGTGACTTAGGACCGTTTTTTCGCACTTACGACCTTTGCAGCATCCCCCAGGTCAAGTAATCAAAATTCTGACGCTTGGCAACCGACTCGTATTTACGACGGTCGCAGTGTCCCCAGGGGTCACATGATCCCCTTTTGTGACCTTCTGACAAGCAAAGTCAAGGGGGGAATCCAGATTCACTTAACAACTCTAATACTCCCTTAACAACCACAGTGATTCACTTAACGACTGTGGCAAGAAAGGTTGTAAAATGGGGCAAAATTCACTTAACACATGTTTCACTTAGCAACAGAAATTCCAGGCTTTATCGTGGTCATAAGTCGAGGACTATCTGCATCTGCTGGATGTCCAGTCTCAAGCTCTTCCTCCTGTCTTCCAAGGTCATTCTCACAGTCCATTATAACTAGTGCAGGGTCAGGCAACCTTGGCTCTTTGATGACTCGTGGACTTCAACTCCCAGAATTCCTGAGCCAGCATGGCTCAGCTTGGAAACCTCTCCCTGTCCCCTCAGCGTGGCTGGCTCAGGAATTCTGGGAGTTGAAGTCCAGGAGTCACAAAAGAGCCAAAGTTGCCTACCCCTGAACTAGTGCAATTCCTCCTATAAG
Organism: Vipera ursinii; assembly: GCF_947247035.1. Taxonomy (NCBI): domain Eukaryota; kingdom Metazoa; phylum Chordata; class Lepidosauria; order Squamata; family Viperidae; genus Vipera; species Vipera ursinii. The sequence goes on from NC_139512.1 coordinate 11,069,968, forward strand.
GAATTTCTTCCTACCTTGTTTGTAGAGCCAAGGTTTGCAAGCTGTTGTTTTTAGGGCTTCGGCTTCCTACAATTTGGAAATTTAAATCTCTGTTGATGCTGCCTAATGTTGCGTTAGATGTTTTTTAGCAGCCGCGTTACGCTGCTGACTCATAGCTTGTGATCAAGTATTATTCCAAATTCTTTTCCACGCACGCTGTCAGGCAGTAATCTCCCATCCACAACACGTCTCTGATTTCTCCTCCTTTTGCATTTATCGCTGTTCAGTTTCATCCCCTTGTTCTCAGGGACTTTCCCCAAGCCAGAGAAGTAGGGAACGGTTGCTGGAATTGGGTATGTGTAGTTTCACGAAGAGAAGGCCGAGGGGTGATGTGATATCAGTGTTCCAATATCTCAGGGGCTGCCCCAAAGAAGAGGGAGTCAAGCTATTCTCCAAAGCCCCTGAAAGCAGGACAAGAAGCAACGGATGGAAACTAGTCAAGGAGAGAAGCAACCTAGAACTAAGGAGAAACTTCCTGACAGCCAGAACAATTAACCAGTGGAACAACCTGCCTCCAGAGGTGGTGAATGCTCCAACACTGGAAGTTTTTAAGAAGAGACTGGACAGCCATTTGTCTGAAATGGTATAGGGCAGGGGTAGGCAACCTTTGCTCTTTTATGACTCATGGACTTCAACTCCCAGAATTCCTGAGTCAGCATGGCTCAGCTTGGAAACCTCTCCCTTTTCCCTCAGCATGGCTGGCTCAGGAATTCTGGGAGTTGAAGTCCATGAGTCATAAAAGAGCCGAGGTTGCCTACCCCTGGTATAGGGTTTCCTGCCTGAGCAGGGGGTTGGACTAGATGACCTCCAAGGTCCCATCCAACTACTACTACTACTACTACTACTACTAGTACTACTACTACTACTACTACTACTATTATTATTATTATTATTATTATTATTCCATTTTGAATTTTGTTTCCAGCTTTTCTCGTACAGTCAATCCTCGACTTATCAGCTCAATTGACCCCAGGATTTATGTTGTTAAGTGAGAAATGTGTGAAGCGAGTTTGACCCCATTTTACGACCTTCCTTGCCACAGTTCTTAAAGGAATCCCTGCGGGTGTTAAATTAGTCACATGGTTGTTAAGCGAATCTGGCTTCCCCCGTGGGCTTTGCTTGTCCGAACGTCACAAAAGGAATCACGTGACCCCGGCACACTGCGACTGTCATAAATATGAACGTTGGGAATTCTGCCCAGCTCTGTTTAACTGGCTTGCTAAACAAAATGTCCTAGGAATCTTTGCCGACAAGATATATTAGATCAGCAACATTCCCACCGTCTACTTAGGAAGTTTTAATTTTTTTTTAAAGGGGATTAAGTTTAATTTGGTCAGACGTGTTCTTGACAGATTCTTCTTCTCAAGTACATATAGGCCTGTTCTGGATCTGCTCTAGACTGTTTCTAGAAATAAAGGTCAAACAGGTCCCACACAGGTTGTCCTCGACCACTGTTGAGGCCAAAATTGATGTCGCTAAGCGAAACATTCGTTAAGTGAGTTTTGTCCCATTTTATGATTTTTCTTGCCACCGTTGTTAAGTGAAACACTGCAGTTGCTAAGTTAGTAACCCGGTTGTTAAGCGAATCTGGTTTCCCCATTGACTTTGCTTGTCAGAAGGTCACAAAAGGCGATCACGTGACCCTGGGGACAGTGCAACTGTCATAAATATGAGTCAGTTGCCAAGCGGCCGAATTTTGATCATGTGACCCATGGGGATGCTGCAATGGTTGTAAGTGTGAAAAACGGTCATATACTGGCGTTGTAACTTTGAACGGTCACTAGATGGACTGTGGTAATTCGAGGACTACCGTTATCTTTTGAAATCTTCTAGCAGAGAGATCGAAAAGAATATTACTTTTTTTCAGCAGATGGAACAAGAAAGAAACTTCACACCTTTTATCCTGTCCCTCTCTCTGCCCACTCTTTTATAAATACTAAATGGCTGCTTTCAGGACTAGCAAAATGTTGTAAAAAAGCAGATTCGATCAATGAAAATTGAGAACTTAGCAAACTTTATTTTAGGCACGTATAAACCTCTGCTCAAATGATAAGTATGTTTCTAAGAACTGCTCCATTTTTTCCCACCAAATTGTAATAGTTAACAAGAATAAGGGAGAAGATGGATTGATTATATCCAGAGTAAATATGGGACTAAAAAGTTTCACTTAGCATTTGAATAAGTAGTGGATTTATATGATGTATAACTAGCTTGTAGTTATTTTATTAAGAGTTAAAGTGCGATTGTTTGCATATTTTAGATTATGTTTGTTTGTATTTTTATACCCTGTATTTAGCTCTGGGAAGTCGGGGAGGGGGGGAGGGGAGGGGAGAGTTGGGGAGGTTTGGGGAGAGGGGAGGGGGAGGGGAGGGGTTTTGTATTTAAAAATGTACTGTAAAACTTTTCAATAAAAAAAACAAGAATAAGGAATTAAGCCTCAGCAGGTGACACATTTAGTTCAGCTCAGAAAGCTGAGCTGGGCCAGTTATTTAGATGGGAGACCACTAAGAGATCATAAGGCTGTAACCTTGGCTCCTGTCACTTAGTTTAATTATCTTAAATCAGCTTCAATTTTAATAATGTTATTTTGGTTTTAGTCTGCCTGCACCCATTTTTTGGGGGTTTTGACCCACCTCCCTTTAGGAGTGCAGCCTCTTCATGCCGTTGTTTTGCCGGTAGTCCTCTACTTACGACCATTCATTTAGTGACTGTTCGAAATTACAACAGCACTGAAAAAAGTGATTTGTGACCGTTTTTCACACTTACAACTGTTGCAGCATCCCCACGACTGTTGCAACTTCCCCACAGTCACATGATCAAAATTCAGCCACTGGGCAACTGACTCATCTTTGTGACGGTTGCAGTGTCCCGGGGGTCACGTGATCCTCTTCTGCGACCTTCTGACACGCAAAGTCAAGGGGGAATCCGGATTCACTTAACAGCCGTGTTATTAATTTAACAGCTGCAGTGATTCACTTAACAACTCTGGCAAGAAAGGTTGTAAAATGGGGCAAAACTCGTTGAACAACTGTCATGCTTAGCAACAGAAATTTTGGGCTTGCGTGCGGTCGTAAATTGAGGGTTACCTATAGACGCAGACAATTAGTTCCTGCTTTTCCAATTTTGGGGGGGGGGCAAAGAGAGCTGTTTCTTTTGTGAAAGAGAGGAGCTCACCAGATAACAGAATAATTGAATAACAGAGGTGGATGGGACCTTGGAGGTTTTTGAGTCCAGCTCTGAGCTTAGGTAGGAAGCCCTACAACATTTCAGACAAACCTCCAGTGTTAGAGTACCCGCAACCTCTGGAGGCAGGTTGTTCCACTGGCTAATTGTTCTCACTGTCAGGAAATTCCTCCTTCGTTTTAGGTTTCATCTCTCCTTGATGAGTTTCCACCCGTTGCTTCTTGTCCTGCCTTCAGGTGCTTTAGAGGGTAGCTACACACACACACACACACACACACACACACACACACACACACACACACACACCCTCTGTGGCAGCCTCTCAGATATTGGAAGACTGCTATCATATCACCTTTAGTCCTTCTTTTCATTAAACTAGACCAATTCCAGCAACCATTGTTCATATGTTTTAGCCTCCAGTCCCCAGATAATAATAATAATAATAATAATAATAATAATAATAATAATAATAATAATAATAATAACAACAACAACAACAAGGTTGGAAGGGATCTTGGAGGTCATCTAGTCCAACCCCCTGCTCAGGCAGGAAACCCTATACCATTTCAGGCAAATGGCTGTCCAATCTCGTCTTAAAGACTTCCAGTGTTGGAGCATTCACAGCTTCTGGAGGCAGGTTGTTCCGCTGGTTAATTGTTCTAACAGTCAGGAAGTTTCTCCTTAGTTCTAGGTTGCTTCTCTCCTTGATTAGTTTCCATCCGTTGCTTCTTGCAATGCTTTCAGGTGCTTTGGAGGATAGCTTGACTTCTTTGGGGCAGCCCCTGAGATACTGGAACACGGCTATCATGTCCCCTCTGGTCCTTCTCTTCATTAAACTACACATACCCAATTCCAGCAACCGTTCCCTATATGTTTCAGCCTCCAGTCCCCTGATCGTCTTTGTTGCTCTTCTCTGGACTCTTTCCAGAGTCTCAACCTCTTTTTTACATCGTGGTGACCAAAACTGGATGCAGTATTCCAGGTGTAGCCTTACCAAAGCATTGTAAAGTGGTATTAGTACTTGACTTGATCTTGATTCTATCCCTCTGTTAATGCAGCCTAGGACTGCATTGACATTTCAGTCAATGTTACTGTAGTCCTTTTCATCTGGAGATAAAGCAATTCTCACAGCATTTTTCTTCCACACTTTCGCTGAAAGCTGTTTGGCACACAAACACACAGACACACATCATTTTCACACTGCAGGACAGTTTCTCACATCCTGGTGGAGATCAAGGCTCGCTTCTGCTCTGCACAGTTTTGAGAGTAGAGAGACACAACCTGCTTCCCGGATCTTAATATGTTTCTTTATTAACTATTTCCATTAATAGATGGGTTTTTTCCTATGCTCTTATCACCTCTAACAATAAAAAACACACACACACACGCACACAAACAGAAATATGGAAATAGTTTTAAAAGCATCCACTTGCAAACATTGAATTCATGGCTGCGGAAGAATTTGGCTTGAAAGCAATGCTGATGACTTTATTTATTTGCTTCGCTGTAAATCAAGCGCAGGTAATCCTTCCCTAATGACTGCAATTGAGCACCACATATAAAGCGAGACATATAAAGAATGGTTGGGTATGTCTAGTTTAAAGAAAAGAAGGACTAGTGGTGACATGACCCTTCCAACTCTATTCTATTCTATTCTATTCTATTCTATTCTATTCTATTCTATTCTATTCTATTCTATTCTATTCTATTCTATTCTATTCTATTCTATTCTATTCTATTCTATTCCATTCCATTCCATTCCACTCCACTCCACTCCACTCCACTCCACTCCACTCTCCACTCTATTCCATTCCATTCCATTCCATTCCATTCCATTCCATTCCATTCCATTCTATTCTATTCTATTCTATTCTATTCTATTCTATTCTATTCTATTCTATTCTATTCTATTCTTATTCTATTCTCTATTCTGTTCTATTCTATTCTATTCTGTTCTGTTCTGTTCTATTCTGTTCTATTCTATTCTATTCTATTCTATTCTATTCTATTCTATTCTATTCTATTCTATTCTATTCTATTCTCTATTCTATTCTATTCTATTCTATTCTCTATTCCATTCTATTCCATTCTATTCCATTCCATTCCACTCCACTCCACTCCACTCCTTTCCATTCCATTCCATTCCATCCCATTCCATTCCATTCCATTCCATTCCATTCCATTCCATTCCATTCCATTCCATTCCATTCCATTCCATTCCATTCCATTCTATTCTATTCTATTCTATTCTATTCTATTCTATTCTATTCTATTCTATTCTATTCTATTCTATAACTCTATTCTATTCCATTCCATTCCATTCCATTCCATATTCTATTCTATTCTATTCTATTCTATTCTATTCTATTCTATTCTATTCTATTCTATTCTATTCTATTCTATTCTATTCTATTCTATTCTATTCTATTCTATTCTACAGTGAGTTGCACTTCCCCTTTGAAGTATGGTGTGCAATTTGTGGGCTTTTCTGGACTCCCAGCTCCTGAGTGAAGAGTAGTTGTGGCCAGGAAGCCCTTTGAACAGCTTCATCTGGTGCACTAATTGTACCCATTCCAAGACTGGGGGACCTTTAGGTGCCCTGGCTACCTCATGGCTTGACTACTGCATTGTGCTTTACACTGGGCTGCCCTTGAAGACCACTCAGAAGCATCAAGTGGTCCGGAATGCAGTGGGGCGGACATTAATGGACGTGCCTCAGTTTGCCAGCTGTGCTGGTTGCCAATTTCTATCCAGGCCTGATGCAGGTTGTTGGTTGTTACCTATAAAGTTCACCGTGGCTGCCTCCTACACCATCTGGACTTGATCCGTTTGTGACTGCGTAGAGACTCTAGGCTAATTCCTCCTTTGACTCCACCCCCAGGTTTTGCCACTTCTTGTCCTACATCATAATGACATTGCCTCTGCCACGGGGTTGCTTCTATTTTACTGCTGTACACCTTCAAAGTAACACAAGTCCCCCTTCCCTAAGGAGAATGGGATTTGTAGTTTGGCAACATCTGGAGAACTACCGATAGCTCTCAAGTAACAAGCGCCCGGCTTAGTTACCATTTGAAATTAAGATGGTACTGAAAAAGTAACTTTATAATCCTCCTTTGTACTTAAAACCATCCTGGCAACGCTGCGGTCACATCTTTGCAATTTGGGCACCTCACAACCGGTGTGCATTTATGATGCTCACCTCATCCTCCAGTTACGTGTAGTCCTCGACTTACAACCATTCGTTTAGTGATGATCTGAAGTTACAACAGCACTGAAAAAGGGACTTATGACTGTTTTTCACCCTTACGACCATTGCAGCATCCTGATGATGATGATGATGATGATGATGATGATGATGATGATGATAAAGTTGAAAGGGACCTTGGAGGTTTTCTAGTCCAACCCCCTGCTCAGGCAGGAAACCCTATACCATTTCAGACAAATGGCTGTCCAGTCTCCTCTTAAAAATTTCCAGTGTTGGAGCATTCTTAATGTCATGAAATTTCTCGTTAGTTCTAGGTTGCTTCTCTCCTTTTTGAGTTTCCATCCGTTGTTTCTTGTCCTGCCTTTGAGCGCTTTGGAGAATAGCTTGACTCCCTCTTCTTTGGGGCAGCCCCTGAGATACTGGAAGACGGCTATCGTGCCACCCCTCGTCTTTCTCTGCATTAAACTAGACATACCCAATTCCAGCAACCGTTCCTTATATGTTTTAGCCTCCAGTCCCCTGATCCTCTTTGTTGCTCTTCTCTGCACTCTTTCTAGTGTCTCAACCTCTTTTTTTCATTGTGGTGACCAAAACTGGACACAGGATCGGTCGAGCCGGGATTGCAGTCATTGAGTGAAGCAGTCACCTAGTCAAAATAGTGATTATTTTGCTCAAGGGCAGAGTCCAGTCCCAGCTGAGTTTCTAAGTTGAGGTCTAACTGTGACTGCAATAACTCAAGCTGATGGGCATTGTAGTCCAAAGCACCCGGCCAGGATCCAGTCTGGGAAAGATAGTTCTAAACCTAGCTGGTCGATTCTCCTTCCTTCTCATACCAAAACTTCAAAAAGGTGGGGGGGGTGTTTTTTTTCCCCCACTTCTAAAGTTCATTTCCTTCCACAGCTATTTCTTAAGGTACAATAGACAAGGGAGAAGACCGTTAACCTTTCACCTTCACTATTTTGAAATATTTTCTTGCTGGAAAAAAAATCACCGCTGCTTCAGAAAAAGGTGCCACCTGTGGGGGCTGGAGGGGAAACGGAAAATGTCAGCTCCACACGGTTTTAAAAATAAAATTTCGGAATTGTGTGTGGGGGCAATCTCTCTCAAACTCTTGTACATTCAGACCCACAAACGCTCAGGCTCCTTTCGGAAACCGGGAGAGTTCAGGTCTCTACAGGTAGTCCTCGACTTATGACCACGACGGATCCCAAATTTCCTGTTGCTGGGCCAGACAGTCGTTCAGCGAATTTTGTTCTAATTTACAACCGTCCTTGCCACAGTTCCTAAGCGAGTCGCTGCGGTTGTTAAGTTATCAACGCGGTTGCTAAGCGAATCTGGCTTGCCCATTGACTTTGGTCACAGAAGGGGATCACAGGACACTTGTGACCGTCATAAATATGAGCAGGTTGCCAAGCACCCCAAATTTTGATCGCATGACCGTGGGGATGCCGCAACGGTCGTAAGCATGAAAAACGGTCCTAAGTCACTTTTCTCAGTGCTGTTGTAACTTTGAACAGTCATTAAATGAACTGTTGTAAGTCGAGCACTGCCCTTAAAACAATTCCCCGCTTGATCATTGGTTTTTCTATCAAACTCCTCTAACTCCCAAACATGGCTGTTGGAGTGGGGTATGTCTAGTAACTCAGGGGTAGGCAACCTTGGCTCTTTTATGACTCGTGGACTTCAACTCCCAGAATTCCTGAGCGAGCCATGCTGAGGGGACAGGGAGAGGTTTCCAAGCTGAGCCAAGCTGGCTCAGGAATTCTGGGAGTTGAAGTCCACGAGTGGTAAAAGAGCCAAAGTTGCCTACTCCTGGTCTAGTTTAATGAAGAGAGGGACGAGGGGGGACATGATAGCAGTGTTCCAATATCTCAGGGGCTGCCCCAAAGAAGAGGCAGTCAAGCTATTCTCCAAAGCACCTGAAGGCAGAACAAGAAGCAATGGATGAAAGCTAATCAAGGAGAGAAGCAACCTAGAACTAAGGAGAAACTTCCTGACAGTCAGAACAATTAACCAGTGGAACAACCTGCCTCCAGAAGCTGTGAATGCTCAAACAGTGGAAGACTTTAAGAGGAGATTGGACATCCATTTGTCTGAAATGGTATAGGGTTTCCTGCCTGAACAGGGGTTGGACTAGATGACCTGCAAGGTCCCTTCCAACTACTACTACTACTACTACTACTACTACTACTACTACTACTATTATTATTATTATTATTATTATTATTATTATTATTATTATTATTATTGACAGTGACAGATCCTAATAGCCTTAGCTGATGTCAAAAAGCTGAGTAATGTCAAGACAGGTTAGTTGCTTGCAGATAGACCACCAGGTGAGTCCCATCCAATGTCGGTAGTCCTCAACTTACAATAATTCATTTAGTGAATGTTTGAAGTCACAACAGCACTGAAAAAAAGGGACTTAGGACCATTTTCCCCACGGCTGTTGCAGCACCCCCAGGGTCACCTGGTCAAAATCTAGACACGTGGCAACTTGCAGGACCATCTGCTGCCGGGAACGACTTCCCATCGCCCAGTGCGCTCACACAGAGAAGGCCTCCTCAGGTTACCGTCGGCTAGACAATGTCGGCTGGCGACCCCCAGGGGAAGGGCCTTCTCTGTGGGAGCGCCAGCCCTGTGGAACCAGCTCCCCCCTGAGCTTCGGATGGCCCCGGATCTCCGGTCCTTTCGCCGCGGCCTCAAAACACTCCTTTTCCACCTGGCTGACCTGGACTAACAGGGATTTTAATTATGTTTTTAATTTTTTAACTCTAATTTTTAATTTATTTTAATTTTAATTTATTGTACAGAGGCCTTTAATTTTAATTTTATCTTAACTTCTGTATTTATTGTAGGCTATTGTTGTTAGCCGCCCTGAGTCCTTCGGGAGACAGGGCGGCATATAAGTCCCAATAATAAATAAATAAATAAATAAATAAACTGGATCATATTTATGACCTTTGCTGTGTCCCAAGGTCACGTGATTCCCCTTTTACGACCTTCTGATAAGCAACCTCAACGGGGAAGCCAGACTGACTGAATAACTGCATTACTAACATTAACAGCCGCAGTGACTCACTTAGGAACTGTGGCAAGGAGGCTGGTGAAATACGGCAAAGTACAAAGTGCTTAGCAAACAGAAATTTTAAGCTCAGTCATGGTCGTAAGTTGAGGTCCATGATTCCCGTTGACACGTTCCACAGCTATTTTTTTATTTTTTATTTATTTTTATTTTAATTCCATTTATATCCCGCCCTTCTCCGAAGACTCAGGGCGGCTTACAAGCTTAGCAGTAGCCTTCATTCTATGTATATGCCTGCTTATTAGGGCTTTCACACACACACCAAGCGGCATTATTACAAAGTCAGCTTAATTGCCCCCAACAATCTGGGTCCTCATTTTACCTACCTCGGAAGGATGGAAGGCTGAGTCAGCCTTGAGCCTGGTGGGACTCGAACCTGCACTAATTGCAGGCAGCTGGTGATACTTAAGGAGGCATTAGCCCACTGCTCCACCAAGGCTATTCTATTCTATTCTATTCTATTCTATTCTATTCTATTCTATTCTATTCTATTCTATTCTATTCTATTCTATTCTATTCTATTCTATTCTATTCTATTCTATTCTTCAATAAGTGCCTTGCTTAGAACAGAAATTCTAATTAAAATCAAGGACTCCCTGTAGCAGACATGGCGGGGACTCCAAAAGTGTATTGTTTTGGGTTAAAATAATAGAATTTCCAAAGCCCACGCGAATTCCTCTCTGTCCCACATTATGCCAAGGAAAATCAAGATTCTGAGTTTCTTGCTCATCCTTGCTTCACTCAGCAGCTAATGCTCTCCTCAACGATTCATTCAGCTTCCAACAAGTGAAATCAATCGAGAAGCGGGCAGTAAAATCACGAGGCACGTTCACACGATCTCGCTTAGTGACTGGGTGAATCGTAGAAAGAGCACAGTGGGAGAGATAGTGTAAGTCCGGTGAAGTTGTGCGATTTCCCCCCCCACACACACACACAGACTTAGTGATGGCACGGCTTTGTGATGCAGTTGCTGGTCCAATGGCGGTCGTTAAGTGAGGACTACCACTCTATGCAGTCACCACCTTGATTTTTGGATGATTTAACTTCAAAGAGGCAGATCCGAATCAGCCTTGACAGGTCACAAAAAAAAGCTGGCCAGCGTCAGGACAGGTTAGTAGGTGGCGGACAGGAGACCACTAGGCGAGCCCGATCTGATAGCTAAATTAAGATAAGGCAGAAACAAATATCCCTGAAAGAAGCAGCTGAGCTATTTTTGCAGGCAAGAAAGCCGTCGTTGGACTATTCCTTTACGTCGTTGGGAGCCAAGCTTGATTCAAAGGAGACCCCCAAATTGTAACCCACCCCCCACCCCTCCGCACTAAAGTTAGGGTTATTAACTTTTTCCAAAGGGAGAAACTATCTTATGTGTGTGTGTGCGCGCACACACACACACACACAGCAAAACAGCTCTTGGGATGTCAGGCAGGTTCCCCACTTCCCCACTGAGCAAGCCAGGAAACTGGCTTGCAAACAGCCTCTTCTCTGGCTTAATTACCATAATTTGGGAATGACAAAAACGAAGCTCGGCTAATTAAATGTTCTTTCTTGTCGAAGGGAGGCAGGGGATGCCGGGCGTTCTTCCCTTGGCCTCACACAGCCCTGGATTCACACTACTGTTCTCATGGCAACACGGCACTGTACATTTCCCTCCCAACCTGGGTGACAGCGTGTGCGTTTGTGTGTATCTCTGTGTGTGTGTGTGTGTGTGTGTGTGTGTGTGTGAGAGAGAGAGAGAGAGAGAGAGAGAGAGAGAGAGAGAGAGACGATCCACTTCAACTTGCTGAGTTTCTTTCTTTCTTTCTTTCTTTCTTTCTTTCTTTCTTTCTTTCTTTCTTTCTTTCTTCCTTCCTTCCTTCCTTCCTTCCTTCCTTCCTTCCTTCCTTTCTTTCTTTCTTTCTTTCTTTCTTTCTTTCTTTCTTTCTTTCTTTCTTTCTTCTCCTCCACTTTGCTCGGTGGTCCGAAAGTTTGACGTAGGCCCCTTTACGTGTGCTCAACGTGCAACCAAGAACCGCCGAAAACAAGCAGGTGCAAAACATTACAGGGTGTCTCGCCTGACGTCAGCCCCTGTTGCACACTCCCCTCTCAGGACACAAAACGCAAAACTGGAGGGCTGCATTTTGCACGCCTCGCTAATGGTACTTTGGACACACACACACACACAAACACACACACACCCCGCAAAGGACGGGGCACTGCCTTGGCTGATGCTGCGCTGAGCGTTGCTGACTGGAGGTATTGCGGAGAAGGAAGGAAACAGGACGGTAGCAGGAAGATTGCAGCATGTTGTCGTAGCCCTGGGGTGTGTCTGACGGCAGAGCAGCTAGTCCTCGACTTACAACTGGTTGCTTAGCAACTGTTCAAAGTTATGACAGAGCAACAAAGATGATCAGGGGACTGGAGGCTAAAACATAGAAGAAACGGTGGCAAGAATTGGGTATGTCTGGTTTAATGAAGAGAAGGACGAGAGGGGACAGGATAGAAGCCTTCCAGTATCTCAGGGGCTGCCCCAAACAAGAGGGAGTCAAGCTTTCCTCCAAAGCACCTGAAGGCAGGACAGGAAACAATGGATGGAAACTAATTAAGGAGAGAAGCAACCTGGAACAAAGGAGAAACTTCCTGACAGTTAGAACAATTAACCAGTGGAACAACCTGCCTCCAGAAGCTGTGAATGCCACAACAACAACAAAAACAACAACAAGAAGTTGGAAGGGACCTTGGAGGTCATCTAGTCCAACACCCTGCTCAGGCAGGAAACCCTATACCATTTCAGGCAAATGGCTGTCCAGTCTCTTCTTAAAAACTTCCAGTGTTGGAGCATTCACCACCTCTGGAGGCAGGTTGTTCCACTGGTTAGTTGTTCTCACTGTCAGGAAGTTTCTCCTTAGTTCTAGGTTGCTTCTCTCCTTGACTAGTTTCCATCCGTTGCTTCTTGTCCTGCCTTCAGGCGCTTTGGAGAATAGCCTGACTCCCTCTTCTTTGTGGCAACCCCTGAGATATTGGAACACTGCTATCATGTCACCTCTCACCCTTCTCTTCGTTAAACTACACATACCCAATTCCAGCAACCGTTCTTTCTATGTTTTAGCCTTCAGTCCCCCAATGATCTTTGTTGCTCTTCTCTGTACTCTTTCTAGAGTCTCAACATCTTTTTTACATCGTGGTGACCAAAACTGGATGCAGTATTCCAGGTGTGGCCTTACCAAAGCATTGTAAAGTGGTATTAACACTTCACGCGATCTTGATTCTATCCCTCTGTTAATGCAGCCTAGCACTGTGTTGGCTTTTTTGGCAGCTGCAGCACATGGCTGGCTCATATTTAAGTGATTGTCCACTAGGACTCCGAGATCCCTCTCACAGTTGCTACTGTTGAGCAAGGTACCACCTATACTATACCTGTGCATTTGATTTTTCCAAAGTTTTTAAGAAGAGACTGGACAGCCACTTGTCTGAAATGGTATAGGGTTTCCTGCCTGAGCAGGGGGTTGGACTAGATGACCTCCAAGGTCTCTTCCATCATCATCATCATCATCATCATCATCATCATCATCATTATCATTATTATTATTATTATTATTATTATTATTATTATTATTATTATTATTATTATTATTATTATTATTATCTACCTACCTTGGGGGCTGCTTACAACCTGGATTTGAAATTCCGATGGTTGATGCTCCCTTCCTGTGGCTCATGGGATTGAACTTGCCAACATGGCTGCGTTGATGGCTGTTTGTGGTGTCCCGTGGACACCTGATTGTGGTTTTGCCAAAAAGTGGCAACTTGTTTCCGGTTTTCAGCAAAACTTTGACCATAGCAAACCATTGCTTCACTTAACAAAAAAAAACAACCAAGCTCATAAAATCGGATTGGTCACACAACGCTCTACCATGTTCGTCTCGTTTATATATTGCGTAAGGTTTGTGTAACCTTTTTGTAAGGTTTTATTGTTGCACCCTGTGAGCTGGCCAGATTCATATGGATTGGGTTGGTCTAGAAATTGAATGGATGGATGGATGGATAAATGGGTGGACAGATGGAGGGATGGATAAATGGACTGATCAAAAGATAGGTAAGTAGATGGATGTATAAAGTAGATAAGTAGGTGGATGGAAGGATGGAAGCATAAATGAATGGATAGATGGATGGATGGATTGTTGATAGATAAGGTTAAGTAAGTGGATGGATAGATAGATAGATAAGGCAGGCAGGCAGGATGGATAGATGACAGACAAGCAAACAGCATTTTATGTTGTATGCTATACACACTCTATGTTGTATACCTGGGGTGTTGTTATAGTTTTGGCCAGGTGTTAAAGCAATCCATGCATGGCAGATTTTTTTCCCTTAGCGTTGTCCATATGGTGTCATCGTAATCAACTTAAATCTCATATTTAAAAAAAGAAACAGAACGAGGGGAAGAGACCACATTGCCTTCTGCAGATGCGAAACAAATATGCGTTTTGCGATAGTGTGTGTGTGAGCCTTACGGCACAGTAGCTGTTTTTTTTTACACTGTGTTTGTCTGTATTGCCAGAATCCCTTTTATGTAACCAGGAAGCAAATAACCACATCGTGACTGTTCTGGAATTTGCCAGAATAGGAGGTAAGTTGTGGTTATAGCCTTGCAATATTGTCCCAGGTAGCACATGGAAGGAGGGGGGGGGTGTCTACATTTTGTAGTATCTCATGTGTGAGTCTGTGCTTCATTTTGTGTACAACAGCAGGGTTATAAACATAGCTACAGGTACAAACAGATGGTCCTTAACTTAGGATCTTTGGTTTAATGACCGATTGATGCTACGACGGGGGTGAAAAATGCGACTTATGACTGGTCCTTGTACTTATGACTGTCCTGCAGTCATGTGACCCTAATTCAGGGGTCTTCAAACTTGGCCCTTTGATGACTTGTGGACTTCAACTCCCAGAATTCCTCAGCCAGGCTGGCTGAGGAATTCTGGGAGTTGAAGTCCACAAGTCATCAAAGGGCCAAGTTTGAAGACCCCTGCCATAATTCAAATACTTGGCAATCGTTGCACTTTTATGACAGATACAGCATCCTGCAAGTACGGGACGGCCGTTTGCAATCGTCACAGAGGGCTGCCGTCAAACAAAGTCAAAAGGGAGGGAAACCGGGCTTGCTTTTAATAACCATGGTCAAAAAAAAAAAAGGCCGTAAAATTGGGTGCGACTCACTTAATGTCTGCATCGCTGAACAACAGAAGTTCCAGTCCCAATTGTGATCGTTGAGGACTGCCTTGTATACACATCCTGGTTTTGTCTTACGAGTGAAAACATAGCTCAGCTAGCAATGGCATTTTCGGTTCATTGGTCGCAAACCCAGCAGTGGCATTCAGACAGGATGTTAAACCAAGCCAGGTTCATGTTTTGGGGATTTACAGTGATTTACAAATGAGCTGAATAGCAGAGTTGGAAGGGACCTTCATGTCCAACCCTCTGTTCGAACAGGAGTCCTTATTCCATTCTGGAGAAATGGGTCTCCAGACTATTCTTAAAAGCCTCCAGTGATGGAGCACAAACAATTTCCAATTTCTAGGTTGCTTCTCTCCTTGATTAGTGTCCATCCGTTGTATCTTGTCCTGCCTTCAGGTGCTTTGGAGAATAGCTTGACTCCCTCTTTTTTGGGGCAGCCCCTGAGATACTGGAACACTGCTATCATGTCCCCCCTATTTCTTCTTTTCTTTAGACTATCCAAACCCAAATCCTGCAGCCGTTCTTCATGTGTTTTAGTCTCCAGGCCTTTGATCATTTTAGCTGCTCTTCTCTGGACTTTTTCCAACTTTTTTGTAGTGCGGTGACCAAAATTGGTTGCAGTATTCCAGGTGTGGTCTCACTAGGACTCAGGGGTAGGCAACCTTGGCTCTTTTATGATTCGTGGACTTCAACTTCCAGAATTCCTGAGCCAGCCATGCTGAGGGGAAAGGGAGAGGTTTCCAAGCAGAGCCATGTAGGCTCAGGAATTCTGGGAGTTGAAGTCCACGAGTCATGAAGGGGCCATAGTTCCCTCATGCTGGCTCAGGAATCCTGGGAGTTGAAGTCCACAAGTCATAAAAGAGCCAAGGTTGCCTACCCCTGCACGAGGTTGTATAAAACAGTACTAATACTTTGCGTGTTCCTCATGGGAATGTTTTACTGGATCGTGGGCTTGTTCTCCCTTGGGTTTCTCTTCCACCAGGGTATCCCTTCCTGTTTTTATCTTGAAAACCAAGTAAGGAAACTTGTGAAAATCCGAGGCATTCTTTGCTGTTACGTACGCATATTTTCTTTCCGTGAGGGGAAAAAAAGGATCTTTAATTGTAGCCCAAGAGTCCTCCATGCGTCATACTTTAAGGTGACTCAGCCATGGAACAGGAGGACAGGTTTTCCACCTGGAAATCCCTCTTTTTATTTCCCTTCCAGGCTGACCCACATGCAGAATGGCAACGGAGAGCCTCTCCTGTAGGCTGGGAATGAGTGGGGTTTTTTGTTGTTGTTACATTATTCTTAATTGGAGGACTTTCAACCTCTTTCAGGGCTTG
This sequence comes from Vipera ursinii, assembly GCF_947247035.1. Taxonomy (NCBI): domain Eukaryota; kingdom Metazoa; phylum Chordata; class Lepidosauria; order Squamata; family Viperidae; genus Vipera; species Vipera ursinii. Next base: position 11,086,019 of record NC_139512.1, read on the forward strand.
AGCTACAACACACGCAGCCTCTTTCATTGTCTGTGCAGACACATGGTCCTTGACCTATGGCCATAACTGAGCCCAAAATTTATGTCGTCGCTAAGAGAGACATTTGTTAAGTGAGTTTTGTCCTGTTTTACGCCCTTCCTTGCCACAGTTGTAAGTGAATCACTGCAGTTGTTAAGTTAGTAAGACGGTCGTTAAGTGAATCTGGCATCCCCCCCCCATTCAGTTTGCTTGTCAGAAGGTCAGAAAAGGTTAATAACAATAACAATAGCAACAGCAACAACAACAGCAACAACAACAACAACAACAATAATAATAAAGTTGGAAGGGACCTTGGAGGTCATCTAGTCCAACCGCCTGCTCAGGCAGGAAACCCTACACCATTTCAGACAAATGGCTGTCCAGTCTCCATTCGCAGCTCCTGGAGGCAAATCATTCCCCTGGTTAATCGTCACTTTCAGAAAAAAGTGACTTATGACCATTTTTCACACTTATGACCGTTGCAGCATTCCCGTGGTCACGTGATCAAAATTCAGACACTTGGCAATGGATTCATATTTATGATGGTCTCAGAGTCATGTGATCCCCTTTTGTGACCTTCTGAAAGGAAAGTCAATGGATCATTTAACAACCAGGTTACTAACTTATCTACTGCAGTGATTCTCTTAACAAGCAAGGAAGGTAAGAAAGGTGGTAAAATTGGGCAAAACTCACTTAACAAATGTCTCACTTAACAACAGAAATTTTGGGCTCAGTTGTGGTCGTAAGTCGAGGACTACCTGTACAGAAGCATTAAAAAAAAATCCCAGTCCCTTTACTTGGTGGCTGTCACACCCAAGGAAATAAATATCAGTCCCAAATTGTCCCACACTAAAAGTTCCTCCGGGCATATGAAAACTATTTATGACAACAAACATTACAAACTCTTCAAACATGAAAACGGTAATCTAAAATATACCCGGGACATCTAAAAATATGAGAGCAGCGAAGTAAAACATATGTTGCTGAAAAAATAAAATGGAAAAAATAAAAACCCAGCAAGGAGCAGCAATTCAAACACACACCTGCTAAATGCCAGCTATAAATACTTTTCCAAAGAATTTGGGAAGAAGTGAATTTTGAAGGCAAACGGAGGCCTGGCTGGAATAGGGTGGAGATTTTTAAGGGCCGGCCTGCAATTATAGCAAAGTCCCTGCTTCTAATCTCATCTCGTAACTTAGATGGCCGCAGTGATTTACTTTTTTCAGCGCCCGTGTAACGTCAAACAGTCACTAAATGAATGTAAATGTCGTAAATCGAGGCATAACTGTGGCTTGATTGAAAACCTCTTGCCCTGTGATGTACTGATTCCAGCTAATTGAAGGCTACAAGCAGACCTGAGAGTTTTATAGTATATAGATGATCAGACGTCCCTTTTCTCAAATACAGGTAGTCCTCAATTTACAACAGTTCATTTACTGACCGTTCAAAGTTACAACCGCACTGAAAAAGTGACTTAGGACAGTTTTTCACACTTACGACCATTGCAGCATCATGTGATCAAAATTCCGACACTTGGCAACTGGCTCATATTTACGACGCTTGCAGTGTCCCGGGCTGACAAGCAAAGTCAAGGGGGGGGCGAGCCAGATTCACTTAACAACCGTGCTACTAACTTAGCAACTGCAGTGATTCACTTAACAACGGTGGCAAGAAAGGTTGTAAAACGGGGCAAAACTCACTTAACAAATGTCTCGCTTAGCAACGGAAATTTTGGGCTCAGTTGTGGTCGTAAGCCGAGGGCTACCTGTAAATGGGAATCCATTTACACCGGAAATAGAAACAAGCCGGGTTTTTTCAGACTGGTGGTGTAAAGGAATTTAGAGCAGATGTGGAAGATATGAATGAATCGTTGAGGACAGCATTAGCTACTGAGTGAAGCAAGGATGAGCAAGAAACTCAGAATCTTGATTTTCCTTGGCATAATGTGGGACAGAGAGGAATTCGCGTGGGCTTTGGAAATTCTATTATTCTAACCCAAAACAATATACTTTTGGAGTCCCCGCCATGTCTGCTACAGGGAGTCCTCAATTTTAATTAGAATTTCTGTTCTAAGCAAGGCACTTATTGAAGAATAGAATAGAATAGAATAGAATAGAATAGAATAGAATAGAATAGAATAGAATAGAATAGAATAGAATAGAATAGAATAGAATAGAATAGAATAGAGCTGGAAGGGACCTTGGAGGTCTTCTAGTCCAGCCCCTCCACTCAAGCAGGAGAACCTACACCATCTCAGACAGGTGAATGTCTAGTCTCTTCTTAAAAACCTCCAGTGATGGAGCACCCACGATTTCTGGTAGCAAGCTGTTCAACTGGTTAGTTGTCCTCACTGTTAGGAACTTTCTCCTTAATTTCAGGTTGCTTCTCTCTTTGGTCATTGCCTTCTGGTGCTTTGGAGAATAATTTGACCCCCTCTTCTTTGTAGCAGACCCCCTTTGTAGCAACCCTAGTAAGATCACCCCTGAAATACTGCTATCATTTCGCCCCTACTTCTTTTCTTTAGACTAGTCACTAGCCAAACCTAAGTCCTGCAAGATTAGTTTATGGCAGGGGTCTTCAAACTTGGCCCTTTTATGCCTTGTGGACTTCGACTCCCAGAATTCCTCAGCCAGCGTGCCTGGCTGAGGAATTCTGGGAGTTGAAGTCCACAAGTCATAAAAGGGCCAAGTTTGAAGACCCCTGCTTTATGGCTTCAAGTATATTAAATGAACTATTGGACTGATGTTTTGATGGTTAAGTTAAAACTTAATGACAAGCATGTTATATGAAACAGCTAATGGGGTTAGTTTGTGAGTTATGACAGTGCTGTGTTTATGATTTTTCTTTCTCCAGTTTTTGCAGTTGATTGGTGGCAACAGGAGAAAAAAAAATGGGGGAGCTTAGAGGATAGAGAAATGTAGGGCCACAGAGAAAGGTCTAGAATGGTATTCCCTAACCTAAGTAACTTAAAGATGTGTGGACTTCAATTCCCAGAATTCATGCTGGCTGGGGAATTATGGGAGTTGAAGTCCACCCACCTTCCAGATGCTGATGTTGAGAAACACTGTACTAGATTGTCAAAATAGTCATCACCCAGTATATTTCCTATTATAATCCTTATCCTAAGTTTATTTGGGGGTGGGGGGTGGGGAATGATTGGATGATTTTTGATGGAGTTGAATTTTCAAACTTTAGGGCACAGAGAGTCTTTACATTTCATTTTCTGTTTGATCTGTCTGGGAATTGGTTTACGCAAGTGGGGGACATTATTTTCTTGCCTGCTATGAAAATTGGTTCAAGTTTTCATAGCAGGCGAGAAAGCATGGACAAATTTTTCATGAAAAACAATGTACTAGGGTTGCTTGGATGTTGTGGTTTGCAATTTGCTAATCTTGGATTTAGAAAAGTAGTTTTCTGCTGCTTTCTTTGGTCTTTTTCCTGTTCCCCAGTTTCCAGACTCTTGGATCTCCTGATGGTGTCCCATCCAAGATCTATATCAGCCTTCAAATAACTTCAAATAACTCATCCTGGCCAAAATCTAGTCAGAGCATGCGAGTAAAGATCAGCTTTGCCCATCCTGATGTCCACACATCTTTGGGACTTTAGTTTCCTTCCCCACCACCTGGACACTGGGCAAGAGTGATGGATCTTATACAGCTAGTCCTCGACTTACAACTGTTCGTTTAGCGACCATTTGAAGTTACTATAGCACTGAAAAAAGTGACTTACGACCGCTCCTCACACTGACGACAGTTGCAGCATCCCCATAGTCACATGATTACTATTTAGGCCCTTGGCAACCGCCATGTTAGAGCATCCCACAGTCACGTGATCAGAATTTGGGCCTTTGGCTACCGGTCACGTGATCAAAATTCGGGCACATGGCAACTGGCATTAATTTATGACAATTGCAGCATCCCGGGGTCACTTGATCCCCATTTGCGACCTTCCAACAAGCAAAGTCAATGGGGAAAGCCGGATTCGCTTAACGGCAGCAAAAAAGAAAAGTTTCACTTAACAGCCACTTAGCCATGGAAATGCTGTTCCTAACTGTGGTCGTAAATTGAGGACTATCCATAGATAGAGCATTCGAAAGCTGCCCTAGCGGAGGACACACAATTTTCCAACACACCCTAGGCAATCAGAGGATGGTTTGATTCCAGGTGCGGCAACGTTGCTACCCAAACAGGCAAAAAACCATTTTGCAACTCTGAAAAATTTGCAAAAATCAGGATTTATTTTTTTAAAAAAACAACAACAAGAAAAAAATGGTGAAGGGGATTTGGAAACTGACATTGCCCTAGATCAAATCTGAGTCTGCAACCCCCTCTTTCACTCTTTCCTCCCCCTTCCCATCACACTCCCTGCCTCTCTGGAGAGAAAAGTTCCCCCCCACCCAAGAAAATCCAGTTGCCACGGCAACCCACAAATGTCAGGCCCCTGTGGTGCATAGCTGTTGCTATGGCAACCGTTTCTCCTTTTGGGGGTTTTGAAAACAACAGAAAGAGAGGCCTACTTGAAGAGATGGGTGTTTTTTTAAAAAAATTTTTTGAGGGGTAGGGGTGGGGGGTTGGGGGAAGCCCAGCAATTTTGAGGGAAATGTGAAGGCCTGAAGGAGCCATTTTGCCTCGAACCAGGGAAGCCACGTGCATTGTATTCTTAATTTTAGCAAAGAAAGAAAGAAAGAAAGTAATCGGAAGCCAGTGGTTTCTCTTTAAGGAGCTTCCTCTCACCCACTCATTTTATGCCATTTGTCCCTGGCAAAAAAATGCTTCCTTTCTTTTTTCCTAGGAGGATAATAGCCGAAAATGCCATTATTATTATTATTAAGGATGTCTGTGCAGTCCATTAGACAACAGAGACACTCCAGGGACCTGCGTTTGTGAATGTGTATGTCAAGAGGGCACGGTTGCACCCACTAACACATGCATGTGTCAAGCAAAACCAGGAAAAGCCTTAAAATCCCCGAAAATGCATAGGCAGGCAGCCTAAACCAGGGGTAGGCAACCTTGGCTCTTTGATGACTCGTGGACTTCAACTCCCAGAATTCCTGAGCCAGCGTTTCTCAGCTTGGAAACCTCTCCCTTTCCCCTCAGCATGGCTGGCTCAGGAATTCTGGGAGTTGAAGTCCACGGGTCATCACAGAGCCAAGGTTACCTACCCCTGGCCTAAACCATTGCAAACAGATTGATTGATTGACAGATTGAGGGAGGCAGGGAGGGAAAGATAGAGGGATGGATGGTTTAATTGCAAAGATTTGCAAGTGGGCCTGATTCACTTGACACTCCACAGAAAATGCTATTACAAGTAATCCTCAATTTACGACTACAATTGAGCCCAAGATTTCTGTTGCTAAACGAGACAGATTTCTGTCACTAAGTTGTTAAGTGAATCACTGCGGTCATTAAGTTAGTGACATAGTTGTTAAGTGAATCTATCTTCCCCATTGACTTTGCTTGGCAAAAGGGGATTCCATGAGCCCGGGATACTGCAACCGTCATAAATGTGAGTCAATTGCCAGGTGTCCGGATTTTAATCACGTGACTGCGGGGATGCTGCAATGATTGTAAATGTGAAAAATGATCATAAATCACTTTTTTTTTCAGTGCCATTGTAATTTTGAATAGTCACTAAACCAGCTGTTGTAAGTTGTGGACTACCTGTATTAAGGACGTCTCCAAGGGTTGTATTATAACAGGGCTCTTCAAAACTTGGCCCTTTTATGACTTGTGGACTTCAACTCCCAGAATTCCTCAGTCTCAGCCGCTTTAAGATGGGTGGGCTTTAGTGCCCAGAATTCTCCCAGATAGAGGAATTCTGAGAGTTGAAGTCCATATCTCTTGAAGTATGCTGGCTGGGGAATTCTGGGAGTTGACATCCTCAAGCCTTAAAGCATGCACCCTGAGAGATTCTGGGAGTTGAAGTCCACATCTCTTGAATTATGCTGGCTGGGGAATTCTGGGAGTTGGTCCACCCATCTTAAAATGGCGGAGATTGAGAAAGATTGACCTAAGAAGTGATCAATTAAATTTACACTGAAGCTTAGTAAGCCGCTCTACCCAGAATTAGTCTGGATATATTTCTTGACTGCTGGTTCCTTCACTGTTGATGACTGATCCTCAAGACAGAAGCTCTCTACCATTTCAGTACGTTCATTGTCAATTCTAAGGCTGGTTGACGTCTCTGCTGTCACTCAGCCTGCTTTTCCCCTCTGCTCCTTGACTTTTCCTAGTACAGCTTCAAGTTCATTTGCATTCTGAACTCTCCAAGGAGGGTGATCAACAAGCGTAGTGTGTGTGTGTCTTTAAAAACACATATATGTGACACATGGGCAGAACTGCTTGACTTCTTCTTACACGTGGTTGGATTGCCAAATTTTAAAATTTAATGTGGCCGAGATGATTCTGCCACTTCCAAATTCCTGGATTGTACATGAATTTTAAATATTTTCTTCATCCTTCCTCTAGCAAAATTCCCATGGCTGTTCCAAAGGGAAGATGTCCCCTCTTCTTCATTTCCTGGAACCAAATGGTACCTTTGAGCAACAATAAAATCACTTTGGCTCGCCTTCCTTCCTTCCTTCCTTCCTTCCTTCCTTCCTTCCTTCCTTCCTTCCTTCTTTTTTCTCTCTCCCTCCTTCTTTTCCTTCCTTCCTTGTTTCTTTCCTTCCTTCCTCCCTCCCTCTATTTTTTCTTCCTCCTTCCCTTCATCTCATTCTTTTCCTTCCTTTTCCTCCCTCCCTCCCTCCCTTCCCTCTTTCTCATTTTTCCTCCCTTCTTCCTTTCCTCACTCTTATTCTTTTCCTTTCTCCTTCCCTCCCTCTCTTCCTTCCACACTGTCATTCTTTTTCTTCCTTCTTTCCTCCCTCCCTCATCCCTCCCTCCCTCCTTCCCTCCCTCTAAATTTAGTTTCATAAAGATGAAAAATAACTGAAAGCCAGGCTCATTTCTGCAAGATGCTTTACCCAGTTAAGGACAACGTTCCTTTGCTGATGACCAGGCTAGCAAGCAAATCGAAAATTATCTAGTGGCTTCTTAAGAATTCTGGATGGAATGATAAATGTGTAACATAGTATGGCTCTTGTGAAATGGGATTGCATAAAAGACGGCAAACTCCATTCAAATCAAATCATCCTTGTTATAATTGCAGACCAGCGTACAAAACTCAGCTTTCTTAGCATGGAATCAGTTGCGTGTGGAAGCTTAACTTTTCTGCCAGGATTTTAGTGTTTATGGTCTTAATAGATATGTGTATCGTGCTCTTTTATGATTGGTGTTATTTTATAGTAATCGTTGGTTAAGAGCCGCCCAGAGTTTAATATAAGTTGGGTATCTATATAAATGTTTTAAATAAACTTACCAAGTATTTTTTTAAGGGGCATCGTAGTGCTATGCCAAGAATGATGGTTTATTACAGAAGGAAATCCTAAACAACCCCATTGAGATGGTATGTTTGGCAGCTGGAGAATATTAAGCTTGCTTCCTAAGCTGCACTAGATCCCAGTTTGTTTCTGGGGGAAATTTAAAAGCCTGGTTATCACCTTCAAAGCCCTGAATGGCACAGGGCCAAGTTATTTTCAGGACTGTCTTCTCCTGGAGACTAGCTGCCTGTCATGCCAGATCTGATAGGAAGTCACCGTCCAGTTCCTTCCCTTTTATATTCCCATCTACGTTTCTCAGTCTTACCCATTTTAAGACCCATCGTTGCTGGCTGGAGGATTCTGGGAGTTGAAGTTCACACGCCTTTAAGCATGTCGGCTGGGCAATTCTGAGAGTTGAAATCCACAGAACTTAAAGCAGGGGTGTCAAACTGCCTCCCTGCGGGCCGGATGCGTCACGCGGAAGCCGTGCTCGCCCCAGCTCCGGCAAGGTGAAAAAAGATGCGATACGTTGCGATACGTCACAGGACGCGGCGATTTTGACCGCGTCTCCCCCCCCCCCCGCTGACTTAAAGCATACTGGCTGGGGAATTCTGGGAGTTGAAGTCCACCCATTCTGGAGTTTGCTGGCTGGGAGAATTCTGGGAGTAAAAGTCCAGAAGCCTTAAAGTTGCTAAGGTTGAGCAATTTGTGGGACCTAGACAGGTACCTTTTTCAAAGCAGACCCTGGTTTTTCTCTTGAAACCTATCAGCCTTCCTATCCCACTTAACCTTACGGAAAGCGATAAAAGCGTGTTTTTCTCCCATAGGTGATGATATAGTACGGTTTGTGCCTGGGCATTACAAGATGGGGAGGACATATCAATCTTTCCATCAAATAAATAAATAACGGGACAACAGAGTTGGAAGGGACCTTGGAGGTCTTCTAGTCCAACCCCGCCCCCCTGCTCAAGCAGGAGGCCCATGTCAGACAAAGGGCTGTCCAATTTCTTCTTTAAAAACCTCCTGTGTTGGCGCACCCACAACTTCTGGAGGCAGGTGGTTCCACTGGTTAATTGTTCTGTCAGGAAGTTTCTCCTTAAGTTCTAGGTTGCTTCTCTCCTTGACTAGTTTCCATCCGTTGCTTCTTGTCCTGCTTTCAGGTGCTTTGGAGAATAGCTTGACTCCCTCTTCATTGTGGCAGCCCCTGAAATATTGGAACACTGCTATCATGTCACCCCTCACCCTTCTCTTCATTAAACTACACATACCCAATTCCAGCAACTGTTCTTCATATGTTTTAGCCTCCAGTCCCCCAATCATCTTGGTTGTTCTTCTCTGTGCCCTTTCTAGAGTCTCAACATCTTTTTTACATCGTGGTGACCAAAACTGGATGCATTATTCCAGGTGTGGCCTTACCAAGGCATTGTAAAGTGGTATTAGTACTTCACTTGATCTTGATTCTATCCCTCTGTTAATGCAGCCTAGAATTGTGTTGGCTTTTTTGGCAGCTGCAGCACACGGCTGGCTCATATTGAAATGATTGTCTACTAGGACTCCGAGATCCCTCTCACAGTTACTACTATTGAGCAAGGTACCACCTATACTATACCTGTGCATTTGATTTTTCCTGCCTAAATGTAGAACCTTACTTTTTTCACCATTGAATTTCATTTTGTTAGATAGTGCCCAGTGTTCGAGTTTGTCCAGATCCTCCTGTATCTTAAGCCTATCTTCTGGAGTATTGGCTATTCCTGCCAGCTTGGTGTCCTCTGCAAATTTGATGTTCCCATCCCTTGCTTCTTGTCCTGCCTTCAGGCGCTTTGGAGAATAGCTTGACACACACACACGCTTCTTTCTCTGTCGCAGCCACAATGAATGGAGGAAACAGATGGGAAATGTGGAACAGAGCGTCCCGCAATGGGGCAGTCTAGAAGCCTGAATGTATTCTGGAAATTCTGACCATAACATTTTTTTTTCACACCCCAATTGCTGCTGATATCCATCTTACAAATTTACAAATTCCAGTTTTGGTCACCACGATGTAAAAAAGATGTTGAGACTCTAGAAAGAGTACAGAGAAGAGCAACAAAGAGGATCAGGGGACTGGAGGCTAAAACATATAAAGAACGGTTGCTGGAATTGGGTATGTCTAGTTTAACGAAGAGAAGGACGAGGGGTGGCATGATAGCAGTCTTCCAGTATCTCAGGGGTTGCCGCAAAGAAGAGGGAGTCAAGCTATTCTCCAAAGCACCTGAAGGCAGGAGAAGAAGCAACGGATGGAAATAATCAAGAAGAGAAGCAACCTGGAACTAAGGAGAAACTTCCTGACTGTTAGAACAATTAACCAGTGGAACAACCTGCCTCCAGAGGTGGTGAATGCTCCAACACTGGAAGTTTTTAAGAAGAGACTGGACAGCCATTTGCCTGAAATGGTATAGGGTTTCCTGCCTGAGCTGCGGGTTGGACTAGATGACATCCAAGGTACCTTCCAACTACTACTACTACTACTACTACTACTATTACTACTACTACTACTTATTATTATTATTATTATTATTATTATTATTATTATTATTATTATTATTATTATTAATTATTATTATTATTATTAGACTGGACAGCCATTTGCCTGATAAGGTTTCCTGCCTGAGCAGGGGGTTGGACTAGAAGACCTCCAAGGTCCCTTCCAACTCTGATATTCTATTCTATTCTATTCTATTCTATTCTATTCTATTCTATTCTATTCTATTCTATTCTATTCTATTCTATTCTATTCTATTCTATTCTATTCTATTCTATTCTAGTCACTTGCTTAGCATTTCCGTAGTGCTGCCAAATGCACAACGCATGCCTAAACTTTGCCATTTCTCTTTTTGGCTCCCTGCAGATGGCCCGGCCGATCCAGGTGAAACCTGCGGACAGCGAAAGCCGTGGAGGTAGTTGTCATCTCGCCTTATTTCTGACGGATCAGCCTATTGGAAAAATCTTCTGTCAGGTCGTTGAAGCTCTGATTTACAAAGTTCAGGACCTCCTGGGGCCTGCAGAAGACTGAAATATAGTAATAAAGTAGGGATCTTCAAACTTGGCCACTTTAAGACTTGTGGACTTCAACTCCCAGAATTCCTCAGCTGGCCCTGGCCAGCAGAGGAACTCTGGGAGTTGAAGTCCACAAGGTCTTAAAGTGGCCAAGTTTGAAGACCCTTGTAATAAAGTGAAAGAATTTGGGTTGGACCAAGAGAGAAGGAATGGAAGTGGGCAGGTTAGATCCAGAGAGACGTGAATTGAAATTTAGTAATTGATGGGAGGGGCAGAGAGAAAGAGGGACGTGTCAGGCGAAGCCAGAATTGCACAATGAGATGGGCATCGTATCAATAAATAAAATAAAATACTGGTAGTTATGACCACAATTAAGCCCAAAGTTTCTGTTACTAAGCAAGATATTTATTAAGTGAGTTTGTGCCCCATTTTACGACCTTCCTTTCTTGTGGAATCACCAGTTAAGTTAGCAACACGGTTGTTAAGTGAATCTGGCTTCCCCATTGACTTTGCTTATCAGAAGGTCGCAAAAGGGGATAACATGCATCTGAATTGTGATCCCGTGACCCTGGGGATGCTGCCACAGACATACGGGTGAAAAATGGTTATAGGTCACTTTTTTCGGTGCTGTTGTAACTTGGAACAGTCACTAAATGAATTCCTGTAAGTAGAGGACTTCCTGAATAAAATAATAAAATAAAATAATAAAATAAAATAATAAAATAAAATAAAATAAAATAAAATAAAATAACTAAATAAAATAAAATAAAATAATAAAATAATAAAATTAAAATTAATATTAAAATTAAATGCATATTTGTCCCAGAGGGTATCATATGAACCCAGGAGTTATGATGTGTAAACCAAGTTTTATAATGAATCTGGTCAGTTTGAAGTCACCTAATGTGGTTTATTCAATAAACCATGGTTAAATTTTGGTTTGGCAGGCTATGCAATGCCCAGCTTCTAAGCGTGAAAGCTTTTTAAGCATGAAAGCTTTAGGCATGAAAGCCAGCTGGGTGACTTTGGGCCAATCACCCAGAGATGGTGAGTTCAAATCCCACCTTAGGTATGAGAGATGGCTGGGTGACTGGCCAATCACCCAGAGATTGTGAGTTCTAGTTCCGCCTTAGGCATGAAAGCCAGTTGCATGACTTTGGGCCAATCACCAGGAGATGGTGAGTTCAAATCCCACCTTAGGCATGAGAGCTGGCTGGGTGACTGGCCAATCACCCAGAGATTGTGAGTTCTAGTTCCGCCTTAGGCATGAAAGCCAGTTGCATGACTTTGGGCCAATCACCAGGAGATGGTGAGTTCAAATCCCACCTTAGGCATGAGAGCTGGCTGGGTGACTGGCCAATCACCCAGAGATTGTGAGTTCTAGTTCCGCCTTAGGCATGAAAGCCAGTTGCATGACTTTGGGCCAATCACCAGGAGATGGTGAGTTCAAATCCCACCTTAGGCATGAGAGCTGGCTGGGTGACTGGGCCAGTCCCTCTTTCTCAGCCCAACCTACCTCACAGGATTGTTGTGGTGGGGAAAACAGGGGGAGGAAAATTTACCAGATATGTTCGCTGCCTTTCGTTATTTGTAAAAACAATAATGGCACACACAAACAAATAAATAACTATCCCAGATGGACATCGTCCCGGGGGCTTTTCAAAGAAGAACATGTCTGTTTGAGATTTTAAATCCTGGTGGTGCTTCAGTCCTACCCAATTTTGCCAAGAAGGATCCAGATTGTGTTCTCCCTTCCTTCCTGCCTCCTTGCCTGCCTGCCTCCCACTCCCCTCCATCCGATCTGCCTTGCCTGTCCCTGGCATAGGGACAACACACCCGTGTTCAAATATAACCATCTTTTCTGAAGCTTATATACACATTTTTCTTGCTCTCTTGGGTTTCCTGTTTCTGGCTTTCCTCAACTTGCTGCCGGCCGCCCACAGCTTACCCGCTTCTCTTTAGCTGTCCTGACCTGCGATCCAACCTAAAACGCACAAAATAGAAACGGCAACAATTCCTTTCTGAATATTAAAGGCCTAAACGAGAGAGATGGGTAGGAAGGCGTTGAGATGGGATTATTTTTTTTTTGAAATTCTGGGCTGAGTGCATCCCCCAAAATGGCTGCCAAGAGATGGCATTGGCCAGGCTGTCAACCCTCCCAACTTGGTCAGTTAGAAAAGAAAAGATTCTCAAATCCACTGTTAACAAAAATACAGTTTTACTAAAGCCAAGTGGTTACAGAAGAAGCAAAGCCGGATCTGAAGTTTCACATCCAAAGCATTTGCTTAGCTTTTCCCTTCTCTCCACCTTTCCCTTGGTTATCTTATAGCAGGGGCCTTCAAACTTGACCCTTTTGTGACCTGTGGACTTCAACTCCCAGAATTCCTCAGCCAGGCACCCGTGCCTGCCTGAGGAATTCTGGGAGTTGAAGTCCACAAGTCATAAAAGGGCCAAGTTTGAAGGCCCCTGTCTTATTAGTGTCCAATTACGTTCAAATAAATTGTTTTGGTCCAGTCCTTGGCTTGGCAGGCTGGATGGTCTCACATTCCGTTCCATGACCTTGGAACGGCCGGCGGCTCTCATGGGACGACAGGGAGAGTAATTTCAATTCCCCACATCCCAACCTCCCCTTTACCTCCCCACCCCCCACCCCAATTGTTTTTGCAGACTGGCATCTGGCTGGTGTCCTGACATTTTAACTCCACCATCACTGGGTTAATTGCTCTGCTGATGGGGAAAAGCCTGATGTATTTAGATGTACGTCCCATTTGTGTAGTGGAATGTGGTCTGGATTCCCAGGAGGGAGGGGCTGCATTCCAGAGGAGCAAGAGAGAGAGAGGTTTATAGTTTGTGTCGGGGAAAGAGGGTGAAGACAGCTCCTGGCTCAGAGTTCCCAGGTAGTCCTCGCTTCACCTGTCTATTACGGTCGCAAGTCAGGACAGTTGTTAACTGAAGCAACTACGTGATTGGTGCGCTTAATGACCTCATCCCTGTGCTCCCTGATTTATTTATTTATTTATTTATTTATTTACTTACTTACTTACTTACTTACTTACTTACTTAATGGGACTTATATGCCGCCCTATCTCCAAAAGGACTCAGGGCGGCTAACAACAATAAAATACAAGAGAATACAAATATGAAAATTAAAATTAAACTCTATCTATAGCAATTTTATTTTTAAAGGTTTTATTAATTGGGGCTATAGATATTAATGATGTGATCATTAAATACAGGTAGTCTTTGGCTTGGCAAATTTCTGTTGGCAAGTGAGACAGCTGTTAAGTGAGCATTGTCTCACTTTACAACCCAGATAACAAAAAACAAACCAACCCCACAATAAATCAGTTTTAGACTCAATTATTTTCACTGATTTATTTGACTATGTGAAGCTACAGCTCGTTCTCGACATATGACCCAAAATCGGAGCCGGAACCTCAATGCAGTCATAAAGCAAGACGTCACCGATAAAATGTACAGGCAGTCCTCCGCTTACGACAGTCGAGCCCAAAATTTCTGTCGCTAAGTGAGACGTTGAAGTGAGTTTTGTCCCATTTGATGACATTGCTTGCCCCATTCGTTAAATGAACCACTGCAAGTTGTTCCATTAGTAAACACGGTTGTTAAGTGAATCTCGTTTCCCCATTGATTTTGCTTGTCAGAAGGTCGCAGAAAAGGGGATCACGTGACCCCGGGACACTGCAACCGTCACAAATATGAACCAGTTGCCAAGCATCTGAATTTTGATCATGTGACCATGTAGATGTTACAACGGTCGTAAGTGTGAGTCATTTCCCTCCCCCCCAGTGCTGTTGTAACTTTGAATGGTCACTAAATAAATGATTGTAAGTCGAGGGTTACCTGGAGCTTTCGGGGAGGTCTGTCCTAACTTCCAACAGTCACTAAGCGACAAGTCATAAGTTGAGGACTCGCTGTATAGATTTAATGGCGCAAGTACTTTGCTTTAGCTGAGAAAGGTTTCTGTTTACTGATGAAGAACAGGAGAAAAACGTGCTTAGAAGAAGCATGATGTGTTTTTGCAGCCTGACAATTGGCTAGAGCAGGGGTCCCCAACCCCTGGGCTGTGGACCGGTACCGGGCCACGGCATGCCAGCAACCGGTCCGCACAAACAAGCAAAGCCCCATCCGCGGGATGGAGGCAGCAGACAAAACCACGCACTCTCCGGTCCGCGGAAAAACCTCTCTCCACGGAACCGGTCCCTGGTGCCCCAAAGATTGGGGACCTCTGTGCTAGAGGGCAAAGTAGTTCCTAGCTATTTATCAGATCTGACTGAGATCTAGTGCTGCACCAAATATGAAGATCATGATTGCACGTCCTTACGATCTTCACACTTTTAATTAAAATAGCCAGGCAAGGAAACCGAGAAAGGTGTCTAGGGACATCTAAGAGACTCTTGAGTGCCACGGTCCTTATTTCTGGTTTTCTTACCGAGGCAATTTCTGTTTGCATAAAAAATAAAAACACCACACCTCTGGAGGTGTTTTTTTTTTAAAAAAAAAACCCCAGCTGTGATCAACACAAAGAGACGCAACAAAAACTCCCCTCGTGGGGAAAAAATCCTCCCGCTGAACTTTTTCCTCCCCATCCTCTCTAGATGACAGGATGATCCAGAAAACGAGAAGCCCTAGAAGCATGCCTGGGCGAGGAATTCTGGGAGTTCACAAAAGGGCCAAGTTTGAAGACCCCTGCCCTAGATCCTCTGCTCCCAGCCTACCTCCTAAGATTGTTGTTAGATTCAGACAGAGGAGACCTTGATTTTAATCTGTTTTCAATAAAGCAGAATATCTGAGGTTGGTTGTTTTCTGGCAAGGTTTGGGAGGAGGAGGAGGAGAAGGACTAAGAGGAGGAGGAGGAGGAAGAGGAAGAGGAGGAGAAAGAGAAGGAGGAACAGGAGGAGGCAGAGGAGGAGGTGGAGGAGGAAGAGGAGATGGAGGAGGAAGAGAAGATGGAGGAGGAAGAGGAGGAGAAGGAGGAAGAGGAGGAAGAGGAGGAAGAGGAGGAGAAAGAGGAAAACGTGGAGGAGGAAGAGGAGGAGAAAGAGGAGGAAGAGGAGGAGGAAGAGGAAGAAGACGAGGAGAAAGAGGAGAAGGTGGAGGAGGAGAAAGAGGAGAAGGTGAAGGAGGAAGAGGAGGAGGAGAAAGGAGGAAGGAGGAAGAGGAAGAGGAGGAGAAAGAGGAGGAGGCAGAGGGGAGGAAGAGGAGGTGGAGGAGGAAGAGGGAAAAAAGGAGGAGGAACAGGAGGCAGAGGAGGACTAAGAGGAGGAAGAGGAGGAGGAGGAGATGGAGGAGGAAGAGGAGATGGGGAAGAGGAAGAGGAGGAGGAAGAAGAGGAGAAAGAGAAGGAGGAGGAGAAAGAAGAAAGGAAGGAGAAGGAGAAGGAGGAACAGGAGGAGGCAGAGGAGGACAAAGAGGAGGAAGAGGAGATGGAGGAGGAAGAGAAGATGGAGGAGGAAGAGGAGGAGAAGGAGGAAGAGGAGGAAGAGGAGGAAGAGGAAGAAGAGGAGGAGAAAGAGGAAAACGTGGAGGAGGAAGAGGAGGAGGAGGAAGAGGAGGAGGAGAAAGAAGAAAGGAGGAAGAGGAGAAGGAAGAGGAAGAGAAGGAGGAGGAAGAGGAGGAGGCAGAGGGGAGGAAGAGGAGGTGGAGGAGGAAGAGGAAAAAAAGGAGGAGGAACAGGAGGCAGAGGAGGACTAAGAGGAGGAAGAGGAGGAGGAGGAGATGGAGGAAGAGGAAGAGGAGGAGGAAGAGGAAGAAAAGGAGGAGGAGGAGGAGGAGGAAATTCGGGTTGGGGAAGAAATGAACAGATCCAACTTCATCATTCCAAATCCCCTAAATTTAAATATTGCCTTCTTACACCTCCAGCCAAAGAAGCCAGCTGGATGACAATGGACCAATCCCTTCTTCTCAGCCCAAAAGGCAGGGTCGAGTAGTGGTGAAAGCATAAGACTAGGAGTGGAGAGACTCAGGATAGCGATGTCGTAGGGATGGGTACGGTACCTATAGAAGTAGAACTTGGCTTAGAACCATTCGTTTAGTGACCGAAGTTACAATGAAATAAGTGACTTATGACCATTTTTCACACTTACGACCATTGCAACATCCCCAGGATCCCAGGATCAAAATTTAAATGCTTGGCAACTGGTTCACATCTATGATGGTTGCAGTATCCCAGGATCATCTGATTCCCTTTTGCGAGGACTACTGTATTTTCCCAAAAGTAAGGCCTAGAGTCTAGACCAACAATAAGCCCTAGCTTGATTTTTCGGGGTGGGCCTAATATAAGCCCTATCCCAAAAATAAGCCCTAGTTTTGGGGCGAGGCACACACCTAAAAATCAAGCTAGGGCGGGGGTGCGGGGGTGGAGCTGCTCCACCTACCCCGCATCCACTCATCTTGAAGCCAGGCCCCTCCTTGTCGGCCAACTTCTTCTGAGGCCTCTTCTGCAGCCAGGCCTGCATCTCTCAGTCACGGGGCTTTCTGGAAGGCCTGTGCACCCAAGAACCAGGCTATGGATTGAATCCATAGCTCGGTTCTGCAAGACCTCAGCAGCTGAGCACCAAGTGATGGATTGAGTCCATAGCTCGGTACTTGGCTGCTTAGGCCTTCTGGAAAGGCCTGACTGCAAAATGCAGGCCCAAATGCAGCTGCAGAACTTTGGCCCCAGAAGAAGTGGACCGGATGGGTGAAGCTGTCGGTACTGGAGGTGAGGTAAGGCCTACCCCAAAAATAAGAATTAGTGCCTCTTTTTGGGGGGGGGAAGAAAAAAAGACCGGGTTTTATTTTCAGGGAAACACGGTATCAGTATAAGATTGGCAGCACCAGGCCAGTCATCAGCCAGCACCATGGACAGCTCCACATGAAGTTCAGGCTGGAGAATCCTACAAGCCACATCCCACCTGGGTTTCAATGGTGGAAAATATTTGTAACTCTGCGGAATCGAACTGCTGAGTCCTCGGTGCCCTCTCTGAGCTCGGTTGTTTTCTTGCAGACATTTCATGACCGAACTAGGTAACATTATCAGTGCTCAGCACTCTAGTTGGGTCATAAAATGTCTGCAAGAAAACCACCAAGTTCAGAGCGCATGAAGAACTGCACTTTCTTGCCATTCTGAACAGAGATCTTAATAGATTCAGCTTTGGGCTCATCTCTGGCCATCTCCTAATTGATCCTAATCCTAAGGAAGGGCAGACTTGGAAAGGAAATTCATTCCCAATGATCAGGATGATTGTCCCAAAGTCACCCACCTGGCTTTCATGCCTAGGGTGGGACTAGAACTCACCGTCTCCTGGTGATTGGCCCAAAGTCACCCAGGCGGGTTTCATGCCTAAGGGGGGACTAGAACTCCCAGTCTCCTGGTGATTGGCCCAAAGTCACCCAGCTGGCTTTCATGCCTAAGGGGGGACTAGAACTCCCAGTCTCCTGGTGATTGGCCCAAAGTCACCCAGCTGGCTTCCATGCCTACGGCAGGGCTAGAACCTACAGATACCTGGTTTCTAGGTCTGCACCTAAACCGCTATGCCAAAGTGGCTCTCATTCTTCCTTATTCACAGGGAAAAGTACCAGGTTGCCTTTGAGATGCTCGGGCATGAAAGAAACATTGAAATTAGGTGATTCCTATGTGTTAAGCAGGCCCAAATATCTACCATCTAAATCTTCAAACAGGAAAGTCAACATATGAAATCCTACCAAGGTGTTTTCATGCATTTTGTGTGTGCGTGTGTGAATCAGCCCTGTTGTTTCACAGGAGGAGGCTGTTATAATTTTTGCAAACTGTATGGATGGTTTTCTGGGAGGATAAAATTTGGGGTGGACCAGCTAGTTTATTTTCTTTCTCTGCTTCTCTCTTTCTTTTCTTCCTTCCATCTTTCCATCGACTTTCAGACGATTGTATTCTTCAACCCATAACGCTATCCATAAATTGCTTCTGAGACATGTCAGGTTGCATTATTTTCCCTTCTGAAGAAATCCAGTCATTTGCAATAAGGCGGCTTCCTGCAAAGCCATTTAGAAGCGCCACGATGGATCTGCGGCGCAATCTTGGCAGGCCTCACCGCCCCCCTCTGCCGCCCCCCCTCCAGGGCCCTTTGAGGTCTCCTTTTGAGTATGTGACATTTCACACTTGATCCTTCGGCATTCAGATGACCCCCCTCGGTTTGGAAAACGCTGGACCTCCCTTGCGGTCACAGTGCCTTGAACAATTGGCTTCAATCTTGCCCTGAAGTAACAGCTGGAGCTTTTTTTTTGGGGGGGGGAAGTCAAAAGCAGAAATCCAAAGGGGTTTAGAAAAACAAAAGTCTCTTTATTAATATAACCCCCCCCCAAGAAGATTTAGCCGGCGGTTGCACTTTGATCGGAGAATCGGCTTTTACAAAGCGATTGGTAAACCATCAGAAGGAAAAGTGTCAACCCTCAATTACGCAAAAAGGTCAAACGTCCTTTTTTCCAAAATCTCCTTATGCAGATAGTCCTCAATTTATGGCCACAATTGAGCCCGCTATTTCCGTTTGTTAAGTGACTTCTGCCCCATTTTATGACCTTTTTTCTGCCAGCTGCTAAGTGAATCACTGCAACCTGGACTGAGGGGTTTTAAATTTTTAAATTTTAAATTTAAATTTTAAATTTGGGCTATTGTTATTTAATCCTATTTTAATTTTAACTTTTGTCTTAACTTTTGTACTGTTTTAACTGTTTTTAACTTTGCCTTGTAAACCGCCCTGAGTCCTTCGGGAATAGGGCGGTATAGAAATCTAATTAATAAAACAAATAATAAAATAAATAAACTTTAGGAACACGGTTGTTCCAAGTCAATCTGGCTTCCCCATTAACTTTGCTTGTCAGAAGGTCACACTGCCACCGTCATAAGTATGAGTCAGTTGCCAAGCGTTCTGAATTTTGATCACCTGACCACGGGGATGCTGCGACGGTCATAAGTGTGAAAAATGGTCCAAGGTCGCTTTTTTCACTGCCGTTGTAACTTCGAACGGCCATTAAATGAACTGTTGTAAGTCGAGGACCACCTGTAATTTAAGAATCAAAATATATGTTAAGGAGGGAGGTTCAGACATTGAATGTTCGTAAAGGAAGATGAAAAAACACAGCCGGTGAACACAACCAGTTATCCAACCCCTGACCCCCTTGTTATGTGGATAGTCACACCTCTATGGACCCTGCTAGTTTCCACTTTAGCTCCTCAGGTGGCAGAAAACATCATTTATTCCCTGCTACAAAGAAAGATCACTGCCTTGCAGCATGGTTTTATTTTATTATTTTGTTTCCTGCTTTTATTCTAACTCAAGTTGGCTAACATTTCTAATGCTTCTTCCTCCTTCTGTTTTTCCCACAACAAAACCCCTGTGAGGTGGGTTGGGTTGCGAGAGACAGGAACTAGCCCAAAGCCTCCCAACCAGCTTTTATGCCTAACGCAGGATTAGAACTCGCCATCTCCTGAAGATTGGCCCAAAGTCAGCCCGCTGGCCTTCATGGCTAAAAGGCAAGACTAGAATTCGTCTTCTCATTCTGATTGGCCCAAAGTCAGCCAGCTGACTTTGGAGTCTCAGGTGGGATTAGAATTCACAGTCTCCTAGGGGTTGGAACTAGAACTAGAACTCACCATCTCCTGGTAATTGGCCCAAAGTCACCCAGCAGCCTTCATGGCTAAGGCAGGGCTACAACTCACAGTCTCTTGGTGAACGGTTCAAAGTCATCCAGCTGGCTTTTGTGCCTAAGGCGGGACTAGAACTCGCGGTCTCCTAGCGATTGGCCCAAAGTCAGCCAGCTGGCCTTCATGCCTAAGACAGAACTAGAACTCACCATCTTCCAGTAACTGGCCCAAAGTCACCCAGCAGCCTTCATGGCTAAGGCAGGACTAGAACTCACTGTCTCCTTGCGACTGGCCCAAAGTCACCCAGGGGGCTTTAGTGCCCCAGGCAGGTCTACAACTCACCGTGTCCTGGTTTCTAGCTTGGTCCCTTCACCATTACACCATTACACCCTTTGTGCCTTTCTCAGCCTTCAGGAGCCTACCAAAAGTAATAATAATAATAATAATAATAATAATAATAATAATAATAATAATAATAATAATAATAATAATAATAATAATTGGAAGGAACCTTGGAGGTCTTCTAGTCCAACCCCCTGCTCAGGCAGGAAACCCTATAGCAGTGGTGGCGAACCTACGGCACATGTGCCAGAGACGGCACTCAGAGCCCTCTCCGTTGGCACGCACCGCCAGCAGCAGGTCCATCAGGCCACCACCGCCACCCGGAGCAGGAGACCCGCCCAGCACAAAGGAGACGAAGCGAACCACGAGCAAGCTCAAGTAGAAGTGGTAGAGCAGAGGTCACCAACCATTGTCGATTGGTGGGCTGGAAGAAAAGGGAGGGGGAAGCATTTTACATGTGTGCATGCGCGCACGGGGCCGTGAGCACGCATGTGCTGCAAACGGGGCGGGGCTAGTGCCTGCATGATACTCACTAGCCCTGCTCTGTTGTTGCGCAGTGTATCTGTACCCTGCGGCGCCACAGCAGCCGTTTTTGCGCCCCCGGGTTTTGCGTGCCAGAGGCGGCACTCAGAGGCGCCTCCCTGCCCACCCCCCCGAGGGCACCACAATGCTGATGCAGCTCTGGCACTTAGCGATAAATAAGTGGGTTTTGGGTTGCAGTTTGGGCACTCGGTCTCTAAAAAGTTCGCCATCACTGCCCTATACCGTTTCAGACAAATGGTGGTTGTTGGAGCATTCACCACTGCTGGAGGCAGGTTGTTCCACCGATTAGTTCAGGGGTCTTCAAACTTGGCCCTTTTATGACTTGTGGACTTCAACTCCCAGAATCCCTCAGCCAGGCATGCTGGCTGAGGAATTCTGGGAGTTGAAGTCCACAAGTCATAAAAGGGCCAAGTTTGAAGACCCCTGGATTAGTTGTTCTGTCAGGAAATTCCTCCTTAGTTCTAGGTTGCTTCTCTCCTTGATAAGATTCCATCTGTTGCTTCTTGTCCTGCCTTCAGGTGCTTTGGAGAATAGCTTGACTCCCTCTTCTTTGGGGCAGCCCCTGAGATACTGGAAGACTGCTATCATGTCCCCCCTCGCTCTTCTCTTCGTTAAACTAGACATAACCGATTCCAGCAACCGTTCCTTGTATGTTTTATTCTCCAGTCCCCTGATCGTCTTTGTTGCTCTTCTTTGAACTTTTTCTAGAGCCTCAACATCTTTTTTTCTTTTTCTTTTTTTGATGGTGCTGTGTCCTTCTTTTCTTCTAGGAGACAGGAAACTCTTTGTGGGCATGTTGAATAAACAGCAGTCCGAAGAAGACATTCTGTGTCTCTTTGAACCTTTCGGGGTTATTGATGAATGCACAGTGCTTAGAGGTCCAGATGGAAACAGCAAAGGTGAGTTTTAACGTCTTCGATCCAACTGCGGCCCTCCAGGTGATTTTTTTTTTTAAAAAAAAATCCCTCCTCTTTTTTGGGGGGTTTTACCTGAAGCACTCTGGTGTGCTACCGTCTGCTTTGTGATTTTGTCAAGTGTGCAGTGAGCCTCTGGAAAAAGAAAGATTTTTTTTTGTCACAGCGGAGGAAAGATTTAATTTGCGGTAGCCATCACTATGTGATTTTTTTAAAAAACACATCGTTTTATGCGTGCCTGAACTATACTGAAAAGGAATGCTGCTTTGATTGCACCATTCCCCTTTCCATTTTGACTTTTTTGACCCCTGTTATGTCTCATGGCCCATCATGGCCTCTCTTTGCTCTAACAGTGTACTAAAATGCCCAGGGAACAATTCTTGCCAAGTCAAAACACACACAGAGTTGTGGGATTTTCATCTACCTCTTCATTTAACAGAATAAGAGTTGGGAGGGACCTTGGAGGTCATCTAGTCCAACCCCCTGCTCAGGCAGGAAACCCTATACCATTTCAGACATGGCTGTCCAGTCTCTTCTTAAAAACTTCCAGTGTTGGAGCATTTACAATTTCTGGAGGGGAATTAGAATAGAATAGAGCTGGAAGGTACCTTGGAGGTCTTCTAGTCCAGCCCCCTGCTCAAGCAGGAGACCGTCTCATACAGGTGCTTGTCCAGCCTCTTCTTTAAAAAACTCCAGTGATGGGGCGCCCACGATTTCTGGTGGCAAGCTGTTCCACTGGTTGATTGTCCTCACTGTCAGGAAGTTTCTCCTTGATTCCAGGTTGCTTCTCTCCTTGATCAGATTCCAACCATTGTTTCTCATCCTTCCCTCTGGTGCTCTGGTGAACAGATTATCTGTTCTCACTCTCAGAAAATTTCACCTTAGTTCTTGTTAGAAATTATGTCTAGATAGATAGATAGATAGATAGATAGATAGATAGATAGATAGATAGATAGATAGATAATAGATAGATAGATAGATAGATAGATAGATAGATAGATAGATAGATAGCACCACAGATCAAACCAAGTGTACAATCACCACGTACTTTCCTGCTTATCTGTTTTAACTGTAACAGGAAACAGGAAACTCTACTTAGGACAAAAGAACACCATAGAGTATATACTAAAGTTCCAAATTTGTAAACACTGCCATCTACTGGCTCAATACTATTGTAGCTGTTGCACAAACATACATTCCAACAGTGAATTCCGACAGTTCCAGGCATCTTCTCTGTCTTAATCCTTGTTTAATCCTGTCCCTTTCCAGGTTGTGCCTTTGTTAAGTTTTCCTCGCACAACGAGGCCCAAGCAGCGATCCATGCGCTCCACGGCAGCCAAACCATGCCCGTGAGTAAACATCCAAGGTCTTGTCACAGGTCAGAGAAGACACACTGGCATCCCAGATGGATAATTTAGCTCTGTTGCCATCTGGGTCAATGAACATTAAACAGGGGCAAACATCCAGATAGGAAGTTTGAATGCAACGGGAGCTGCAACGTAGGCATCACGCTTGCTCTGAGTTTCAAAACACAGGGGGAATTTGAAAGGCGAACCCAAGGTGGGTGGAGCTGAACCTCAGTTTGTAAGTAATGATGGTCCTCGACTTACAACAGTTCATTTAGTGACCTTGCCAAATTACAACCTCACCAAAAAGTGATTTATGACCGTGTTTCACACTTATGACCCTTGCAGCAGCCCCATGGTCATGTGATCAAAATTCAGAGGCTTGGCAACTGGCTCATATTTACGACGGTCGCAGTGTCCCGGGCTCTTGTGATCCCCTTTTGCAACTTTCCGACAAGCAAAGTCAAGGGGGGAAGCCGAATTCACTTAACAACCGTGTCACTAACTTAATAACTGCAGCGACTCACTTAGCAGCCGCAGGGCGCCGAAGAATAACGGAGTTGGAAGGGAGTTCTTCTAGTCCAACCCTTTGCTCCAGCAGGAAAACCTATACACGTAGTCCTCGACTTATGACCCCAATTGAACCCCCAATTTTTGTTGTGAAGTGAGACATTTGTTAAGTGACTTTTGCCCCACTTCTTGCCACAGTTGTTAAGTGAATCATTGTTAGTAGCCCGGTTGTTAAGTGAATCTGGCCTCCCCACAGACATGGCTTGTCAGAAGGTCGCAGAAGGGGATCACATGACCCCGGGGCACTGCGACCGTCATAAATAGAAGCCAGTTGCCAAGTGGCTGAATTTTGATCGCGTGTCCGTGGGGGGATGCTGCCATGGTCGTAAGTGCGAGAAACGGTAATGTGTCACATTATTCAGTGCCGTTGTAACTTTGGATGGTCACTAAATGAACGGTTGTAAGTCGAGGACTGCCTGTACCATTCCAGAGAAATGGCTGTCCAATCTGTTTTTAAATTGCTCCCCTCTCCCCCCCCCACGAGTTTTTCCTCTCTTTTCCCACCCCATACCTGCATTTTTGTCTAGCAGGGTGCTTCTTCCAGCCTCGTGGTGAAGTTTGCCGACACGGACAAGGAGCGGACGCTGCGGCGTGTGCAGCAGATGGTGGGGCAGCTTGGCATCCTCACCCCCTCCTTCACGTTGCCGTTCAGCCCGTACAGCGCGTATGCTCAAGCGGTGAGTAAATCAATGGAATGCGAGGCCAGCTTTCCGCCCGTCGGAACTGGGAAGTGGGGGCTGCCGTGGGGCCATCAGAGCCAGCTGGGGCTCATTGTGAGAACTAGCTTTCCAGGATGCCTGTAGCATTTGTAATGAGGTAAAGGATGCGGGAAGTTGCAGGGACGTGCAATAAACATTGCAAGATTTAATCCCACTGCTTCAAATGCTAGCTTTACCTTCTTCCCCAGTTTTCCCGTCAGTGCCCGTTTGCCATTCCTCCCTGCGAACAACCAGAAAAGAAATAAATTGTGGCGATAAGCAAGCACATGCTTTTAATTCCGCAGCTGCTAAGATTGTTGGCCGAGCAATTACAAAAACAGCCAGGGAAATGATTGAAGCCCGGGAAATAGGCCCCTTGTCCATTCAACGGGTGTGCTGATTTACCAGCAACGTATCAGGTAGCTTAGGAGCCGAGGACTTGGCAGCACAAGGAAACAACAGCCGATGATTTAATAGCCACCCATCAACACCCCAATCGACAACTGAAAAGCCACACACAACAGGCACCAAATAAATATCACACAAAGAATAGGATGGGCTCCAGCACAAGTCCCTCTGGTCCCAGTGACCGACCCAGGTTGGATCCTGCGAAATAAATCTAGTATGCTGGATCTGTTTGGATTATGTACAAGGCGGCCCACTCCAGCAGGGCAATTCTGAGTGGCGTGTTTTTCACACATACAACCGTCACAGCAGTGCCCCGACCTTCTGACAGTGGGGGAACCACGTTACCATGTGAATATACATTAGTAAGAAGACTATTGAGCGATTAATTAACATATTGTTTATGATAATTAACTATTATCTATTATTTCTTGTTAAACACGTGACATTTGGACATTACGCTATTTGCTAAATATTGAGAATGTTATTTGGAAAAACCTAACCCCAACCCCATCCCTAATCCTAACCCGAACCCGAACCCCAATCCCAATCCCGATTCCACCTCATTCCTAGCCCTATAAAAACTAATAAAATTTATACAAAAAAAAGAACCACGTTACTCACTTAACAACTTCTGGGATGCACTGAGCAACAGTGGCAAGGAAGGTTGTAAAATGGGGCAAAATTCACTTAACAACCATCTCACTTAGCAACAGAAATTTTGGGCTCAATTGTGGCCATATGTCGAGGACTAGCTGTATTATGTCGAGGTCTGCTACTCCTCCCTTAATATCTTCTTTGCAAAATTTGTTTTTCACCTTATTTTTCATTAATGTTTTATTGATTTTCTAATTTTACGTTTAAGTATTTGAAAAGCAACGTGGCGGCTGAGTCAATCGATAATTGAGTGACATACAAGTATCTTTAGTACAAGTCTCAAACTACCACATTAAATATTTCCTCTCTTTTCCCCTTAGTATTTACTGTCTCATGTTTAAACTAATACAATTCTTATCATATCGATTAAATAATATATATATGGACGCTGAGCTTGTTGATCAGAAGGTCAGCAGTTTGGCGGGTCGAATCCCGAGTGCCGCGTAGCAGAGTGAGCGCCTGTTACTCGTCCCAGCTCCTGCCAACCTAGCAGTTCGAAAGCACATAAAAATGCAAGTAGAAAAATAGGGACCGCTACGGTGGGAAGGTAACAGCGTTCCGTGTGCCTTTGGCGTCTAGTCATGCCGGCCACGTGACCACGGAGACGTCCTCGGACAAGCGCTGGCTCTTCAGCTTTGAAACGGAGATGAGCACCGGCCCCTAGAGTTGAAAACGACTAGCACACATGTGTGGGGGAAACTTTACCTTTACCTTTTTTATATGTCTTGAGTGTTTTGAGCACCTCGTCGACCCAAATATGGGCGAAACATTTTGCCTGTTTCAGCCCAATCCACAGGCGGCAGTCGCAACTGCGACAATTGTTTATATCAAATAAATTTGGATTGCTGACAAAGAATTAAAGGGAGACTGATATAGCTATTTCAAGCTTCTTTGCTCTCATCAGTCAGCCCAGGTTCGAATCTCAGAAGGGTGTGGCTGACTGATGAAAGCAACGAAGCTTGAAATAGCTATATCAGTCTCCCTTTAATTCTTTGTCAGCAATCCAAATTTAAAGACACACACACACACACACACACACACACATACACACACATATATGTATGTATATATGTATGTTTTTCACTTTGATTCACCTCTGAATTCTCCCCATCCTTCGGTGGGCGTAGCCATTTTTTATTTTATTTTATTTTTCTTTCTGGCAGCTGATGCAGCAGCAAACGGTTCTCTCGGCTTCCCACGGCAGCTTTCTCAGTCCCAGCCTCACTTTTTCACCGTGCCACATCCAGCAGATCGGCACCGTCAGCTTGAACGGCCTGCCAGCCACTCCAATTGCACCAACCTCAGGTACGTGTGGCTGCGGGGTTGATTAGAGGTCTGGAGGCTAAAACATATAAGGAACGGTTGCAGGAATTGGGCATGTCTAGTAGTTTAATGAAGAGAAGGAGGAGGGGTGACGTGATAGCCATGTTCCCGAGTGCCGCATAGCAGAGTGAGCGCCTGTTACTCGTCCCAGCTTCTGCCAACCTAGCAGTTCGAAAGCACGTAAAAATGCAAGTAGAAAAATAGGGACCACTATGGTGGGAAGGTAACAGCGTTCCGTGCGCCTTTGGCGTCTAGTCATGCCGGCCACATGACCACGGAGATGTCCTCGGACAAGCGCTGGCTCTTCGGCTTTGAAACGGAGATGAGCACTGGCCCCTAGAGTCGGAAACGACTAGCACACATGTGCAGGGAAACCTTTACCTTTACCTTACTATCTTAGGGGCTGCCCCAAAGAAGAAGGAGTCAAGCTATCCTCCAAAGCGCCTGAAGGCAGGACAAGAAACAATGGAGGGAAACTAACCAAGGAGAGAAACAACCTGGAACTAAGGAGAAGTTGCCCCATAGTTAGGACAATTAATCAGTGGAACTATCTGCCTCCAGAGGTTTTGAATGCTCCACCACTGGAGGTTTTCAAGAAGAGACTGGACAGCCATTTGTTTCAAAAGATACAGGGTCTCCGGCTTGATCAGGGGGCTGGACTAGAAGACCTCCAAGGTCCCTTCCAGCTCTGTCATTCTGTTCAAAAACAAGGAACGTGTCTTTTAGGCCAGGGCTTTTCAACCAGTGGTACGGGTACCACCTGTGGTACATTGGCACCTGGCAGGTGGTACGCGACCATCCTAGAAAAGTGGTGGCGGGGGAGGGGAATGAGCTGAACCGGTGGCAGCACCGCACAAGCCTGAGCGAGAGACGGCTGGAGCTGCAGGGCTGTCAGGGCTCAGCGGAAGCACCAGGATCAGCGCCAGGATCCAGCTGGAGCTCGGCACTGATCCCAGCGCTTTTGCTGAGCCCAGAAGAAGCGCCGATCAGCTGGAATGTTGCCGCATCTCCAGGGTCTTGTGATTTACATTCAGATGCTTGGCAACTGATTCCTATTTATGACGGTCACAGTGTCCCAGGGTCATGTGAAGTGACCAAAACCTGCTGCAACCACCCAGCATATTCGGGGGGGAATAAAAACCAAACACCCCCACCCCGCCCCCGCTGCCAATCCTCAACAGAAATGCTCACAACAATGAAAACCTCGGACAGGAGGAAGAGCGCCGCCGGGCGGGCAGGCAGGCATGTTGCTCGGCTGTGGCTTGGGGGGCACTTTTTTTAGTGCCACTGTAACTTCGAACAGTCACTAAGCGAACTGTTGTAAGTCGAGGACTACCTGTACTTCCCTTTTTTCCTCTTTTCTTTGCTCACGTTTTTGACACCTTGCTAGGCGACTGGTGGTACTCGGATGTTGCCATAGCTTAAAAGTGGCACAGTGGGTGAAAAGGTTGAAAAGCCCTGTTTTAGGCTTTCAGAGCAGGGCCCTTTCAGCAGGTGCCAAGGAACAAAGAGATGCTTTTCTGCATGCAAGATGCACAGATGCCATTCCTTCGATTAGAAAACGCCCCAAATTCCTAACGCTGGTGGTTCTGGAGGAAGGAAACGATTGATATAAATAAAACTATAGGAAGCTTTTGCACCAGACAAGAGTGTTGGATCCCTCGCTGGAGATAATCCAAGCAAAGAAAGCCCAGCCTTTTGGAGGGCCAAAAGGCAGAACAGAGAGATCCCTCAAATGGTTTTCCCCTTCAGATGCCCTTTCCTGCACTTGACCTTCCTCCACCCTCCCCGCCCCATTAGGGGAGGGAAGGGGTGTGGAGGGAGCTGCAGGTGGATGCACGAAAAGGCAAGGGCAAGATTAAGTAAGAGAGGGATTAATAAAGGGAGGGAGGGAGGGAGGGAGGAGAAAAAGCATGAAAGAAGAAAGGGAGGGAGGAGGGAGAGGGGAAAGTAAGGGAAGGGGATGAAGGAAATAAATAGAAAAGAAGTGAATGGAAAGGAAGGAAGGAAGGAAGGAAGGAAGGAAGGAAGGAAGGAAGGAAGGAAGGAAGGAAGGAAGGAAGGAAGGAAAGGAGGGAGGAGAGCGTTGTGTAGTAGTGGATTCTTGGGAAGCAGGAGGCGAGACGAGAGGGTTCAAAAAGGAACATTGCTTTATTGTAGTAACAGGAACAGAACGGACTCAGAGGCTTCTGTGCAGCTACTTATACAGTTGGCCACTAGGCGGCGGCCAATAGGTTTAAAGGAACCTATTCCCGCCCCAGAGCCAACCAATGATCGTCCTGGAGACTGCACGTCTGGGCAGCCAGCCCGGTTACACAGACAGTTCAGGTAAAAACCCCAATACATTACAGAGAGGGAAGAGAAGGAAAGAAATAGGAAGGAAAGGCAGGGAGGGGGATGAAAAGTAAACATAAAAGGACGAGAAGATGATGACATAATAGAGAGACAATGAAAAGGACAGAAAAAGAAGTAAAAAAGGAGGGATGAGAAAGAGAAAATGGAGGAAGGGAAGGAGGGTTGGAGAAAGGAAGGAAGGAAGAGAGAATGAGGGAGGGGAAGGGAAGTAGGAAGGAAGGAAGGAAGGAAAGAGAAAGAAAGAAAGAAAGAAAGAAAGAAAGAAAGAAAGAAAGAAAGAAAGAAAGAAAGAAAGAAAGAAAGAAAAAAAATAAAATAAAAGCACCACCTCTTCCTCTTGTCTTTTTATGTCTCTCTCCTGCAGGGTTACACTCACCTCCTCTGCTGGGCACAGCTGCTGTCCCAGGACTGGTCACCCCTATCAGCAACAGCTTTGCAGGAATGGTGGCCATTCCCAGCAGTCACCCTGCCTTGGAGACAGTTTATGCAAACGGGCTGGTCCCCTGCACAGGTAGGACCAAAAGCAGGAGGCTGGGGGCCAGTTCCTCTCCTCCCGGGGTGTGTGTGTGTGTGTGTGTGTGTGTGTGTGTGTGTTCATGTTTAGTTTAGTTTTAGTTTAGTTTTATTAAATTTTTATACCGCCCTTCTCCCGAAGGACTCAGGGCGGTGAACAGGGCATGTAATAAAAATACAAAAATACAAAAGTTAAAATAGAATTAAATTAATGCCCAAAATAAAACAATAAAATATACAAATATTTAAAATCCTAAATTAACTCCCCATCAGGCCAGGCCAGCTTGTTCGAATAGGTGGGTCTTTAACCCGCGCCGGAAGGAGCGGAGATCCGGTGCCGTCCGGAGCTCAACCGGCAGTTGATTCCATAATGCCGGAGCGCCCACAGAGAAGGCCCTCCCCCTGGGGGCCACCAGCCGGCATTCTCTGACCGGAGGCACCCTGAGGAGGCCCTCTCTGTGGGAACGCACAGGGCGGAGGGGAGTCGACGCCGGCAGCAGGTGGTCCCCGAGGTATTCCGGACCCATGCCATGTAAGGACTTAAAAACCATCACCAAGACCTTGAACCTCACCCGGAAGACAACTGGTAACCAATGCAGCTCGCGGAGCAAAGGTGTAACATGGGAGTACCGGGAAACTCCCAAGACAACTCTCGCGGCCGCATTCTGTACCAGTTGGAGCCTCCGAGTGGTCTTCAAGGGAAGCCCCATGTAGAGAGCATTGCAGTAGTCAAGACGAGAGGTCACGAGCGCATGAGTGACCGTACACTAGGCCTCCCGGTCTAGATAGGGCCGCAACTGACGCACCAGGCGAACCTGAGCGAAAGCCCCCCTAGTCACGGCTACTATATGATCTTCTAAGGTAAGCCGCGAATCTAGGAGGACTCCCAAGTTGCGCGCCCTATCCACGGGGGGTAAAGACTCACCCCCCATAAAAAGAGATGGAACATTTTGAATGTCCCGGGATGTCGGAATGTACAGCCACTCAGTCTTGTCCGGGTTGAGTTGAAGTCTGTTCCTCCCCATCCAGACCCGAACCGCCTCCAGGCAACGGGACATCACAGCGAGGGCATCACTGGGGTGGTTTGGGGTCGAAATAAAAAGTTGGGTATCATCAGCATATTGATGATACCCAACTCCAAAACCACGAATGATCTCACCCAGCGGTTTCATGTAGATGTTGAACAGGAGAGGCGAGAGAACTGACCCCTGAGGAACTCCACAAACGAGAGACCTAGGGGCCGATCTCTGCCCCCCTGCCAACACCGACTGCGAACGTCCCAGGAGATAGGAGGAGAACCACCGAAGAACCGTGCCTCCCACTCCCAATCCCCTGAGACGCCGCAGCAGCAGGTCGATGGTATCGAAAACCGCCGAGAGGTCTAATAGGACTAGGACAGAAGAACATCCCCTATCCCGAGCCCTCCAGAGATCATTCACCAGAGCGACCAATGCCGTCTCCGTGCTGTACCCGGGCCTGAAACCCGATTGGTACGGATCCAGATAATCCGCTTCATCCAGGACCAGAGGGAGCTGATGCGCCACCACACTCTCAACAACCTTCGCAAGAAAGCGAAGGTTGGAGACTGGACGAAAGTTGTTCAACACAGCTGGGTCCAAGGCTGGCTTCTTGAGGAGGGGTCTCACCACCGCCTCCTTCAAGACGGTGGGGAAATTACCCTCACTCAAAGAAGCAGATATCACCGCCTGGAACCAGCCTCGTGTCCTCTCCCTAGCTGCATAAACCAGCCAGGAAGGGCACAGGTCCAATAAACATGTGGTGGAGCTCAGCCTCCCCATAATCCTGTCCACTTCATCAGGGGTCACAGAATCAAACTCCTCCCAGATAACATTGACAAGACCGCCCGTGTCCTGATCGTCAGACTCTGCCCAGCTGGAGTCCAAACCGGTCTGAATCCGAGCGATTTTATCCGACAGATGCTGACCAAACTCCTCGGCACGACCCTGCAAGGGATCCCCCCTCACCTCCTGATTAAGAAGTGAGCGAGTCACCCTAAACAGGGCGGCCAGGCGATTATCTGCGGACGCGATGAGGGTGGAGAAGTAATTACACCTCGCCGCCCTCATCGCTGCGAGATAAGACCTAATATAGGTTCTTAACCGCAACCGGTCGGATTCGGATCGGCTGGACCTCCAGCAGCTCTCTAGGCCCCGTTTCCGACGCTTCATCTCCCGGAGCTCCGCGGAAAACCATGGAGCTCGTTGGGATCTGCACCGGGTCAGGGGCCGCAAGGGTACAACTCGGTCCAGTGCCTCAGTGGCTGCCCTTTCCCAGGCTTCCACTAAGGCATCCGCCGAGTTGTGAGCGACGGAGGCAGGTGGGGATCCCAGCACTGCCTGGAACCCGTCAGGGTCCATTAAGCGCCTGGGGCGGTACCATCTAATTGGTTCCGTATCCCCACAGCGGGGGGTGGTAAAACGGAAGACCAACCGCAGGAGATGATGATCGGTCCATGACAGGGGCATAATAAATGGAGAGCCCCCACCAAGATCATCCAACCATCGTCCAGATAAAAAAAACTAGGTCCAGGGTGTGGCCTCCCTCATGAGTTGGCTCAGAAATTACCTGCGTCAGGTCCATGGCCGTCATGGAAGCCATGAACTCCCGAGCTAACTCAGATGACCCTCCCAGGGATGGTAGATTGAAGTCACCCAAAACTAAAAGTTTGGGGAACTCAATCACCAAACCGGAGAGGACATCGAGTAGCTCAGGCAGGGCTGCCGCTGTGTGACTAGGCGAAACGTACACCAGCAGCAAGCCCAACTGCGCCCCCGAACCAAATCTCAAAAAGAGAGACTCACACCCGACTATCTGAGGGACGGTGGTCTCCCGCGGACATAAGGTCTCCCTGATAACTACCGCCACTCCCCCGCCCCTACCTTGAGCCTGAGGCCGGTGTAACGCTCGGAAACCTGGTGGGCAAAGATCAACCAAAGGGACCCCACCCTCTGGGCCCAACCAGGTTTCGGTGATACAAGCCAGGTCCGCATGCTCACCCTCCACCAAATCCCGCACAAGGGGAGCCTTGTTAACCACGGACCTGGCATTCAGGTAAACCAGCCGGAGCTCAGGAGGCTGCACATCCTCGCTCCCGGCACCTCGGGGAAGAAACAGAGGGTCGGAGCGCCTCACCGCTTGTAAACAGCGGGGATGGCCCTCCCGGTAACGATACGGCCCTCTGTCCATACGCCTGCTGCCATACCCCAGTGTCGTGGGAATCGGTAATCCCACGACCCGCTCCAGAGCCCCAGATGTAACCACACCCCGCTCCCCCCGAACGCAGTCGGACCCAGGCCTGGCCTGCACCATGGTTGTATGGCCACCCCCCATAGTCAAACAACCATTACCCCCCACCCCTCTCCCTAACCCCCTAAAAAATTTAACTAAAAAATTAACCAGGGGCCTCCTATTAAATTTGAATCGAGAGCCCCTGACCTTACCCGGCCATCTCTCAGGGTCCCAATAATTGGGCCCTTCATTGAGACTGGGAGTGGCAAAAAAGGCGGGACGCACCCAGGAGAGGGGGGCACCCCTGAGGGCGAGCAAGTCCGTGCTGGAGTATCTATACATAAGTCCAACAAGTCCAGATAAGGCAGTCCCGTAATGGAAAAGTCCATTAGGAGGTTCTAAAGGGAGGGAGTGAAACATTCGGGCCATCAACCAACCTACTGCCACCCGGTTGGGTGCTCCTGGGGACAGACCCCAACCCGTCCTCCCACGACAGGTCGAAAGTCTGATCCAGGGGATGGTCCAGAATGTACACCCTGGGTGGGGCATAACCCATAGAGCTCCCACCTCTATGGGAGTGCCGATGTAAAACAAGCCACTCTCCCACTGCGGCTTGCACCCAGGTCCATCCCAGTCCAAAGGGGAATAGGGAGGCAGATGGAAAGTTAGTAATTGGCAGTCCACCGGAGCTGCTACGGCCACCGCAGACCAGATGAAAGCACCGACCACCGCCATATCGCTGCCGATGGAACGGGCCAGCAAGCCCCGAAAACGCCGTCGTCGCCATCACCGTCGGAGGCCGGAACAAGGCAAACGAAGCAGCAGCACCGCCGCCGTCGCCACGGTCGTCCTCTCCACTGCCCAAGGCAGCCCGAGGACGCCGTCACCGTCGCCACCTCCGCCGCCGGCAGCGGCCCGAAAAACAGTACAAGGGACATCCCTGCCACCAAGCTGACCAGCGGTCGTCCCCTCCGCCGTCGAAACGGCCCGAAGACGCCGCAGCCGCCGAAAGCGGCCCGAGGCAGGTCCAACAGAGAAATCCCCGCCGCCGCTGCCGTCGCCGCCAACACGGAAGCGCCAAAATGGAGGCGCCGATCAGCTGGAGCTCCGAGGCCACCGCCGATCAGCTGGAACTCCGAGGCCGCCGCCGATCAGCTGGAGCCTCAGAGACGCCGCCGAACCGCCGAGAGCCGGCCAGAAACAACAGCGTTGCCCGAAACAGCAGAAAACGCCGTCACCAGCTACAACCCCTCAGGAGGGGGGTTGTAGCGCAGGGGTGGGGAACCAGGGCCCTCTTATGACTTGTGGACTTCAACTCCCAGAATTCCTGAGCCAGCTATGCTGAGGGGACAGGGAGAGGTTTCCATGCTGAGCTATGTTGGCTCAGGAATTCTGGGAGTTGAAGTCCACAAGTCATGAAGGGGCCAAAGTTTCCCTCAGGCTGGCTCAGGAATTCTGGGAGTTGAAGTCCACGAGTCATGAAGGGGGCCAAAGTTTCCCTCATGCTGGCTCAGGAATTCTGGGAGTTGAAGTCCACGAGTCATGAAGGGGGCCAAAGTTTCCCTCATGCTGGCTCAGGAATTCTGGGAGTTGAAGTTCGCGAGTCATGAAGGGGGCCAAAGTTTCCCTCATGCTGGCTCAGGAATTCTGGGAGTTGAAGTCTGCGAGTCATGAAGGGGGCCAAAGTTTCCCTCATGCTGGCTCAGGAATTCTGGGAGTTGAAGTCTGCGAGTCATGAAGGGGGCCAAAGTTTCCCTCATGCTGGCTCAGGAATTCTGTGAGTTGAAGTCCGCGAGTCATGAAGGGGGCCAAAGTTTCCCTCATGCTGGCTCAGGAATTCTGGGAGTTGAAGTCCACGAGTCATAAAGGGGCCATGGTTCCCCACCCCTGATGTAGAGGAAACTGGTTGCAAGAACCCCGGAGACGGACAAGATGGCCTGTGTCATTTGTGTACAACTTTGTCCTGGGCCTATCCTGGACCCCGCTGGAGAAAGTCAGAAGGTGTGGAGCAATTTCTATTTGACGGTCCTAAATGTACAGTATTTGCACAAAATGTGAAGGTGTTGGCTTCTTGACAGGTGAACTGGGGAAGGGGCTACCCTGAGAGGGGTGGGACCTGAGTTCTAATCCCCCCTTCAGCCTCAAAAACTCATGGATTAAATTTGGAGCTAGCCCCTCCCTCTTAGCCCAAGAGCCAATCAGATGTAGTAAGGGAGGGGCTGGACTAGGAGTGGGGAGATCTGGGTTCTAATCCCTCCTCAGCCTCAGAAACCCATTGGCTGCTTTGGGGCCAGCCCCTCCCTTTCAGCGCAAGAGCCAATGAGGCCTACTAAGGGAGGAGCTGGGGTAAGAACGGGGAGATCTGGGTTCTAATCCCTCCTCAGTCTCAAAAACTAATTGGCTGATTTGAAGTCATCCCCTTCCCCTCAGCCCAAGACCCAGTCAGGTGTGGTGGGGAGGGGGCTGGACTAGGAGGCGAGAGTCCTGGGTTCTAATTCCCCCCTCAAGCCCTCTCAGGAGTTTGAAATAGCTCCTTTTATTAGCAGAACCTACCTCAAAGGGTTGTTGTGATGAAAAGGAAATCAGAGGAGGGAATTCTGTACATGCTCCCAGGAGATCAAGCAGGGTCTCCATCAAATAGAGGAGGACAGATAGGATCGGAGGCCAAGTGCAACACAGTTTTAGAATTGACATGAAGCCCTGGACTAGCACCACGGGGGGATTCTGGGAAAAGGAGATAGTTAATGCCCTTCCTCCCGACATCTGTGCCCTCCACAGCATATGCCAGTACACGTAGTCCTCAACTTACAACCATTTGTTTAAGCGACAATTCAAAGTCACAACGGCATTGAAAAAAGTGGCTTATGACCATTTTTCACACCTACGACCGTTGCAGCCATCCGCAAGGTCACGTGATCAACATTCGGAAGCTTGGCAACCGGTTCATATTTACGACGGTCGCAGTGTCCCGGGATCATATGATCCTCTCTCGCGACCTTTTGTCAAGCAAAGTCAATAGGGAAGTCAGATCCACTTAACGACCGTGTCACTAACTCAGCAAACGCAGTGATCTGCTTAACAACTGTGGCAAAAAAAGGCGGCAAGTTGGGGCAAAAACTCACTTAACAACTGTCCCGCTTAACAACAGACATTTTGGGATCAGTGGTGGACGTAACTTGAGAACTACGTGTAGCAGCTTTCCTTGAGCAATGGTGGATATCCGGGGGGGGGGGGGGATGTCTGGCCTTCTCTTTTCCATCTTGGATTTCTCAATATTATTTTTGAAAGTAATAAAGGTATTATTCAGAAATTTCTAATGAGTCTAAAGGTTGAAGCAGAAGCCAACTGAAGATCAGAAATAATATTTTATCTAAGTATTGACAAGCACAAATGTGAAAAGCAGAACTTACAAATTGTAAGAGGAAATATCGAAACAACTATAGGAGACGGACTGTGGTAATAGAAAATTAGATGGTGAAAGATAGGATATGGACAAAGGGGCTTCTTGGAACGTGGGAAGGACGGTGGTTTTAGGTGGTCCGGATAGTTTATCGGATGATTAGGGAAGGGGCGTTGAGTGCGATAGGGGAGGTGAAATCTGCGTCGGGGATAGGATATAAAAATGTGTCAAACAGCTCTGTAAGGTGTGGCTGAACTCCTGTGTTTCAGTCCACCAAGTAGACAATCACTTAAATATGAGCCAGCTGTGTGCTGCAGCTGCCAAAAAAGCCAACACAGTGCTAGGCTGCATTAACAGAGGGATAGAATCAAGATCAAGTCAAGTACTAATACAACTCTACAATGCTTTGGTAAGGCCACACCTGGAATACTGCATCCAGTTTTGGTCACCACGATGTAAAAAAGATGTCGAGACTCTAGAAAGAGTACAGAGAAGAGCAACAAAGATGATTGGGGGACTGGAGGATAAAACATACAGGGAACGGTTGCTGGAATTGGGTCTGTCTAGTTTAACGAAGAGAAGGGTGAGGGGTGACATGATAGCAGTGTTCCAATATCTCAGGGGCTGCCCCAAAGAAGAGGGAGTCAAGCTATTCTCCAAAGCGCCCAAAGGCAGGACAAGAAGCAACGGATGGAAACTAGTCAAGGAGAGAAGCAACCTAGAACTAAGGAGAAACTTCCTGACAGTTAGAACAATTAACCAGTGGAACAACTTGCCTCCAGAGGTGGTGAATGCTCCAACACTGGAGGTTTTTAAGAAGAGACTGGACAGCCATTTGCCTGAAATGGTATAGGGTTTCCTGCCTGAGCAGGGGGTTGGACTAAATGACCTCCAAGGTCCCTTCCAACTTCTTCTTCTTCTTCTTCTTCTTCTTCTTCTTCTTCTTCTTCTTCTTCTTCTTCTTCTTCTTCTTCTTCTTCTTCTTATTATTATTATTATTATTATTATTATTATTATTATTATTATTATTATTATTATTATTATTATTATTATTATTATTATTATGCCTTTGCAAATGCTTCTTTTGAAATAAAACTTTGTTGCTGGAATTCCAAGTGAGTTTTGTTTTGGATCTTGAGCCACGTTCCAAACATTTTTAACCCGCAAAGTTTAATCCAACATTTTTTAAAAAAAAACAACAACAAGATACAAGTGTTGGAATTTCAAACCCAGTGGTTCGGATTTCCCCCCCCCCCGCCCCTTTCGTTTTCCTCATACAACTGTTTTTGTTGATTTTTCTAATCGTTAAAAAAAAGAAGAAACCAAATCTCTCTCTTTTTTTAGCCCAAAACTCATCCGTTGCTGAGACCTTGCATCCGACTTTCACGGGAGTCCAACAATATGCAGGTAACATGGCTGAAGTAAACTTGTTTGGATGGTTTCCTCTGGCTGTAATGGGGGGGAGGGAAGAGGGTTAAAGGGCAGTTTGGGAAGAGGGGCTGAGAGGCGGTGAAGGCACCAGGATATAAACCAGGAGACGGTGAGTTCTAGTCCCGCCTTGGGCACGAAAGCCGGCTGGGTGACTTTTTACCAGTAGATGATGAGTTCTAGTTCTGTCTTGGGCATGAAAGCCGACTGGGTGACTTTGGGCCCATCAGTAAGAAATGGTGAGTTCTAGTCCCGCCTTAGGCATGCAACCATGCTCGGTGACTTTGGGCCCATCACTAGGAGATGGTGAGTTCTAGTTCCGCCTTAGGCACGAAAGCTGGCTGGGTGACTTTTTACCAGTAGATGGTGAGTTCTAGTTCTGCCTTGGGCATGAAAGCCAGTTGGGTGACTTTGGGCCCATCACTAAGAGATGGTGAGTTCTAGTCCCGCCTTAGGCATGCAACCATGCTTGGTGACTTTGGGCCCATCATTAGGAGATGGTGAGTTCTAGTCCTGCCTTGGGCCAGTCCCCCTCTCTTAGCTCAGCCGACCTCACAGGATTGTTGTGAGGAAAATAAGAGGAGGAATGAATATTAGGCCTTTTCACCGCTTTTTGCTATTTATACTGTAAAAATAATGAAGATGGGATTTTTAAAAAAATCTAAAATTAAAAAGTGTTCTAAGTCTGGTGGGAAGGAATCAAAATAGGCTGCAAAGAAATAAGAAACTCTGAAATGTGTAGAATTGGTGGAAACTGTGAAGGAAAGAGTGAGCTCCTCTTTTAAGCAACCAGAATAAAAGCAGAGAATTTTGGATACTTTTTAACGGGTAACTTATCCTTGTTTTTACCTGGCTCCTTTTATTAGTGTATTGTATTTTTATGTGTGTTTTTTTTTTGATGCTCTTATGCTTTCAGTTGCACACTGCCCAGAGTCCCTCTGTGAGTGAGACGGACAGCACCGAAATTGTGTGTTTGTGTGTGTGTGTGTGTGTGTGTGTGTAGAGAGAGAGAGATAAGAGATAGACAGAGATAGAGATAGAAGATAGATAGATAGATAGATAGATAGATGATAGATATTATATTATATTATATTATATTATATTATATTATATTATATTATATTATATTATATTATATTATATTATATTATATTATATTATATTATTATATTATATTATATTATATTATATTATATTATATTATATTATATTATATTATATTATATTATATTATATTATATTATATTATATTATTATATTTCTGTTCTATTCTGTATTCTGTTCTCTTCTCTTCTCTCTTCTCTATTCTAATATTATATTATATTATATTATTATATTATATTATATTATATTATATTATATTATATTATATTATATTATATTATAATATTATATATTCTGTTCTATTCTGTATTCTGTTCTCTTCTATATTCTGTTCTCTTCTCTATTCTATTCTGTTCTCTATTCTATTCTATTATTCTATTCTATTCTATTCTATTCTATTCTATTCTATTCTATTCTATTCTATTCTATTCTATTCTATTCTATTCTATTCTATTCTATTATATATTCTCTTCTCTTCTCTTCTATAGCTATGCTATTCTATTTTCTATGCTATTCTATTGCTGTGCTGTGCTGTGCTATGCTATTCTGTTCTGCTGAAACGGGAATTTATCCACTGGTGACCTCCGTCTCTTTCCTTCCACCCCTTGCAGCTGTCTATCCTGCCACTGCCATCACCCCTGTTGCGCAGGCCATCCCTCAGCCTCTTCCAATAATTCAGCAGCAACAGCGAGAAGGTAGGTAGGTCTTCTCCTGCAGGGACATGATGGGGGGGGGGAGAAGCAGGCAACCTGTGTTTTTGACGCTTCTGGAGACACCCTCCCCCCACCAAAATATCCTGGACTAAGGTCCCTTTACAAAGCAGGAAGTCTGTCTAACTGTGTCCGTACTCCATCACTGGCAGAAGAGATCTGGCTGGGGAAGTGTGCTCAGATGGAACTGATTTTATTCTTGCTCGTTCCTAAAATGTCTACACCGGTGCTCCATTCCAGCTGGCCCATAATTTAAACCCATGGCAACCCCACCACATTACCTACCCTACTGGTAGATAAGGCGGTTCTAGACTTAACATCTCCCAAATGGACGCGCCCAAAGCCCAGTTTCCACAATCCTGTGTGGAGAAATCCTGGCCCATATGCAGGAATGTAGGTTCCTCCCCAACAGGGTTCTCCAAACGTGGTGACTTTTAAGACTCGCGGACTTCAACTATGGCTGGCTGAGGAATTCTGGGAGTTGAAGTCCACAAGTCTTAAACTTACCAAGTTTGGAGAGCCTCGGCCTAAGCAAATGCAGCCTTCCCAACGGATGTGATGCAATTGTAAGCCCCTGAATGACCAAGTAGGAAAGTCACTTCTGAAATGTGACGTTACAGCTGTTTTGTCAGCAACTTCTGGACGCTAACAAAACCAATTTTGAGCTGGTCCTGTTGGGTCAGCAGACAGATTCCTTGAGTACAATTTAAGGTAGGTGACCAAATCCGATTACGTGATTGCTGCAACTCCGAAGGGTGCTGGAAGCGATCCGAAGCTGAGCTGTTATATGTCAGAGCCCCATTGGAGGTAATTCCTTTAGGTTTGTGCTCTTTCTAAGCTATTTTGAACTATATTTCCCATAAGCTCTGTGGCACTGACTGCTGGTGGGAACTGAGCTTTGGAGCCTATCAGAGGTGGTAAAAGAACTTGTCAAATGTTAACTATTTAGATTACCTTGCTAGGCCCCAAACATGGGGCAAATCTTTATTTCCTGTTTTCAGCCTATCTTGAAGGCCATCGAACAGGCAGTAGTCACACCGGACAGCTCATTTCTAACTTATTAGTTTCAGGTTCGAATCTCAGAAGGGTATGGCTGACTGATGAAAACTAATCAGTTAGAAATGCATTTCAGTCTCCCTTAATTCTTTGTTAGTAATTTACATATATATATATATATATATATATATATATATATATATATATATATATATATATATATATATATATATATATATATATATATATATATATATATATATATATATATATATTATGGTTTTTGGTTTTTCAGGTTTTTCCCCGCGTAGAACTAAAAGTGTAGGCACAACGTTTCGACGGAATCCCATCCGTCATCATCAGGCTTTAGCTTCCTTCTTCTGGGAGAAGCATGTGGCTGTTTGTTCCTCTTTTTTAAACTGCCAGAGGGGGTGTGTTCTGTGGAGGTGTGCTCTGATTGGGTAGGGGACCAAGTGTGTTCTGATTGGGTGGGAGTGTGTTTTGAATGGTTGGTGTGTTCTGATTGGGTGGGGGGGGTGTTCTGAGTGGATGGGTTGGTCTCAGCTGCCAGCTCCAGACCTGAGCTGGTGAGTTGTGCTGCTTTTGTTCGGCTTCGTGTTTGTGGTGGTGCCATGTTTTTATAGTGGGTGTCAGTTTGCTTATTGTGTGGTTTGGAGGGGTTTAAAGTGGCTGATGTTGCAGCTGTAGTTAGGTTTCTGTTTTGTGGTTGTGTGTCTTTATCGTTGTGGGTTCGGATTTGCTTTTTGAATGGTTGTGTGGTGGTGATGTCATGTGATGTTATCCTGAGTTTGGGTCTGGTATCATTCTTGGTGGTTGGGCCTCGTCTGTCAATCAAGGCGGGTTTCCAAATGGCTGGTAGACGAGAGGTATCATCTCGTTTATTCATGCTGTGGGGGCGTTTTTCTATCTCAATGGCTTCTCTGATTATTCTGTTGTTAA
The DNA here is from genome assembly GCF_947247035.1 of Vipera ursinii. NCBI lineage: Eukaryota > Metazoa > Chordata > Lepidosauria > Squamata > Viperidae > Vipera > Vipera ursinii. The sequence continues at coordinate 11,127,565 of NC_139512.1, forward strand.
AATGTTCAATTTTGGCGATAGTTTTGGTTTTTTTAAAATCAATTTCATGTCCCGTGGCTTCAAAGTGTTGGACCAGGGATGAAGTTTGTTCTCCCTTTCTGAGTGAGTTTTTGTGCTCTTCAATGCGTGCACTTATTCTTCTGTTGGTCTGTCCGATGTATGTGGTGGGGCAGGTGGTGCATGGGATTTCGTATAATATATATATATATTTATTTTAATTACATTTATATCCCGCCCTTCTCCGAAGACTCAGGGCGGCTTACAAGCTTAGCAGTAGCCTTCATTCTATGTATATGCCTGCTTATTAGGGCTTTCATACACCCCCCCAAGCGGCATTATTACAAAGTCAGCTTAATTGCCCCCAACAATCTATATATATATATATATACATACATATATACATACATATATATATATATGTATGTATGTATGTATGTACGTACGTACATACGTACGTACGTACGTACGTACGTATGTATGTATGTATGTATGTATATATATATCAACCAAATCAAGTCCAAAATGCTAGAGAATTCCTGGATACCTGGGACTCAAGGCAACCATAGCTACACACCATTCAAAGGAGACAATCAAAAATCTAAAAAGAAAATAAACAGACCAAAACATCTTCTTGCCATCAATTAAGACCCAGATAAGCATAGATTAACACCAAGATTTACACTATACCAACAAAAGTAAAGAATACCTCAGCCAACTCAGACACACCATCCAAGAGTAAACAACCACCTAATCGAGGAAACACTAAGAACACTCTGACCAACAGTGACAGGGCAAGCCACTAGAACAGGGGTCGGCAACCTAAAAAAACATGCACGTGCATGCGCAAAAAACATTTTGCGCATGCGCAAAACGGTTTTTTTGCGCATGCGCGGACGCACGCGGTTGCCATTTTTTTTAAAAAGTGAGATGGAACCGGTTCCCGGTTGCCCGACGGCGACAGCCCGTCTGCAAAGCTGCCGCTTTCGGCAGCTTTGCAGACAGGCCGCGGCAGCTTCCTCAAAGAGCGGCACTGCTGCCCGTTCGCCCGGAGGTACGCGCGGACCTCTACAAAGGTTTGGGGAGGTGCGCGCGCACCTCTTGGAACGGGCCACGGCGTCGCTCTTTGAGGAAGCTGCCGTGGCCCATCTGCAAAGCTGCCGCTTTCGGCAGCTTTGCAGATGGGCCGCGGCAGCTTCCTCAAAGAGCGACGCCGCGGCCCGTTCGCGCGGAGGTACACGCGGCACCTCTCCAAAGGTTTGGAGAGGTGCGCGCGCACCACTGCCCGTTCGAAGAGGTGCGCGCGCACCGGGCGGCTGGGAGCCGCATGAGACAGCTCAAAGAGCCGCATGCGGCTCCGGAGCCGCGGGTTGCCGACCCGTGCACTAGAATATAAACACTCCCTTCTAGATGACGTTACACGGTTGGGTCATGAAATGTCTGCAAGAAAACAACCGAGCTCAGAGGGCACCAAGGACCCCTCATTTGTCTTCCTCCTCCTCCTCCTCCTCCTCCTCCTCTTCCTCCTCCTCCTCCTCCTCCTCTCCACAAACCCCACGTTCCCTTCTAGCACTGATGATGCTACTTAATTGGGTCATGAAATGTCTGTAAGAAAACAACCAAGTTCAGAGAGCACCAAGGACCTCACAGTCCTTCTCCTCCTCCTCCTCCTCCTCCTCCTCCTCCTCCTCCTCCTCCTCCTCCTCCTCTTCAGAAACCCCACGTTCCCTTCTAACACTGATGATGCTTCTTAGTTGGGTCATGAAATGTCTGTAAGAAAACCACCCAGCTCGCGGAGCACCGAAGACTCCTCAATTCAGCCCTGATCTAGAATCTTCTGTTGGTTCTGCCACATATTTCACGAATTCCTGTTGGTTTCTTAGAAGGGTCTTCCTCACAATCCAAGTGACCGTAAAACCAGAGATCCAGAAAGAGAACGAATTCCCGATTTTGGGACATCTCTGAGCAGAGTCTGGATAGGCCGGCGCTTCAGCGTGGGTTTTTGCATTGACCAAGGAGTCGGTCTCAGTACCCCTTTGAAACTTCCCTGGGGTTACGTTAAGATTTAACAATGTAAGCGGGCGACAATTTCCCCCACCTTTTGATAGTCCTCGGCTCTGGTTTAAGCTCCGAAGTAGGTCTTAAAGGGGGGGCTAAGAGACGACCTGTGGCCATCTTCTCATCTTAATGGCCAAGCAGGGATCAGAACTTAAGCCTCCCAAGTCCTGGATAATCTGGATGAGGTAAAATCGGAGGTAGCTAGATGGTGATTTATGCTCTTGCCTTTAATGGGGGATGTGCTGGGTTTTTTTTTATTGCGGGGTTTTTTTTATACCATTATTTATTGTTTTAGCTCGGGCTCCTATTTAATTCTCTTTTAACTTTTGTATTTTGCATTTTATATGTGCCCTGTTCACCGCCCTGAGTCCTTCGGGAGAAGAGCGGTATACAAATATAATAATAAAATAAATAAAATAAAATAAATGTGCTGAGGGAACCAGGTTACTGCCTGAAGCTCTGGTGGGGTTTCGTTTGCTTGGGAAGAATGCATGAAGTAAAAGCAGACAGTGCTGTTCATCCACCTTTAATACAGCTGGTCCTTGACTTACAACAGAGGTCCACCCGTCGTAAAGGTCTTGAAGTTGAGAGACGGTGGTTTATTTAGACTGTATTTTGATGTCATCTTTTCCTTCTCAGACAAAACCCACTCGGTTTTAACCGACGCTGCGCATTCTCTTTTCCAACGACAGGTCCAGAAGGCTGCAATCTCTTCATCTACCACCTGCCCCAAGAGTTTGGGGACAACGAACTGATGCAAATGTTTCTTCCCTTTGGGAATATCATTTCCTCCAAAGTGTTTATGGATCGGGCCACGAACCAGAGCAAGTGTTTCGGTGAGTGAGCAGGGAGGGAGGGAGGGAAGGAAGGAAGATGGGAGGCAGGGAGGAAGTAAGGGAGGAGGGAGGGAGGGAGGGAGGAAGGAAGGAGGAGGGGAGGGAGGGAGGAAGGGAGGAAGGAGGGAAGGAAGGAAGGGGAGGAGGGAGGGAGGAAAAAAGGAGATGGAAGGCAGGGAGGAAGGAAGGAAAGAAGAGGGAGGGAGGGAGAGGGGGAGGAAGGAAGGAAGAAAAGAAGGAAGGAGGAAGGAAAGAAGAAAGGGAGGGAGGGAGGAAGAAAGGAGATGAAAGGCAGGGAGGAAGGAAGGAAAGAAGAGGAAGGGAGAGAGGGAGAGAGAAGAAGAAGGGAGGGAGGAAGGAGGGAGGGAGGGAGAAGAAGAAGGGAGGGAGGAAGGAGGGAGGGAGGGAGAGAGGGAGGGTGGAAGGAAGAAAGGAAGGAGGAGGGGAGGGAGGGAGGAAGGGAGGATGGAAGGAAGGAAGGAGGGAGGGAGGGAGAGAGGAAGGGTGGAAGGAAGAAAGGAAGGAGGAGGGGAGGGAGGGAGGAAGGGAGGATGGAAGGAAGGAAAGAAGGGAAGGAGGGAGAGGGAGAGGGAGGGAGGAAAAAAGGGAAGCGAGAGAGGAAGGAAGGAAAGAAAAGTAAGAGAGAGGGAGAAAGAAAGGAAGGAAAGAAGGAAGGGAGGAGGAGGGGAGGAAGGAAGGAAGGAAGCAAGGAAGGAAGGAAAGAAGAAAGGAAGGGAGGAAGAAAGGAGATGAAAGGCAGGGAGGGAGGATGGAAAGAAGGAAGGAAAGAAAGAAGGGAGGGAAGAAGGAAGGAAGGTCGAGAGGAAGGAAGGATATTCCATGGGGGAGAAGTAGGAAAATGAGGGAAATAACCTTCAGGTAATGTTGTGTAGCTTTGAAAAACACAATTTGTGCATATCACTAAGAAGAGAGTGACAGGTGTGCTAAACGTAGAATATCCCAGTTTTGGAATCCTAGCTCCAAAAGTCCATCGTAGGCCAACTAGATCCCTCTGGGTGCTTGCAAGCAAGAGTCGGAACCCCTAAACCTCTCTTCCATCATTCGTCTACAGCTGGTACAGGTAGTCCTCGATTTATGACGGGTCACTGAGTGACTGTTCAAAGTTCCAGCGGAGCTCCCTAGGGGCTACCTATAACCTGAATTCAAAATTCTGACGGTCAGGCCCCCCTCCTTGGTGGCCAACGTGACCGAACTTGGGGCACTTTTCAACAGGACCCCCGTTTACGGCCATTTCCAGCGTCCCAAGGTCACATGAAGGGACGCGGTGGCTCAGTGGGTTAGGACGCTGAGCTTGTCGATCAGAAAGTCGGCAGTTTGGCGGGTCGAATCCCGATTGCCGCGTAACAGAATGAGCGCCTGTTACTCGTCCCAGCTTCTGCCAACCTAGCAGTTCGAAAGCACATAAAAAATGCTGCAAGTAGAAAAATAGGGACCACTCCGGTGGGAAGGTCACAGCGTTCCGTGCGCCTTTGGCGTCTAGTCATGCCAGCCACATGACCACGGAGACGTCCTCGGACAAGCGTTCGCTCTTCGGCTTTGAAACGGAGATGAGCACCGGCCCCTAGAGTTGGAAACGACTAGCACGCATGTGCGGGGGAGCCTTTACCTTTAAGGTCACGTGACTGGGCTTTACCACAGTTTTGCTGAAAAGGGTCATTCACTTCCTGTTGGGGGCAAAGCGACACCCACAGCAAAGCATCGGTTTGCTTAACAACTGCAGAGTTCCTTTAACGCAGGGGTCTTCAAACTTGGCTCTTTTATGCCTCGTGGACTTCAACTCCCAGAATTCCTGAGCCAGCCACGCTGAGGGGACAGGAAGAGGTTTCCATGCTGAGCCATGCTGGCTCAGGAATTCTGGGAGTTGAAGTCCACGAGTCGTAAAAGGGCCAAGGTTGCCTACCCCTGCCTTAACGAATACAGGTGGTCCTCGACTTACAAACATTCCTTTAGTGACCCTTCAAAGTTACAGCACCATTGAAAACGGTGACTTCTGACCGTTTTTCACCCTTACACCTCTCGCATCCTCCGTGGTCACGCGATCAAACTTCGGACGCTTGGCAACTGCCTCAAACTTAGGATGGTGTCCCCTTTTGCGACCTTCTGACAGGCACAGCCAAGGGGGAAGGCCGATTCACTTAACAACCGTGTTCCTAACTTAAAGACTGCAGTGAGATTCACTTAACAACTGTGGCAAGAAAGGTCGTAAAATGGGGCTGAAGGGATTTCGTTATGCTTAAGCTTGATATTAGTAATATTGATATTAGTAGTGATGCTTTGTAATCATTAGCCTCACAATTGCCCCAGCGTTACTCAGGAATTTAAAAGAGCCAAAAGAAACGCCTGAGCCGAGGTTTCAGCAAGCCAACAACTTTTATTTTATTTTTCATTTTTTATTTTAATTCCATTTATATCCCGCCCTACTCCGAAGACTCAGGGCGGCTTACAAACTTAGCAGTAGCCTTCATTCTATGAATATGCCTGCTTATTAGGGCTTTCACACACACACACCAAGCGGCATTTTTACAAAATCAGCTTATTGCCCCCCAACAATCTGGGTCCTCATTTTACCTACCTCGGAAGGATTGATCAAAAGAGAGTTGGGTGACCCCACCTCTCTTCGTGGCTGGTCGAGAGATGAAGGCAACAACCAGGAAAGATGTCTTCCACCTTTTATACCTTTCCAGAACAAAAAGTTTAGGTCTTGGTACCAGGTATAAAAAAGGGACGCGGTGGCTCAGTGGGTTAGGACGCTGAGCTTGTCGATCAGAAGGTCGGCAGTTTGGCGGGTCGAATCCTGAGTGCCGCGTAACAGAGTGAGCGCCTGTTACTCGCCCCAGCTTCTGCCCACCTAGCAGTTTGAAAGCACGTAAAAATGCAAGTAGAAAAATAGGGACCACTATGGTGGGAAGGTAACAGCGTTCCGTGCGCCTTTGGCGTCTAGTCATGCCGGCCACATGACCACGGAGACGTCCTCGGACAAACGCTGGCTCTTCGGCTTTGAAACGGAGATGAGCACCGGCCCCTAGAGTCGGAAACGACTAGCACGCATGTGCGGGGGAACCTTTACCTTTACCTTTTACCTTACCAGGTATAAGATAGCACAAAAAAATAATTCCTAGATGATGACTCGTACACAGCAACCCAGGCTCCATCCGTAACTCCTTTCCCCCTCCCCTTGACGTGCTCTTTTCATGTAAGAAATCCCCTGAACCTAAAGCATGAAATGTTGGGTTTTATATAACTAATTTGCCAATATAAAGTACCTACACACACACACACGTGTGAGTGTGTGTGTGTGTGTGTGTGTAGGTCTTGGCGTATTCAGGTTTTCTCCTGTGTAAGATTGAGAGTGTCTTGGCGACGTTTCGACGAGGTCCCACTCGTCATCTTCAGGCCTGAAGATGACGAGTGGAACCTCGTCGAAACGTCGCCAAGACACTCTCAATCTTACACGGGAGAAAACCTGAATACACCAAGACCTACATACCTATACCCGTGGAAAAAAAAACCACACACACACACACACACACACACACACACACACACACACACTAGCCAACTGCCAACGTCGTCAGAGTAAAATTGCTGGAGATGAGGGAACACATTTATACTGCCGGCGTTTTTGGTGCTCTGCTCATAGAGCGCGTCACGGGTCCGTTCACCTCCGCCGGCCGTATTGTCCTAAGCTGCCTCGCACTCACTCTCATCCGTGTGGTCTCAGGTAGAGGGCATTGCGCCCTCCTCGTGAAGTGCAAATGGGCCCGGATGCCTGTTGTCAGGGGCGGATCGTGGGCTGTTCTTTCTGCCGCAATTGGCTCTCCCGTCGTCTCACGTGTCTCCATGTTAGATGTTTTTGGGGATTCCTTCCCCACCCCTTTTTTTACCACGCGGCCAAGAGGTCCTGGTCCTGCCTTGAAGGCACTCTCCGTAAGTGTTTGTGTTGCTCACGCTGTTCTTCCCAGCTCCTGAGTGCTTGGTAGGCGGGAAGCAGATCTATACGGCGGTTAATTGAAAACTCGTCCGAGAACCAAGCCTCCTTGAGCAGTCGGCCACCCTTGGTGCTGTCCTGGGCAATGGCCTCAGCCCCTGACAAGTCAAAGGTTAGGGTTATGACTGGCCACTTGCGAGCATGCACCCTGGTTCCCAGTCATTTTGCTGTCTCCCCAACATAGTTACAAGGACAACCCTCACATCTCAACCTACATATCACTGAGGACCTTTCCTCATTGGGGAGTGGATCCTTTGGACACATTACGTTAGCGCGCAGGGTTTGGTCAAGTTTATGGGCGATACTGACATTAGAGGGAGTTAATATCCATGCCGTGGCTTTAGATAACGCCATTGATATAAGGCAGCGTTATCCTTGCCGTAGGCATGCCCTCCTGTTGGTCCTTAAGGGGCTTATGTGGTCTGCTGTATCGTCTGATAAAGTGCAACAGATACCCGTTACTCCTGCAGATACGGTAAAGGTGACACTTCTCCTCCTCCTTTGCCCTGTCCGTACTGCAGTGTGTATCCACCCGCTTGAACAGCGTCCTGATACAGCCCAACCTATTGTCTGAAATATGACTGATCTGTTTTACCACTGTCACCAGTTTCAACTGTGATGGGCTGGCTCCACTACAGTCATAACTCGAGGACTAGCTGTACCTGCAAACACTCAGAGACACATGCACCCCCACCAGACAAGCACCTGAGGTATTACAAACTGGATCCTTTCTCTCCCTTCTCAAGGCTTTGTGAGTTTCGACAATCCGTCCAGTGCCCAAACTGCCATCCAGGCCATGAACGGATTCCAGATTGGGATGAAAAGGCTAAAGGTCCAGTTGAAACGGCCAAAGGATGCTGGCCAGCCCTACTGACAGGTGACTGGCGGGGGGAGGGGGAGAGACAAGGAAACCGATGGTCTTGCACAGGGATCTTCAAACTTGGCCCTTTTATGACTTTGTGGACTTCAACTCCCAGAATTCCTCAGCCAAGCATGCTGACTGAAAAATTCTGGGAGTTGAAGTCCAAAAGTCATAAAAGGGCCAAGTTTGAAGACCCCCGGTGTTGCAGGTAAAACGAGAAGCTTGAATGCCTTGACAAATCTGCCGAAAATTATTTTCCTGTTTCTAATGCAGTGTGGCTCAACCTTGGCAACTTTAAGATATATAGACTTCATTTCCCAGAATTCCCCCACCAGCATTTGTGGATTTCGATCCCAGAATTCCTCAGGCAACATTTGTGGACTTCAGCTCTCGGAATTCCCCAGACAGCATGCATGGATTTCAATTGCCAGAATTCCTGTCAGCATGCGTGGACTTCAACTCCCAGAATCCCCCAGCCAGCATGCATGGACCAACTTCCAGAGTCCCCCAGCCAGGTTGCACGGACTTCAACTCCCAGAATTTCCCAGCCAACATCCATGGGTTTTGACTCCCAGAATTCCTGTCAGCATGTGTGGACTTCAGTTCCTAGAATCCCCTAGCCCAGGGGTAGGCAACCTTGGCTCTTTTATGACTTGTGGACTTCTACTCCCAGAATTCCACAGACAGCCATGCTGGAAGTTAAAGTCCATATATTTTAAAGTCGCCACAGTTGAAAAACAATGACAGATTTTCTTTGTGTGTTTAGTTATTATAATAATCTATACTGATGTTTTTCAACCTTGGCAACTTTATGATATGTGGACTTCAAGAATTCCTCAGCCAGCTATGGGTCTTAAAGTTATCAAGGTTGACAAACACTGATTTATGCCATTCTAATATTTAAATGTCCTTCCCCTAATATATATTATATATATATATTTACTTCTCAGACCTGAGGGGTCCTCCAGATTTCTTCACCTCCAATGTTGGATTAACTCAACCAAGGTCATCCAATCATTGCAAGCTACTATTCCTGGTTTTAAAATATATATATATATATTGAGGAGGAAATGAGGTTCTGTTTCTTTGTGATTCTGCTAAGGGCCAAAAGGCCAAGTCAGGTTTTAGGACAACGAGAATAAAGCGAACCGGAATGTTGTACAAAATGGAAAAATTTGACGTGACTAAATGAGCATCAATTGGTCTGCGGTTCTTGATTGAGGACGACAAGGTGTGTCTTGTGCCTCTCAAGACACTCAACCGCCTTAAATGGAGCCTATTTTTGAACTTCATTTTCTTTGTGCATCATGTGATTTCACACAGGCCCGTCCTGGTTTTCCTTTCATTGCCTGTATTCTGAAGATGAAATTGGCCAAGCGCTGCAGTTTCCCTTTCACTGAAAAGCTGTTTTTGATTATGGAGATTTCATATCAGTATAAGATTTCCGGTTCCATTCTCCACCCATTTTCCTTCCTTCCTCCCATCAAACTCCTTCCTTCTTTTAACCCTCATCTTCCTTCCTTCCTTTTTTCCTTCCTTCCTTCTCTTTCTGTCATTCCTTCCTTCCCTCCTTCCCTCCCTCCCTTCTTCTTTTCTCCTTTTGTCATTTGTTCCTTCCTTCCTTCCATCCATCCCTCCCCTCCTTCCCGCCCTCCCTCTCTTCTCCTCCTTCTTTCCTTCCTTCTCCTTCTCTCACCTCACAGAATAACCGTTGGAAGGGGCCTTGGAGGTCTTCTAGTCCAACCCCCTGCTCAGGCAGCCAGTGGTTATCCAATCTTGTCTTAAGCACCCACAACTTCTGCCACCGATTAATTGTTCAAGAACAAACAGATGGAAACTCATCAAGGAGAGAAGCAACCCAGAACTAAGGAGAAACTTCCTAACAGTGAGAACAATTAACCAGTGGAACAACCTGCCTCTAGAACAGTGCTGGCGAACCTATGGCACGGGTGCCAAAGGCGGCACTCAGAGCCCTCTCTGTGGGCACCCGCGCCATGCCCCGGAGGTGGCAACTGTCCTTCTTCAACCAGCCGCCTGCTAATTTGCCGAGATCCCACGGGGCTGAATGCATCCCGGCACAGCTGGTTTCCCTCCCCCCCCATCCCATCCCTCCTGGCCTCGCATGCTCTCCTTTTCCCAGGCACGACCCACTGCGTCACCTCCTCAGCTCTTGGCCGAGCATCCATCTCGGAGGCGGCTTCTTTGTACTGCTGGCGATGGGTTGCGGAGCCCCAGAGTGCGCCTGTCGAGGGGCCGGCAGGCTGTGGCTACTGACAGACACCGTTGGCCTCCATGCACTCGCTGGCCTCTGTGTGCGGGGCGCGATGGTGTCAGGCAGCAGCTGCCCCGGCCCTTGCCTTGCCCCATGGCAATGGCACCCCCACCCTGCCTCGCCTCACCCCACAGGATGAGTCTCCTGCCTACCTCCCCACCTGCCAGAGACTTCCTGGAGCTCCCCCAGCCCTGCCCACCCGCCACAGGTGTCCCTCCCCACGAGAAACATCGAGGTGACCACACCCACCTCGGCCACACCCACCCAATCTTCCATGACCGCCACACCCACCCAGTGGGCCACGCCCACCTGGCACCCAGCGCTCAATAAGTGGGTTTTGGGTTGCAGTTTGGGCACTCGGTCTCTGAAAGGTTCGCCGCCACTGTTCTAGAAGTTATGGGTGGAGATTTTCAGAAAGAGATTGGACAGCCATTTACCCAGGATGCAATAAGGCAGGGGGGGGTGTCTTCAAACGTGGCCCTTTGATGACTTGTGGACTTCAACTCCCAGAATTCCTCAGCCAGCGTGCCTGGCTGAGGAATTCTGGGAGTTGAAGTCCACAAGTCATCAAAGGGCCACGTTTGAAGACCCCCTGCAGTAAGGTCTCCTGCTCAAGCAGGAGGATTGGACTAGAACGAGGGTTTGCAACCTTAACAACGTTAAGGCTTGTGGACTTCAGCTCCCAGGATTCCTCAGCCAGCTATGCTGGCTGAGGAATTCTGGGAGCTGAAATCCACAAGTCTTAACATTGTCCAAGTTGCAGACCCCTGGACTAGAAGACCTCTAAGGTCCAGCCCTACGCGTCTACGATTCCAAATAAAAGGTTACGGGTCCTCTCGGAGCTTGCTTGTTTTCTTGCAGATGTTTCATTACCCTAACTAGGTATCATCATCAATGCTAGCAGGGAGTGCTGTTTGCTGTCGGTTTATGCTCTGGGGGGGGGGTCTTGCCTGCCTGGATGGGAGTGGGGGGGCGGTCTTAGAGATTCTTTGGTTGGGCTGTTTACCAATAGCTCTTTGGCAGTTTCTTGGTTGGGGTCTTGCTTACTTAATGGTTGATCTGAATAAGAATAAGAATAGAATCGAGCTGGAAGGGACATGGGGAGGTCTTCTAGTCCAGCCCCCGGGCTCAAGCGGGAGAACCTGTACCATCTCAGACAGGCAAAGGTCCGGTCTCCTCTTAAAAAAAAAATCTCCAGTGACGGAGTGCCCACGATTCCTGGTGGCAAGCTGTTCCACTGGTTGATTGTGACCTTGGAGCTGACCTTTGCTATGCTGATCTGAGTGCGGATTACTGCTGGAGTCTTTTTCTCTCTCTTTTTTTTTGCGGGCGGGGGGGGGCTGGCTGATTGTCTCTTTTGCGTAGCCTAGAGATGCGGTACGATGTCTATGCGTCTGTCGCCGGCGAAATCCAAGGTTGCGTTTAACGTCGTCGGCGTCGTCGAAACCTCCGAGCCTTAAAACTTGTCTTTTTTCCTCTTCTTCTTTCCCAGGAGTTCGGCCTCAAGTCCCTTCCTCTCTTTTTTATTGCAAGAAGAAGTTTTCCAAGAGTTGCTTCTCCGTCTTCTTTGTGCCAACGGGTGGGGTGGGGAGGGCTGGGTGGGGAGGGAGGGAGGGAGGGAGGGAGGGTGAAAACACACCAGTCACCACGGCCAGCATCTACTGGGGGAAATCGACGTCAACCTGGGGCGTGAAAAACAGGGTCATTCCACCTCGTTTCCCCCCCCCCCGGTCGGGAGCGTAAGCGTCTGGACCAGTCGGGACCGTCCGCTGGAGCAACCGGAGCAAGTCTTTGAAATGCCAGCCTATTAATTTAAAAGAAATGTACATAGGAATAGAAAGAGTATATCTATACATATATAGCATATATAAATATATATTACAGGCGCTCTATTTTTTTTAAACCTCGGAAACGAGAAGAAAAAAAAAAAGAAAAAACACCGGGACCAAACTTTTAATTTTTCTTCTTCTTCTTTTTTTTTTAATTTTTAAATCTTCAGCTGCCAGCTGGAGGACCGATAGAAACGGGACTAGGGTTTAGAGCCCAGCCTTTGCACAACCTCGAGGCTGGCCTGCTCTTGGGGAAAACAAAAAAAGACAAAAAAAAAGGGAGATTTCTGCAGCTTCAGAACGGAGGGGAAAGGTCTCCCCAACTTTTTGTCCAATCTTGGCATCGTACCAGGAGCCGGGACACGGTTAACGGCGGCACGGCTTGTTCTCCATCAAAATGAAAACAAAACAACAACAACAACAAAAAAAAAACTGGAGAAGGATGCCCCGGCGTGGTCACTTTTGAAAGTTTCCAGACGGGAAGAAAGTGCCTTTGCGGCAGCACAAAAAAAAAGGTTTTTTCTTTTTTCTTCTTTTTTTTTTTAAAAAAGGCTCCGTTTTTCTCCGTAGCCAAATATTCCTGACCAAATGGAGGGCTAACCCGCGAATCTCAGCAGGCTCAAAAACCAACACCAGTCTCAAAAGACTCCTATAACACTGCCTCGCCTCGACGAACGGGCACTGAACTCTGGGGGGACTGTCCCGCAGACCGGCCGATGTTTTGGGGGGCACCGGCACGCGCCGGCTCCTGAATCCGAGAAGATGGGGGGGGGGTGTTTTTCCGTAGGGGCTCGTGCCGCTTCTGCACTTCGCCGCAGGAGTCCACCGTATGCAACCGATGCGATCTCTGTACGTATGTATCTATCCACGCCACACAGCATATAGACTTTGCACAGGGTCACGAGAGACAGATGACCCAAGTGACAGACAGCCGACTCCCTTCCCCATGTGCCACTGCATTCTAAGTGCACGCTGCGCCTTCCTCTTGTTCCCTTCTGGCTCCACTCTCCTTTCCCAAATTTCTCTGCTTTTTGCCTCTCCCATTCCACACACCCACCTTTTCTGTCGAGATTGTCTCCAATATCCAATCAAGCTCACTTTGGGGATGTGTGCAAGCAGCCAGATCTCAAAGAGGCCTTCCTCCTTTCCCAGCTAACACGGAGGTAGATTGCCTCTGGCATGGAGGTTCTGTTTAGCAGGCAGTCCCAAGAGCTGTGAACACCACATAATTTCCCATAATTACGTCTCAGTCTCAGTTTTGGGTTGTTTTTTTTAAAAGCAACGTGTCCTTTATTTTTTTAAAAAAAGCCGTTGAGATTTAAGACCTGTCTTAAATTTAATTGTGCAGTGGTACCCACTTAAATGCTCAGCTGGATTACATAAAGCAATGTTTCTCGACCTTAGCAACTTTCAGCTGTGTGGATTTCAACTCCCAGAACTCTCCAGCCGGTACTGAAGTCCACAAATGCTGGCTGGAGAATTTGGGGGGGGGGATGTCCTGGCTGGGGGATTCTGGGAGCTGAAGTCCACAAACGCTAGCTGGAGTATTCTGGGAGTCCATAAATGCTGGCTAGGGAATTCTTGAAGTTCAGGTGTTAGCTGGAGAATTGCGGGAGTCTGCAAATGCACGCTGGGGGATTCTGGGAATTGGAAGTCCACAAATACCGGCTAGGGGAGTGTGGAAGTCCACGCATCGTCAAGTTGCTGAGGTGGAGAAACGCTAACATAAAGGGCTGAGGACATGAGATAAATGGTTAATTCGTTTTTATCCACCCCGCCCCCTCTCCTAAGGGTTTTCCCATCCTGTCCCAACTCCCGAGCCTGCATTTGTCTTATCTCGTTCCCAATTGCCTGTCTCCCTCCATGCCGGAGAGACGCGTCTCTCCTATTGCTAGCAATCTCTCCCTATCCACTTCTCTTCTCAACCCTAACCCCGCCGACAAATTTCAGATGTAAAGCACATTAAAAAATAGAGCTTAGCGTCTATATAATACTGCAGCAGGTCCCATCACACTTTCTAGGGGAGCCATTTGACCAAAAATGTTTCTCTTTTCTTCCTTTGTGTTCTGTTTTTCGTTGTTTTTTTTAAAAAAATGGCTACACATGATCTTCTCTTGAGCTGGTGTGAAGAATGCCAGGACCGAACTATATACTTAAGACATTCCTGTTATATTGTGTGTGTATATACGTGTGCTTGGGAGGATGTTTGTGTGGTTAACGGTGGTGTCACTGAGGAGGTAAAAGAGGGGTGGGGGTGACTACGGCCCTTTTACGACTCGTGGACTTCAACTCCCAGAATTCCTGAGCCAGCCATGCTGAGGGGAAAGGGAGAGGTTTCCAAGCTGAGCCATGCTGGCTCAGGAATTCTGGGAGTTGAAGTCCACGAGTCATAAAAGGACCAAGGTTGCCTAACCCTGGGCTAGGCCAACCTTGGCATCTCTATGATTCACGGACTTCAACTCCCAGAATTCCTGAGCCAGCCATGCTGAGGGGAAAGGGAGAGGTTTCCAAGCTGAGCCACGCCGGCTCAGGAATTCTGGGAGTTGAAGTCCACGAGTCATAAAAGGGCCATAGTTCCCCACCTCTGGACGTAAAGCAACATCTGGATGCTCGGAGCATCTCCTCGGAGGGCAAAAAAAAGCTTTGCAAAGCGATCGGCTTTCCGTTCGGGTTTTGGCGTCTGACGGTTCTGACTTGCAGTGGTTCTCCGGGTCTGTGAGGGTTTCGCTTCCACAATCTGGTTTGGGAGACGGAAGTGAATTCAGGAGAGCGATCCCTAAGCCTTGGTTATCCCTAATCCTTCATGATCAGCTCTGACATTTATCTTTTAAGAGGGGGAAGATCCTGAATAATGAAAAGGGACAGGTAGGCCTTGACTTACAACCGTTCGTTTAGTGAACCGTTCGAAGTTGCCATGGCACTGGAAAAATGCAACTTATGACCGTTTTTCAGACTCACAACCGTGGCAGCATCCCCATGGGTCACGTGATCAACATTCAGATGCCTGGCAACTGACTCGTATTTATGATGGTTGCAGTGTCCCCGGGATGCCCTTTTGTGACCTTCTGACAAGCAAAGTCAAGCGGAGAAGCCAGTATTCCATTAACAACCGGGTTACTAACTAGCTGCATTGATTCGCTTAACAACTCTGGCAAGAAAGATTGTAAAATGGGGCAAAACTCACTTAACAGATGTTTTGCTTAGCAATCCCCAGAGCACCTGAAGGCAGGAGAAGAAGCAACGGATGGAAACTAACCAAGGAGAGAAGCAACTTAGAACGAAGGAGGAATTTCCTGACAGTGAGAACAATTAACCAGTGGAACAACCTGCCTCCAGAAGTTGTGGGTGCTCCAACACTGAAGGTTTTTAAGAAGAGATTGGACAATTTCTTCTGAAAAGATGTAAGGTTTCCTGCCTGAGCAGGGGGTTAAACTAGAAGACCTCCAAGGTCCCCTCTAACTATGTAATTTTGTTATTCTGTTCATTTTGGGACTCCATTGTTGTAAATCGAATACTATCTGCATATTACGATATCCTAGGTTCCTGGGGGGAAAAAATCAGTGCAAAGGAAGGCCAGCACCAGCTCAAGAACTGGCAAATTAACATTCTGATGAAAAGATTGTGTTATTATATTCAATTCCAGGTGGTGAATATAGGTAATACTTCTGTCTCCTTTTCCCCCCCCCCCCCCCCACAATAACAAGCCTGTGAGATGTGCTGGACATCAGGAGCAACTTTCAACCTGGATTAAATTTAAGCGCCTTTTTACCATTCACCCAAATCTATTTTTGGAAGTGCCTTTCTTATCAAATCTTTCTTAGGCAGGAGAGTTAGCAAGTCACGGGAATGCTGGACCAAGATAGTTCATCATTCCTGTGGTTCCAGAAGAGGAGATTATATTTGCAGTTATGATGGTCGGTTGCACAGTCTGCCAGATGTTTAGACCGGATTTGGCACTTTTATCCACCTACTGAGTCCTTCCCAAGGACTGGGATAGCCAGATGTTTCATGATACTAACAGTATTGTCACAAGATGTCAGCTGTTCCAAGTCAGCCTGCCTTTTGCAATTGACCGATGGGGATTTTGTCAATGCTGATGATGTATGAGGGGGCGTGCCAGATGTTTTGGGATTGCTCCCAAGGCGTCTATCACTACTTGCTTTCTTTTGCCACAATGGTTCTACTTCTATTTGCAGGTCTTGTATTTTGTGATCTTCTCCAGTGCTTTCTCTTCCCCATCTGCTGTCTCCAGATACTGCCAAGTGCACTATCCCAGACTTTTTTTTGTCTTTCTTATTGACAATATTATTATGATTTATCACACAGGCGGCCAGATATTTTTATCCAACTATGATTATGATGAAATGAGTTTGGGCAAACTCTGGGAGTATTGTTATATTATTATTATTATTATTATTATTATTATTATTATTATTATTATTATTATTATTATTATTATTGAACATCACACAGTCAGCCAGATGTCCAGACTGGATTTGGCATTTCTGTCTACCTATCGAGTCCTTACCAAGGACCTGGGATAGGCAGATGTTGATGTTTGATGATATTACAGATATCGTCGCAGGATGAAAGCAGTTCCTAGTAAGGCCACCTTTTGCCATTGACTAATGGCGAATTTGTCAATGCCGTTGATGGTGTTCAAGTGGTGCTCCCGTTGTTTTGGGATTGCACCCAAGGCGCCTATGACTATTGGTACTACCCTTGCTTGCCTTTGCCACAGTTTTTCTATTTCGATTTGTAGGTCTCTGTATTTTGTTATCTTCTCCAGTTCTTTGTTATCTATTCTGCTGTCTCCAGGCACTGCCACGTCCACTATTCAGACTTGTCTTTCTTATCAACAATTGTTAAGTCCGGGGTGTTGTTTTTGTTGTTGTTGTTATTATTACTGTCATTTTGCATGCAAGCATTTTGGTTTGTGTCAAACATCCATGATGAGAAAAATCTTCCCTTCTATACATATAACTTTATACTGCCTTAGTAAGATCACACTTGGAATGTTGCATCCAGTTTTGGTCATCAGAATATAAAAAAGATGTTGAGACTCCAGAAAGGGTGCAGAGAAGAACAACAAAGATGTTTAGAGGACTGGAGGCTAAAACATACAAAGAACGGTTGCAGGATTTGGATATGTCTAGTTTAATGAAAAGAAGGACTAGGGGTGATGTGATAGCAGTCTTCTAATATTTGAGGGGCTGCCCCAAAGAAGAGGTGGTCAAACTATTCTCCAAAACACCCGAAGGCAGGACAAGAAGCAACGGATGGAAACTAATCAAGGAGAGAAGCAACCTGGAACTAAGGAGAAATTTCCTGACAAGTGAGGACAATTAATCAGTGGAACGACTTGCCTCCAGAAGTTGTGGGTGCTTCAACACTGGAGGTTTTTAACAAGAGACTGGAAAGCCATTTGTTTGAAATGCTATATAGGGTCTCCTTGAACAGGTGTTTGGACTAGATGACGTCCTTTCCAACTCTGTTATTCCGTTACATATGGGTTTGGGAGAATTTGAGTAGTGCAAAGCTACTTCTGAGTTGATACACTTGCATTAATATAGTTGATCTATCTATCAAAATGATTCATTGGGGTCCCTGGTGCTCTCTGAGCTTAATTGTTTTCTTGCAGAGATTTCATTACCCAACTAGGTAACGTCATCAGTGCATGAATATATATATTATATTCATGCACTGATAATATATATGAGTGTGATCAACAATTTGACTTTTAAGTTGATCCATAGAATCAAATTGTTGATCACACTCTAATACCAATGAGTTACTTTTGATTCGCAAAATGGAAAAAAAATAATAGTGATGCTCACTCAAAATACATGCCAGCACAAAATCCAGTTAAATTTTAATTGTGCACTTATAACTTACCGAGGTGTAGGAGTCCAGCTTGTAAACCACGATTCATGGTTTACAAGCTGGACTCCTACACCTCAGTAAGATTAGTGGGCTGTTTGGATTCAACAGATTTGTGGCTGATTCTTTAAACCACAATTAAGCCAAGATAGAGGCAGTTTAATGCATTGCTCAGACCTGGATTTTGTGAAGGAAATGCTGTCTAGTCACAAGAAAAATAGTTGATGGCTTCCGTGCATCCTACCGAAGGAAATTTCTGAATGGGTTAAAATCTCCCAAGCTGCTAGATCTCAGTGAGAACACCCACTGCAAGTCAGTGCACACCAGCTCCATTACATCTGTTTACCGATCCAGCTGGGGGCGAATGAAGTGTCTATTTGGCCCTTCAGCTTTGCAAAGCGCCAGGCAGAGTGAGAAAGGTTGTATGAATGACGTGGGCGATTGCTTGTTTAATTCTGTTTCTTTCTTCCCTGAAGTCCACGTTTACAGTTGTAAATACAGGTCTTTTATACTTAACCATCAATTCCGTACGTGATTTGTACAATGTTGTTCTATTCTGCTATGGAGTACTTTCATGATGGCCGAACTTTTAATTTTGAAAAAAAAAAATCTATATCTATATATACCCACCTATCATCCCCCAATCCCCGTTGCTGACTTGAAAAGGATATTTCAAACATGGTTGAAAGAAAATGTAGAGGACAAATAAGCACATGTTGAAATGAGGTATTCCCCTGCCCTCCCTTCTCTTCCTGCTTCCATTTTAAGTTATCACTGCAATGGTTTCAAATATTTGCAGGTGGCAATCTTTCCAGAATTCATCTGGCGTCCAGCTTCTTGCTGTGGTCTTAACAATCTGACTTTTATTGAATAAAGTGGAAATTATTTGAATAAATCCAGACTGGGAAAACGTTTTCTTTGCTTCGATTTTAAACTCTCTGCCCTCACTGGCGTTTAGCATAAGTCTTTTTCAGTTTTCCATTAATCTGTGGAACAGCCTGTCACCAGAAGTTGTGGGTGCTCCATCACTGGAGTTTTTAAAGAAGAGACTGGACAACCATTTGTCTGCAGTGGTATAGGGCAGGGGTAGGCAACCTTGGCTCTTTTATGACTCATGGACTTCAACTCCCAGAATTCCTGAGCCAGCCATGCTGAGGGGAAAGGGAGAGGTTTCCAAGCTGAGCCATGCTGGCTCAGGAATTCTGGGAGTTGAAGTCCACGAGTCATAAAAGAGCCAAGGTTACCTATCCCTGAGGTAATGCTTAATTAATACACTGAAATGCCCTTAGGCAACCTTGGCTCTTTTATGACTCATGGACTTCAACTCCCAGAATTCCTGAGCCAGCCACCCTGAGGGGGAAGGGAGAGGTTTCCAAGCTGAGCCATGCTGGCTCAGAAATTTTGGGAATTGAAGTCCACGAGTCATCAAAGAACCAAGGTTGCCTACCCCTGGTATACGGTCTCTTGCTCGAGCAGGGGGTTGGACTAGAAGACCTCCAAGGTCCCTTCCAACTCTATTATTCTGAAATAAGTCTTAAAATTGCCAAGATTGGACACCCTTATCCTAGAAGAAACGAAAAGAAAACCATTTGAAATTATGACTGACCCAAGAAAGGGGAACTGGATTCAAAGTTCTGGTGGTTGGACCCATTCTTGTGGTCATGTGACTGAACGTTGGCCATGTGGCAACAAAGCCGCATTTACAGCCATTTGCCACGTCCCTTGGTCACATGACCACACAGGCTCCATCATGGTCGTAGGTCAAGGATTATCCGTATAGGTAGTCCTCAACTTACAATTATTTGTTTAGTGACCACTGCAGCATCCTCGGGGCTCACATGATTGAAATTCAGGCGCTTGGCAACTGGCATGTATGTGTGACAGTTGCAGCATGCCAAGGTCACGTGACCACCATTTGCGACCTTCCCAGCCAACTTTCGACAAGCAAAGTCAATGGGGGGGAGCCAGATTCGCTTAATGACCCCGTGATTCACTTAACAACTGCAGTGACATGCTGAACGACTGTGGCAAAATGGCCATACAATGAGGCACAACTCACTGAACCACTGCCTCGCTTAGCAACATAAATTTTGGGATTAATTGTGGTCGTAAGTCGAGGATTCCCTGTATGCAGAAACCTAGCTCTTCCCTCATCACTGATAGGGGTTTACAGGAATTTAATAAGATGCATTGATTAACTAATTCATTTAGATTTATTAAATGAGATTTATTCATAAACTAAACCAGCTTACTGGCAGCCAAAAGAAGCCTGGCCTGCAAATTCCTCTGTAAATACAAGTAGTCCTCAACTTACAACTGTTTGTTTAGCAACTATTCAAAGTTATGACGGTGCTGACTTACAACTGGTCCTGGCAGTTATAACTGCGGGAGCATCCCATAGTCACTTGACCAAAAGTTGGGCACTTGGCAACCAGTATTTACATCCACGTGGTCCAGTTGGGGATTTGCTAAACAACTGTGGTAGAAAAAGTCGTAAAATCAGGTGTGACTCCCTTAACAATTGCCTGGCTTAATAACAGAGATAAAAAGCAGAGACATCACCCTGTCAACAAAAGTGCGCATAGTCAAGGCTATGGTCTTCCCAGTTGCAATGTATGGCTGTGAAAGTTGGACCATAAAAAAGGCTGAGCGCCAAAGAATGGAGGCCTTTCAACTATGGTGCTGGAGAAGACTCCGGTGAGTCCCTTGGACTGCAAGGCCATCAAACCGGTCAGTCCTAGAGGAGATCAACCCCGACTGCTCTTTAGAAGGCCAGATCCTGAAGCTAAAACTCAAATCCTTTGGCCACCTAATGAGAAGGAAGGACTCACTGGAGAAGAGCCTAATGCTGGGAAAGGTGGAGGGCAAGAGAAGAAGGGGACCACAGAGAATGAGGTGGCTGGATGGAGTCACTGAAGCAGGAGGCGTGAGCTTAAAGGGACTCCAGAAGATGGAAGAGGACAGGAAGGCCTGGAGGAACGTTGTCCATGGGGTCGCGATGGGTCGGACACGACTTCGCAGCTAACAATAACAAACAAAAGATCTGTTACGAGCCCACCATCATTTTTAAAAATGGGAAGGAGTTCTAAGAGAAAAACACTGTTTTAGATAAAAGTTCAGGGGGGTTTATCTACTTCAGACAGTTGTAGAAAGAAAAAGATTATATTGCTGGGGAATTCTGGGAGTTGAAATCCACCCGTCTTAAAATTGCCGAGGTTGAAAAATCCTGATTTATATCACTGGTACAATAATGGCAAGACCTGGTTGACGTCATGGCCCATTCAACGGGGCTCCAATCAGTCAGATACAACAATGAAGGCTACGTGTGGGTCCAAAAAGTCAAGATGGCGGCCACGAGCATGCAACTGAAGTCCCACCCTTATTTTATGTCGCAATGCTTGTAAAAAAAGGTGGGTCTTTGATTGCAGGCGGTGTCTACCACCTTGGCTTTTGGGGGCGTATGTAAAAAGAGGAGGGCATTGAGGCCACCATCTTGACTTTTTTGACCTCTGCTGCTCAATGGCAGTCAGCACGCTTCACTAAGGCGGAAAGCCGAATTAGGAGACAGTGACAGCGTTGAAAAGATGTTGAAAGGGTTCAAAATGTTGCTAGTTTAACGGAACTAAACTGTGCATGTTCTAACCTGGCCAGCAAACTAAACGTGGCTATCATGGTTTCAACCGAGAGTCTAGCTAGCTCACCCACGCTAAGACAAGGCAGGGTTCCCACGACTCGTTAAACCCCCCACCGACCCAACCTAGGTTTAGGGCCCGGTATGAACCAAGCTGCATTCCTTAAAGCAGGGGGGTCTTCAAACTTGGCCCTTTGATGACTTGTGGACTTCAACTCCCAGAATTCCTCAGCCAGCCATGCTGGCTGAGGAATTCTGGGAATTGAAGTCCACAAGTCATCAAAGGGCCAAGTTTGAAGACCCCCTGCCTTAAAGAGCAAACAATGCAGAGTTTGGAAGGACTGCGCTCCCGGGCGGCGGGTTGGGGAGGCGAGGCGCTGGCAATCGACAGCGTTGCCCCGGCAGCCGTCGCGTCATCCGCCTCCCCCATTCAGCCTACAATTCCCGAAAGGTCCCGCGAGAGGAGGCGGTCCCTGGCAGGAAACGGCGCGGTCGGGCGCAGGGCTGCCCTTGGAAAGAGGCATCGCTCCGTCATGGCGCCGCGCGCATTCCCTTTGCTCAAGTGAGTCGGGCGGGCTTAAGATGGTTTTGTAACGGCAGAGAAGGCTAATGGAGGGGGGGGGCTCGGAGGGGAAAGGTCAAGAGATGGGACCCCCCCCTTCCCTCCCCAGCTTCCGATCCTTAGTTCAGCTGAGCCCCTTCCTCCAGCTTCCCCCCCCCGCCCCCCGCTCAGGAATTCTGGGAGTTGAAGTCCATGAGTCATCAAAGAGCAGAGGTTGCCTACCCCTGGTCTAGGCCTAGGCCGCTTTATGACTCGTGGACTTCAACTCCCAGAATTCCTCAGCCAGCCACGCTGAGGGGAAAGGGAGAGGTTTCCAAGCTGAGCCATGCTGGCTCAGGAATTCTGGGAGTTGAAGTCCACCAGTCATCAAAGAGCAGAGGTTGCCTACCCCTGGTCTAGGCCTAGGCCGCTTTATGACTCGTGGACTTCAACTCCCAGAATTCCTCAGCCAGCCACGCTGAGGGGAAAGGGAGAGGTTTCCAAGCTGAGCCTTGCTGGACTTCAACTCCCAGAATTCCTGAGCCAGCCATGCTGAGGGGAAAGGGAGAGGTTTCCAAGCTGAGCCATGCTGGCTCAGGAATTCTGGGAGTTGAAGTCCATGAGTCATCAAAGAGCAGAGGTTGCCTACCCCTGGTCTAGGCCTAGGCCGCTTTATGACTCGTGGACTTCAACTCCCAGAATTCCTCAGCCAGCCACGCTGAGGGGAAATTTCCAAGCTGAGCCATGCTGGCTCAGGAATTCTGGGAGTTGAAGTCCACGAGTCATCAAAGAACCAAGGTTGCCTACCCCTGGTATACGGTCTCTTGCTGGAGCAGGAGGTTGGACTAGAAGACCTCCAAGGTCCCTTCCAACTCTATTCTGAAATAAGTCTTAAAGTTGCCAAGATTGGACACCCTTATCCTAGAACAGGGGTCGGCAACCTTGGCTCTTTTATGACTCGCGGACTTCAACTCCCAGAATTCCTGAGCCAGCATAGCTGGCTCAGGAATTCTGGGAGTTGAAGTCCGCGAGTCATAAAAGAGCCAAGGTTGCCGACCCCTGTCCTAGAAGAAACGAAAAGAAAACCATTTGAAGTTATGACTGACCCAAGAAAGGGGAACTGGATTCAAAGTTCTGGTGGTTGGACCCATTCTTGTGGTCACGGGACTGAACGTTGGCCACGTGGCAACAAAGCCGCATTTACAGCCATTTGCCACGTCCCTTGGTCACATGACCACACAGGCTCCCTCCCCAGCTTCGGATCCTTAGTTCAGCTGAGCCCCTTCCTCCAGCTTCCCCCCCCCCCCGCCCCATCATCCCAGGTCACAACTATTTTTTTTTTGCAGAGGTTGCAGATTTCGTTTTATGTGGACCACAAAAAAATACACGGGATTGCAAGGGATTCTCACGACGTGAAGACCCCTTCCATAGGCAGAACTTTGAGGGGTGCGGGGTGGGGGCGGCGGGGAAACCGGTTTTGCAAAACGTTTTGCAAAATTGCCTTGTCTCCCTTTGCCCATTCAATTCTACCTAGCCGGTTACGGGTAGTCCTCGATTTAGGACCACGACGGAGCCCGACCTTTTTGTGGCCAAGCGAAACGTTGTGTTAAGGGAAACGTTGTGCTGCGGTGGTTAAGGGAAACGCGGCCGTGCCTAAGTTGGGGACACGGTCTTTAAGTGAATCTGGCTTGGCTTTTGCTCGTCAGAAGGTCGCCAGAGGGGAGTCGCGTGACCCCCAGGGCACAGCAACCGTCATAAGTATGAACCCAGTTGCCCTGCGTCCCAATTTTGATCGCGGGACTGTCTTGTCAGTTGGTTTTTTCCAGGGCTGTTGTAACTTTGAACGGTCACTAAACGAATTGTTAAGTGGAAGGTGACCTGTATGGCTCTCCGTTCGGTCAGTGTTTCTCAACCAGGGCCACTGTAAGATGTGTGGACTTCAACTCCCAGAATTCCCCAGCCAGCACGTGTTGGCTGGGGAATTCTGGGAGTTGAAGTCTGCACCGCTTGCGTGGTTGAGATTGAGATTAGGTCAGGGGTAGGCAACCTCGGCTCTTTGATGACTCATGGACTTCAACTCCCAGAATTCCTGAGTCAGCATAGCTGACTCAGGAATTCTGGGAGTTGAAGTCCATGAGTCATCAAAGAGCCGAGGTTGCCTACCCCTGGATTAGGTGTTTAGGCGCCTGGTTCGATTTGCTCGCTCTTAATGCAGTTTTCGTCGTGGCCGAGGAAGAGCCGGCGGTTAGGTTGGGCGAAGAATCCAACAGATTGGGCTGCATTTGCAGGCAGGGAGAGCTTTCCCTGTTGAATTTCAGCCCACTTTCTCTTTACAAGGTCATTTCCTCCTGTCATATGAAAAGGTTCAGCCCTTCCGCAGCTGTGGAGGGGGGGCCTTGGGGGGGGGTCTTGAGGGGGCAGCTGTGGATGGGGGGGGTCTTGAGCGGGCAGCTGTGGATGGGGGGGTCTTGAGGGGGCAGCTTTGGATGGGGGGGGTCTTGACGGGGCAGCTGTGGATAGGGGGGCCTTGGGGGCAGCTTTGGATGGGGGGATGTTGGGGGCAGTTGTGGCTGGGGGGGTCTTGGGGGCAGCTGTGGATGGGGGGGTCTTGAGGGGGCAGCTGTGGATAGGGGGGCCTTGGGGGCAGCTTTGGATGGGGGGATGTTGGGGGCAGTTGTGGCTGGGGGGTCTTGGGGGCAGCTGTGGATATGGGGGTCTTGGGGCAGCTTTGGATGGGGGGGTCTTGAGGGGGGCAGCTGTGGATGGGAGGGTCTTGGGGGCAGCTGTGGATGGGGGGGTCTTGAGGGGGCAGCTTTGGATGGGGGGTCTTGAGGGGGCAGCTTTGGATGGGGGGTCTTGAGGGGGCAGCTGTGGATAAGGGGGCCTTGGGGGCAGCTTTGGATGGGGGGTGTTGGGGGCAGTTGTGGCTGGGGGTCTTGGGGGCAGCTGTGGATAGGGGGGTCTTGGGGCAGCTTTGGATGGGGGGGTCTTGAGGGGGGCAGCTGTGGATGGGGGCGTCTTGGGGGCAGCTGGGGGCCGTCTCCTCATTGCTCGTACCCCCTGAACGTACTTCCAAAGGACCCTGTTTCTTTTCTCGCGCAGGTGGGTGGCCAAAGCAGGACTGGCTGGCGGTGCCCTCTACCTGGTTTACTCCCAGGGGCTGCTGGGTAGCAGCGATAAAGGGGCCTACGCCCTCCATAAAGCCAAAGCAGCTGTTCCTCCAGCTGTGGAAGAATGGACAAAGTATTTCGGCTGGCAGGTGAGCCCAGAGCATCCCGTCGGATCATCTTCTGGCCTGACACAGATCCTGGACAGACTTTGGGTGGGGGGGGGGGAGCGCTGCTGATCGACGTACGACGGGTACGATTTAGTAACCGTTCAAAGTCACAACGGCGTTGAAAAAAAGCAACTTAGGACCAGTTCTCACACTTAAATGACAGCTGCAGCGTCCCCAGAGTCGCAGGATCAGTCTTTGCACGCTTTGGCAACAGGCCTGTATTTTAGCATGGCTGCAGCATAACTCCAGGTAATCCCCGAGTTACGACAGCTCACTTAGCGTCCGTTTGGAGTTATGGGATAAGCACCCCCTAGTGTTTGCAACCAAGTCCCAAAATTATGAATGTTGCATCCCTGTGGCAGTGGTTCGCCCTTACAAACAACCGCAGAGGGTGTGCAACATTCACCCTATTTCCAACCCCCCGTACACACAACTGCTTCCCCCTCCCATCCTGCCACGCCGGACTCACCTTGCAAAGATCGGTGTCTCCTCTTTGCCGCGGTCTCTTTGCCTTTTGAGGGACAGTAGAGTCAGCTTGCAAACGCTTTTTGCGCCGAGAGCAAAAGCTTCTGGGGGCTTTGATCTTGTGTGACTTCAGGGGGTTGGACTAGAACACAGGTCCCCAAACTTTTGGGCACCGGGGACCGGTTCCGTGGAGAGAGATTTTGCCACGGACTGGAGACTGCATGGTTTTGTGTGCTGCCTGCATCTCACGGATGGGGCTTTGCTTGTTTGAGCAGATCAGTTGCTGGCATGCCCACGGTCAGGGTACCGGCCCACGGACCAGGGGTTGGGGACCCCTGGACTAGAAAACCTCAAAGGCCCCTTCCAACTCTGTTATTGTTATTGTTACTGTATTCGGGCACCCATCCGCTTTCGCAGAGAATGGGTATCTGAAGTCTGCATCCAGATGTAACAAAGAGGTTGAGACTCTAGAAAGAGTGCAGAGAAGAGCAACAAAGATGATCAGGGGACTGGAGGTTAAAACATACAAGGAACGGTTGCTGGAATTAGGTATGTCTAGTTGTAGCTCAGTGGGTTAGGACGCTGAGCTTGTCGATCAGATGGTCGGCAGTTTGGCGGGTCGAATCCCAAGTGCCACGTAACAGAATGAGGCCTGTTACTCGTCCCAGCTTCTGCCAACCTAGCAGTTCGAAAGCACGTAAAAATGCAAGTAGAAAAATAGGGACCACTCCGGTGGGAAGGTAACGGCGCTCCGTGCGCCTTTGGCGTCCAGTCATGCCGGCCACATGACCACGGAGACGTCCTTGGACAAGCGCTGGCTCTTTGGCTTTGAAACGGAGATGAGCACCGGCCCCTAGAGTCGGAAACGACTAGCACGCATGTGCGGGGGAACCTTTACCTTACTTTACCTTACCTTAGTTTAATGAAGAGAAGGATGAGGGGGCACATGATAGCAGCCTCCCAATATCTCAGGGGCTGCCCCAAAGAAGAGGCAGTCAAGCTATTCTCCAAAGCACCTGAAGGCAGGACAAGAAGCAACGGATGGAAACTAACCAAGGAGAGAAGCAACCTAGAACTAAGGAGAAACTTCCTGACATTGAGAACAGTTAACCAGTGGAACAACCTGCCTCCAGAAGTTGTGAATGCTCCAACACTGGAAGTTTTTAAAGAAGAGACTGGACAGCCATTTGTCTGAAATGGTATAGGGTTTCCTGCCTGAGTGGGGGGTTGGACTAGATGACCTCCAAGGCCCCTTCCAACATAATAATAACAACAACAACCTGGTGTGCTGGAAGGGAAATCGCCCTGATCTTCCTCAAAGGCAAAGAAACCGTGGCAGAGAGGAGGAGGCAGATCCTGGCAAGGCAAGATTGGAGTGGGGAACCCTGAGGTGTCTCAGTGGGTTGTGGAGACCATGGAGGCCTGTTCCATCACTAGCCCACCCCCCACCCACCCACCCTGCCCCCCATGGATTTCCCCACCCTGAGCTACCTCCTGTGCCTTTAGCAAACCGCGCATTCGATTAGCGGACGCCTGGGCGAAAGTAGGGACCAATCCCGTTCAAGATACGCGATTCGCTCTTGCGAATCCTCGGGTTATGGAGTGGAACGGGCCGGCTCCGTTACGTCGGTAACTCTTGAGGATTGCCTGTCATGGAATCTGGTGTGTTTTACGTCAGACTTTGTTCTTTTTCCCCCTTGCTTCTCCCACGTTCTCTCAGCTCAGACTTAGGCCTTTTCCGGCAAATGTCTCAACATGTTTTCCCTCTTTCCTTTCTGTAGCTGCCAGAGGTCCCAAAACCTGAGATTTCTCTCTGCAATGCCTGGAACTCAGGTACGGTGTGTGTGTGTGTGTGTGTGTGTGTGTGTGTTAACCAGGATATGGCAGGGGGTGTTAAATGGGTTTTTCTGAAGGTGGGAAAGCCGTGTGTGGACCGTATTAAAAAGCATGGCTAGAAAACAGCTCTAAGGCGTGTGAGGTTGTGTGGTCGCACATCCGCACTGCTGTTAATTCACCTTGTCTGGTGTGAGGCCAGCAAGCAGCTACCAAATGTGACGGCCTCTAACTCTTGACATGTTACTTTTTAAAAAAAGAATTTTATTTCATTGCAAAAAAATAAAAAGGTTAAAATAGAAACTTTCAGGCTGGAGGAGGGGAACAGTAGGGGAAGTTTAAAACGTGACATTAAAAAAAAAGAAAGAGAGGCCGAAAATAACAAAAATAAATAATAAAAATTACTTCCAACTCTCTTCAATACCAGTGTGTGTATTTGTGTGTGTATGTATATGTATATGTGTGTGTATATATCTGTGTGTACACACACACACCTGTTTTAGATTAACAAAAGAAAGATAACAGAACTAAAAATGTAAAGATATACATGCCATACCTTCACGTAATAACAGCAACAATATATAATATAATTTCTGAATCTAAATAATATATATCTCGATATATATAGGTGCTCCTTGACACAACAACCGTTCATTTGGTACCTATTCGAAGTTACAACAGCAACGGAAAAAAAATGATTTCTTGGCCGTTTTTCACACTTAGGACTGTTGCCGCGGTCATGCATTATGATTAATAAATAAAGTTTTTTACAAAGTCAAAAATATTTTTTAAAAACTGGTTTTACAACGTCAAATCAACGTACAGAAAAGAAAGAAAGTGAAAAAAGTAAAGAAAAATGAGTAAATGGAAAAGGGAGGGAGGGGGGAGAAAAGGAGAGGGGAAGAAGGGAGGAAAAGGAGGGAGGGAGAGAAGGAAGAAAGGAAAGGAAGTAACTAGATCAGGGGTCTTCAAACTTGGCCCTTTTATGATTTGTGAACTTCAACTCCCAGAATTCCTCAGCCAGTGTGCCTGGCTGAGGAATTCTGGGAGTTGAAGTTCACAAATCATAAAAGGGCCAAGTTTGAAGACCCCTGAACTAGATGATAGGTGTGGGAACGGCCAGAATTTGGTTTCCCAAGAATTTGGTTTCTCACCCTTCAGCCTTTCCAGACCCCCCCCCCCCCTAGTGAGCCTCCCTCTTGGTTTCAGTGAGAGCACACACTCCTGGCTCACAGGGGGGCTGGCATGTGGGAGGTTTGGGAAACGCTATGATAAAGCCTTCACATACATCTTTTTTTTTTAATTTTAATCCCATTTATATCCCGCCCTTCTCCGAAGACTCAGGGCGGCTTACAAGCTTAGCAGTAGCCTTCATTCTATGTATCTGCCTGCTTGTTAGGGCTTTCACACACACACCCCCCAAGCGGCATTATTACAAAGTCAGCTTAATTGCCCCCAACAATCTGGGTCCTCATTTTACCTACCTGGGAAGGATGGAAGGCTGAGTCAACCTTGAGCCTGGTGGGACTCAAACCCGCACTAATTGCAGGCAGCTGGTGTTACTTAAGGAGGCATTAGCCCACTGCTCCACCAAGGCTCTTTTGGTACCTTGTTTTTGTGTGATCTCATAGGCACCTGAGTAATCCTTATTATGTATCCAATTATCTATGTATGCTATGTTATATGAGAGGGATGGAGTTTTTTTTGTAATGTTGGAGGTGAATAAGAGTTCAGCAGGCAGTGCTCAAGGGAGTTCTTTTTCTGGAGACGAGGCTGCCTGGCTGGTTCAAAGCTCTCTATCGACCCAGGTCTGATTTCTTTTCCTTCGTCTGAATTCCTGTCCCTACGTCTGAATTTCTTTCCCCTTCAATAGGAAGGAAGGAAAGAGGAAAAGGGGAAGGGAAGGGAAGTAAACAGAATGGAAAGGAAGGAAACGCTTCTAATTGTCTCTGGAGATTCTTAGCCATCCGGGTCATGATTATTTTATTTTTAATTTATTTATTTTAATTCCATTTATATCCCGCCCTTCTCCGAAGACTCAGGGCGGCTTACAAGCTTAGCAGTAGCCTTCATTCTATGTATATGCCTGCTTATTAGGGCTTTCACACACACCCCAAGCGGCATTATTACAAAGTCAGCTTAATTGCCCCCAACAATCTGGGTCCTCATTTTACCTACCTGGGAAGGATGGAAGGCTGAGTCAACCTTGAGCCTGGTGGGACTCGAACCTGCACTAATTGCAGGCAGCTGGTGTTACTTAAGGGGGCATTAGCCCACTGCTCCACCAAGGCTCTTTCAATGATTGTCCCAAAGTTGCTTTTTCAAAAGGCAAATGGCCTTCCTTTGTTTTTCCTTGAAGACGTTTCACATCTCCTCCCAGAAGCTTCTTCAGTTCTGACTGAATGGTGAGGAATGGAAGGATTTATATGCCTTGCAGTCACCCGGTGGTTAACACTCTCTCTGAGCGTCACTGAGGCCAGTTGGAGGCTTATCTCTCAGAGCTGAAGAAGCCTCTTGGGAGGAGAAGTGAAACGTCTTCAAGGAAAAACAAGTTGCCTTTTGAAAAAGCAACTTTGGGACAAAGGCTTCTGATCTGCGTTACAGCCATTATAAATGCATTTCTATTTTATTCTTTTCCTTCGCTCCATATCCTACCCTTCTTAAGCATCAAAGCAAAGCAAATCACAAGCTCACGAGCAGAGACCATGTTTCCCCGAAAATAAGACCGGGTCTATTTTTTGGGGGGGGGGGCTCCAAAAGAGGCATCAGGTCTTATTTGGGGGGTAGGCCTTACCTTACCTCCTGCACCAACAGCCCTAGCCATCCGGTCCACTTCTTCTGGGACCAAAGTTCTGCAGCTGCACTCGGGCTTGCATTTTGCAGCCAGGCCTTTCCAGAAGGCCTAAGCAGCCGAGTACCAAGCTATGGATTGAAGCCATAGCTCGGTTTCTTGGCTGCACAAGCCTTCCAGAAAGCCCTGTGACTGAGAAATGCAGCCTGGCTGCGGAAGAAAAAGTGGGCCAGCAAGGAGAGGCCTGGCTGCAACGGTAAGCGGGTGCGGGGTGCAGCTCCACACCCATACCCCTGCCCTAGCTTGATTTTTAGGCCTGTGCTTCGCCCCAAAACTAGGGCGTATTTTTGGGATAGGGCTTACGTTAGTCCCACCTCCCAAAATCAAGCTAGGGCTTATTGTTGGTGTAGGCCTTACTTTCAGGGAAACACCGTAGTTGATTCCTCTCACTTTGGTTATCCTTTTTTCCCCGCAGGGGTCCGTACTGTCATAAGTGCACTTTCCATCGCCCCCACCAAGAGCTGCGAATACACAAACCAAGGATGGAAATACGTCAAGGAGCTTGTGAAGTGAAGTGAGCTGGAGCCGCTTTGCGTTCTCTTGCCGTCCAGTCGAAATATCTCTTGCCGTCCAGCTTTGCAGAAAGTAACCCTGTTTAGAATTAGGGTTATAAAAGAGCCAAAGGACAGCCTCTTTTTCCCTCGGACTGTTCTGACTCTTGATTTCTGTACTTGGCAAAGCCGACTCGAGGTCGGGATAAAGCAGTTGGGCCCCGTCTCTTGGCCGCGTTACCAAATTAAAGTTGGAAGGTGTGGGTTTGCGAAAACAGGCCGTTACTCCATTTCTTTGAGGATCTGAGAAGTTGCCGAACGATTCAGGTTATGGGTTTGGGAACAGGGAGGTGTTGTGATTCAGGGTCAGCCTGTGGGTTCGGCAGTTGGGTCGGACGACTCAGAGGAGGAGGGCGATGTTGAAGACCTTGCTGAGGGGGTTGAAGATCTTGCTGATGAGAGCCCTCAGCCAGGCCCCTCCCACTTGGTCACCACGGAGACCCAGCTGTGTGAGCCTGAGAGCGTGGATGAAGATGACCCACAGCTGGCCCTGTTCAAGGATGCCCGACGCAGGAGGCAGTCAATTAGGAGTAAACAGAGGAAGGCAATGGGGCTTCTCGGAAGGAGGCAGAGAGAAGCCACGCCCTGAACTCTATAAGGGGAATGTGTGGGGAGGGCTGGTTTGCTGAAGGCAACCACTCGGATGGTTCATGCTTCTTAAAGCTCCGGTTTCTTGGTTCGTGTCTTGTTTGTTTTTGTAGCTATAAATTTGGCAGGCGTAGTTCCAGCCTCTTTCCGTTTGTGGAGGGGTTGTCCCTGCCTTTTCTGCAGGGCCGGTAGCAGGCTGGTACAGAACAGGAGGTAGGAATCAGCGGTTGGCTTTGAGGTGGGTTCGGTGGACACCAAAGGGGTGGCCCGTGGTGGACACCCACCTTGAGAAGGATTTAAGAGAAGTCCAGGATCATGGTTATGGAATTAGAAGTGGCTCACCAAGAGCAGGTTTAGCTTTGAGAGAAGATGACCATGATATGCAAAGACGATAGTCCTTCTCGGATATCCGAATGGAGGTCACACAGACCTTCAAGACTGCCACACTCGCAATCCAGAATGCAGGAGATGGAAGAGGTCAATTCTGCTTGAACGTTAGGAAAATTTCTTAACCTATAAACAAAATGGAACCCAGGAGCTGGTGTCCTTTATTGGCCAGGTTCAAATAATTTAATTTAATTTAATTTAATAACATTTATATACCGCCCTTCTCCCTGAGGACTCAGGGCGGTTCACAGGGCAGAATAAAATAGCAAATACAAACATTAAAAAAAGATTAAACAATTGCCCTAGTTAAAAACAATGGAAATACAGCGCTAAAAACCCCAAGAAAAATTAAAAGACCAAAGATAAAACAACCCCAGCAACCCCACACACATACACACACACACACACATAGGTATTGAAGAGAGTTGGAAATAATAATAATAATAATAATAATAATAATAATAATAATAATAATAATAATAATAAAAACCAATCGACCATCTCTGACGGATGTCTTACCTTAGATTCCTGCCCTAAGCAGTGTATTTTAACCTTAGTCAAGTTAAGATGGGTGAACTTCAGTTCCCAGAATTCCATAGCTCTATCTCATCTCTCTCTCTCTCTCTCTCTCTCTCTCTCTCTCTCTCTCTCTCATCTCTCATCTCTCTAATCTATTTTATTTCTTATCATCATCTCTGCATCTATCTATGTCTATCATCTATATATCTTTATCTAATCAGAATCAGAATAGAGCTGGAAGGGACCTTGGAGATCATCTAATCCAGCACCCTGCTCAAGCAGGAGTCCCTATATCATTTCAGACAAGTGGCTGTCCAGTCTCTTCTTGAAAACCTCCAGGCATGGAGCACCCACGACTTCTGGTGGCAAGCTGTTCCACTGGTTAATTGTCCTCACTGTTAGGAGGTTTCTCCTTAACTCCAGGTTGCTTCTCTCCTTGATCAGTTTCCAACCATTGTTTCTTGCACTGCCTTCTGGTGCTTTGGAAAATAAATTGACCCCCTCCTCTTTGTGGCTGCCTCTCAAATACTGGAATACTGCTATAAGCGCCCCCCCCCATTCCCCAGTCCTTCCTTTCTCTAGACTGGCCATTCCCAAATCTTCATATGTTTTAGTTCATATGCTTCAGTCTCCAGGCCTTTAATCATCTTAGTTGCTCTTCTCTGAACTTTTTCCAAAGTCTCAACATCTTTTTTGTAATGTGCTGACCAAAATTGGTTGCAGTATTCCAGGTTTGGCCTTACTAAGGCTTTATAAAGCGGTACTAATACATCACGTGATTTTGATTCTATTCCTCTGTTTATACAAGCAATCATCTCATCCTTATATCATCTATATTATCTTTTATCAATCTATCATTTATGTATATTATCTACTATATATCTATCAACATCTATATCATCTATATCTATATACCATGTATATCCGTGGTGGCAAACCTATGGCACACGTGCCACAGGTGGCATGCAGAGCCCTCTCTGGGCACGCACACCCTCGCCCCAGCCCTAGGCCTTCAGCTGGGTTTTATAAAACCTTTTCGCTTTAGGCCTCCGCCGCCATGTACCAAAAAAAAAAAGGTTCAATCAATCAATCAATTTAAACTCGCGGGGAAAGTTGGAGTTGATTGAATGAACTTTTTTAGCCCCACCCAGTCAGCCGTTACCACTGCAGCCACGCCCACCCAATTGGCCACACCCACCCGGCACCTGACGATACATAAGTGGGTTTTGGGTTGCAGTTTGGGCACTTGGTCTATAAAAGATTCGCCATCACTGATAAATATCATCTCTCTCTCTCTCTCTCTCTCTCTCTCTCTCTCTCTCTATATATATATATATATATATATATATATATATATATATATATACACATATATATATATACATATATACATATATACATATATATATATACATATATATATATATATATATATATATATATATATATATATATATATATATATATATATATATATACACACAGAGAGAGAGAGAGATGATATTATCATCTATGAACCTCTATCTCACGAATAATTGGGGTCCCCACAGAGGTGATCCCGCATCATGTTACCCCCAACTCAACCTCTTTCAATCCAAAGACAGGCATCCAAAGCAATTTTCTAAAATGGCTATTTTTTAATCAGTCATTTTTTAAAAAGAAAAGCAAAAAAAAGGAAAGGGAGAAAATGAAAATTAGAGGGGTCGTATCAGTAAGCAAATCTCCATATTTTTCCCGTGCCCTTCAGTGTGATGGATTGCGGGATGCTGGTGTTACCCGTGCTGCAACCACAAGCGTGCCTTGGGGCAGATGCGGCTTGTCCGAAGCTTAGCAAAGCTCCACAGGGCCAGAGCGCGGCCTCTTCCGGTGCGTTTTGATAGAAATCTCCTCTTCCCTGTTAAAGGAAGTCTGTTGTTTCTTCCCCTGATGTTCAACAGCTGCTGCCTTGCGAGAGATCCTGGGGACGTTTGCATCTGCTAGGAATCACAGAACATAAAGTAGTTGGAAGGGACCTCGGAGGTCTTCTAGTCCAACCCCCGGCCTCATAGTCTCAGAGATGGTTTCTTTGCCTAAGCAGAAATGAGTAACGGAGTCCTGGCTGAGGAATTCTGGGAGTTGAAGTCCACAAGTCATCAAAGGGCCAAGCTTGAAGACCCCTGGACTAATCCTATTTGATGCTCACCCAAGATGGTTCCTGCATGTGAATTTATGAAGTTCAAAGGCCATGGCTGGCTGGGGGATTCTGGGAGTTGAAGTTCAGACCTCTTAAAGTTGAGACGGTTGAGAAACTCTGCACTAACTGTTCAAACTTTTCCTAGCCAAGTCGGGTGTGTTAAAAAGTAGACCTACTACACCACCACCCCGCCCCCACCAAACACACAGATCCAATTACCTGATTCGTTGCTGACTGTCCTTCCAAAAAGGAAGACTGTGCCAGCCATCATGGCTGCTAAGGTCAAAACCACGAGAAGGATAGCACACCAATGTGTCTGTAGAAAGAAACCCACACAGGCGCACAATTAGCGTGAAGTCCTTGGACAGTAATACCAAAAACTGGATCTCTTGGCAAGTCAGGTCTTGGCAAAATGGGCGGCATATACAGTAAAGAAGGAAGGAAGGAAGGAAGGAAGGAAGGAAGGAAGGAAGGAAGGAAGGAAGGAAGGAAGGAAGGAGGAAAGAAGAAAGGAAGGAAGAAGAAAGGAAGGAAGGGAGAGAAAGAAAGGGAAGGGAAGGAAGGAAGAAAAAAAGGGAAAGAGAAAGAAGGAAGAAGAAAGGAAGGAAGGGAGAGAAAGAAAGGGAAGGAAGGAAGGAAAGAAGGAAGAAGAAAGAAAGAAAAAGGGAAGAAGAAAGGAAGGAAGGGAGAGAAAGAGGAAAGGGAAGGAAGGAAGAAAAAAAGGGAAAGAGAGAAAGAAGGAAGGAAGGAAGAAGAAAGGAAGGAAGGAAGGGATAGAAAGAGGGAAGGAAGGAAGGGAGGAAGGAAAGAAAGAGGAAGGAAGAAGAAAAAGAAAAATGGAAGAAGAAAGGAAGGAAGGGAGAGAAAGAGAAAGAAGGAAGGAAGGAAGAAGAAAAAGGAAGGGAGAGAAAGAAAGGGAAGGAAGGAAGGAAGTAAAGAAGAACGGAAGGAAGGAAGAAGAAAGAAAAAAAGGAAGAAGAAAGGAAGGAAGGGAGAGAAAGAAAGGGAAGGAAGGAAAGAAAGAAAGGAAGGAAGGAAGAAGAAAGAAAGAAAAAGGGAAGAAGAAAGGAAGGAAGGGAGAGAAAGAGGAAAGGGAAGGAAGGAAGAAAAAAGGAAAGAGAAAGAAGGAAGGAAGGAAGAAGAAAGGAAGGAAGGGATAGAAAGAGGGAAGGAAGGGAGGGAGGAAGGAAAGAAAGAGGAAGGAAGAAGAAAGAAAGAAAAACGGAAGAAGAAAGGAAGGAAGGGAGAGAAAGAGAAAGAAGGAAGGAAGAAGAAAAAGGAAGGGAGAGAAAGAAAGGGAAGGAAGGAAGGAAGGAAAGAAGAACGGAAGGAAGGAAGAAGAAAAGAAAAAAAGGAAGAAGAAAGGAAGGAAGGGAGAGAAAGAAAGGAAAGGGAAGGAAGGAAGAAAAAAAAGGAAAGAAAGAAGGAAGGAAGAAGAAAGAAAGGAAGGGAGAGAAAGAAAGGGAAGGAAGGAAGGAAGGGAGGAATTAAAAAGAAAAGACAGTTTCATCTTTTGGGCAGTTTTTTTTTTAAAAAAAATAATAACTGCAAACAAAAAAAAGTTTTACGACCACACAACTGAGCCCCAAATTTCCATGGCTAAGCGAGACAATTTGTTATGCGATTGTGGCCCCATTTTACGGCCTTTCTTGCCACCGTTGTTAAGCGAATCACTGGAGTTGTTAAATCAGTAACACGGCTGTTAAGTGAAACCGGCTTCCCCGTTGACTTTGCTCGGTTGGAAAGTTGCAAAACCTTCTGTGACCGTCCTAAATACGAGTCAATTGCCAAGACTCTGACTTTTGATCACGTGACCGCCAGGGATGCTGCGGCCCTGGCGAGCGCGAAAAACGGTCCTAGCTCCCTTTTTCAGTGCCGTTGTAACTTTGAACGGTCACTAATATGAACTGTTGTAAGCCGAGGACTGCCTGTACTAAACTGTGGAAAGGCTTGAAAGTTTGTCTTCAATTATCCGCCCTTCCAGGTAAGCCAGACGCCAACTATACAAAACTGATTCTTTATTGCCAGTCTCCAGGGACAGAATCTTGCAAGTCCGACAGGAAAAATCCTCCCACGGTCTCTTTTTATAGCTGACTAATTAAAAATGAGGGACGCGGTGGCTCAGTGGGTTAGGACGCTGAGCTTGTCGATCAGAAGGTCGGCAGTTTGGCGGGTCGAATCCCGAGTGCCGCGTAGCAGAGCGAGCGCCTGTTACGCGTCCCAGCTTCTGCCAACCTAGCAGTTCGAAAGCACGTAAAAAAAATGCAAGTAGAAAAATAGGGACCACTATGGTGGGAAGGTAACAACAGCATTCCGTGCGCCTTTGGCGTCTAGTCATGCCGGCCACATGACCACGGAGACGTCCTCGGACAAGCGCTGGCTCTTCGGCTTTGAAACGGAGATGAGCACCGGCCCCTAGAGTCGGAAACGACTAGCACGTGTGTGCAGGGGAACCTTTACCTTACTTTACCTTACCTTAGTTTAATGAAGAGAAGGATGAGGGGGCACATGATAGCAGCCTTCCAATATTTCAGGGGCTGCCCCAAAGAAGAAGCAGTCAAGCTATTCTCCAAAGCGCCTGAAAGCAGGATGAGAAGCAACGGATGGAAACTAACCAAGGAGAGAAGCAGCCTGGAACTAAGGAGGAATTTCCTGACAGTGAGAACAACTAACCAGTGGAACGACCTGCCTCCAGAGGTGGTGAATGCTCCAACACTGGAAGTTTTTAAGAAGAGACTGGACAGCCATTTGCCTGAAATGGTATAGGCATGTGCGGGGGAACCTTTACCTTTACCTTTAATTAAAAATGGGTCCTTCCTACGTTTTTTTTCTCTTGACTATTAAGCAACTCCTCCTTTTATCTGATATTTCTCTAGGCGGCATCTCTCTATTCTTAAAGATTGTCCCCAAAATGCTTTTTCCAAAAGGCAATTGGACTTTTCTTGGCTTTTTTATCCTTTGAAAACATTTCGCTTCTTCGAAGCTTCTTGGGTGAGAAGCAAAAAAAACCCAAACGTTTTCGGTTTCTTAAGTTTTACGAGTCTTCTCAAAATACCAAACACAAAAATGCAAAGAAGAATGAGAGTGGTGGGAAAATATAGGGCAGGAGAAGGGGAAGAGGAAAGAAAAAGCGTCAGGGAAAAGGGAAAAGAAAAAGGAAGTATTGTACAAGTTCTCCTGCCTGAGCAGGGGGTTGGACTAGATGACCTCCAAGGTCCCTTCCAACATTATTATTATTATTATTATTATTATTATTATTATTATTATTATTATTATTATTATTATTGATTTATTATTGATTTATTATTATTATTATTATTATTATTATTGTTGTTGTTGTTGTTGTTGTTGTTGTTTTGACTTCTGGTTCTTTTCGGTGCAATAGAATACAGTAATATAACATACAACCTCAAACAAACCACCACCCCCCCCCAAAAAAATCAAAGTTTCATTTTTCCCCACCTGCTGCATAAGTCCAGAAGTGGTTTCCAAGTAATAGAAGTGAAATATTTTCAAAAGAAAATGAAAACCAAAAAAAGTCCAGTTGCCTTTTGGGACAACAATGATATGGATGATTGAGAATCTCCATAGAGGTTCTTCAAAGTCTTTCCAACCTACATCCACAAGAGACAATGGTATTGACATGAAGTACTAATACCACTTTACAATGCTTTGGTAAGGCCACACCTGGAATACGGCATCCAGTTTTGGTCACCACGATGTAAAAAAGATGTCGAGACTCTAGAAAGGGTACAGAGAAGAGCAACCAAGATGATTAGGGGGCTGGAGGATAAAACATATAGGGAACGGTTGCTGGAATTGGGTATGTGTAGTTTAATGAAGAGAAGGACGAGGGGAGACATGACAGCGGTCTTCCAGTATCTCAGGGGCTGCCCCAAAGAAGAGGGAGTCAAGCTATTCCCCAAAGCACCTGAAAGCAGGACAAGAAGCAACGGATGGAAACTCATCAAGGAGAGAAGCAACCTGGAATTAAGGAGAAACTTCCTGACAGTCGGAACAATTAACCAGTGGAACAACCTGCCTCCAGAAGCTGTGAATGCTCCAACACTGGAAGTTTTTAAGAAGAGACTGGACAGCCATTTGTCTGAAATGGTATAGGGTTTCCTGCCTGAGCAGGGGGTTGGGCTAGAAGACCTCCAAGGCCCCTTCCAACTCTGTTATTCTAGTCCAGGGGTCTTCAAACATGGCCCTTTTGTGACTTGTGGACTTCAACCCCCAGAATTCCTCAGGCAGGCACACATGTGCCTGGCTGAGGAATTCTGGGAGTTGAAGTCCACAAGTCACAAAAGGGCCACGTTTGAAGACCCCTGCTCTAGTCTACTCTGGTGTCCTCACCTGCATCCAGGTGGCCAGGTCGTCCATTTCCATGAAGTCCAGGATGAAGTTTTTCACCCTCGCAATGGGACCGTCTTCGTCTACAAACCGGCAGATGTGGAATTTGTCACAGTAGCCGTTCTTGTCACCGCACGGTGAGCCCGGGAGGAGCGGGAGGTCCGAACCGTTGAAGAAACGGTCCCAGATCTCCGAGGAGGTGCTGGCACAGGTCTCAGTTTGTCCTAGAAAAGCAGCGGGAGGGGAAGGGAAGGTGGGGGGGGAGAAGAATAAATGCTTAGGGTTTGTTTAAGAAAAACAAGAAAATCCAGTCGCCTCAGGGGAAAAAGCATCTTGGGGATGCTTAAGGGTGGATGTCTTCAGGGCAAGCGCAACATCGCTGAAGCTAGCTAGGATCTTGGCACCAGGCAGCAAAGACCAACACATTACTCAGAATCGGAGTGGCTACTGTGAGAAAGAACAGCTGGCAACATCTGATCCCTGAAGCGAACTTCCAGTCTTATATTAAGGGAGAGAATATTTGTAGCTCAGGGTTGAACTATGGAGGCCTTGGTGCTCTCTGAGCTTGGTTGTTTTCTTGCAGACGTTTCATGACCCAAACTAGGCAACATCATCAGTGTTAGAAGGGAGTGGGGTTTGTGGAGGAAAGGAGGAGGGGGAGGGGGAGGAGGAGGAGGAGGAGAAGGAGGAGTGTGGTCTATGGAGTCCTTGCTGCTCTCTGAGCTTGGTTGTTTTCTTGCAGACATTTCACGACCCAACTAG
Organism: Vipera ursinii; assembly: GCF_947247035.1. Lineage (NCBI taxonomy): Eukaryota > Metazoa > Chordata > Lepidosauria > Squamata > Viperidae > Vipera > Vipera ursinii. The sequence goes on from NC_139512.1 coordinate 11,167,239, forward strand.
GTAACATCATCAGTGTTAGAAAGGAGTCAGGTTTGTGTAGCAAAGGAGGAGGAGGAGGAGGAGGAGGAGGACTGTGGAGTCCTTGATGCTCTCTGAGCTTGGTTGTTTTCTTGCAGACGTTTCACGACCCAACTAGGTAACATCATCAGTGTTAGAAAGGAGTCAGGTTTGTGTAGCAAAGGAGGAGGAGGAGGAGGAGGAGGAGGAGGAGGACTGTGGAGTCCTTGATGCTCTCTGAGCTTGGTTGTTTTCTTGCAGACGTTTCATTACCCAACTAGGTAGCATCATCAGGTGCTAGAAGGGAGTGGGGTTTGGGGAGAGGAGGAGGAGGAGGAGGACTGTGAAGTCCTTGATGCTCTCTGAGCTTGGTGATTTTCTTGCAGACGTCTCACGACCCAACTAGGTAACATCATCAGTCTTAGAAAGGAGTCGGGTTTGTGTAGGAAAGGAGGAGGAGGAGGAGGAGGAGGAGGAGGAGGAGGAGGAGGAGGAGGAGGAGGAGGAGGAGGAGGAAGGGGACTGTGGGGTCCTTGGTGCTCTCTGAGCTTGGTTGTTTTCTTGCAGACATTTCACGACCCAACTAGGTAACATCATCAGTGTTGGAAGGGAGTGTGGGATTTATTCTCTCTTTTTATACAACTTACATGTTTTGGCAAGAATAGAGACAATAAACAGGGCACACCTGCACTTTCCCTTCCTTCCTCTTCCTCTACAGCTAGTCCTCAGCTTACAACAGTACATTTAGCAACCACTCAAAGTTACAACAGCACTGAGAAAAGTGATCAGAATTAGGTCATGTGGCAACCAGGATGTATTTACAATGGCTGCAGCATCCTAACATGGCGTGAATCATCATTTGCAGCTTCCTAAGCGGCTTCGGACAAACAAAGCCAATGGGGGAAGCCAGATTCACTTAACGACTGCATGGTTTATTTAACAACCACAGTGATTTGCTTAACTGTGGCCAAAAAGGTAAATTCAGGTGCGACTAATTTAACAACTGCCTTACTCAGCAAAAGAAATGCTGGTCCAATTGTGGGCGTAAGTTGAGGACTAAATGTATAGTACTGTAGTGTGGCATGGCTGGCTGGGGAATTCTGGGAGTTGAAGTCCACACATCTTAAAAGTTGTCAAGGTTGAGAAACTCTGCTCTATACGGTACAATAGAAAGCTGACTCCTCACCTCAGCCTCCAAGTGGAGGAACTCGGAGGCGGCTATTTTCACTTAAGAGGCTGGACAACCACTTGTCTGAAATCGTACAGGGTTTCTGCCTGAGCAGGGGGCTGGACTAGAAGACCTCCAGTGTCCCTTCCAACTCTGTTACTCTACTCTATTCTACTCTCTCTACTCTACTCTACTCTACTCCACTCCACTCCATTCTTTTCTATCCTGTAATTCTATTCCATTCCATTCCATTCCATTCCATTCCATTCCATTCCATTCCATTCCATTCCATTCTATTCTATTCTATTCTATTCTATTCCATTCCATTCCATTCCATTCCATTCCATTCCATTCCATTCCATTCTATTCTGTAATTCTATTTGATTCCATTCCATTCCATTCCATTCCATTCCATTCCATTCCATTCCATTCTATTCTATTCTATTCTATTCTATTCTATTCTATTCTATTCTATTCTATTCTATTCTATTCCATTCTATTCTATCCTGTAATTCTATTTGATTCCATTCTATTCTTCTATTCTATTCTATTCTATTCTATTCTATTCTATTCTATTCTATTCTATTCTATTCTATTCTATTCTATTCTATTCTATTCTATTCTAAATTATTTCATTTCATTTCATTCCATTCTTCTAATTCCATTCCATTCCATTCCATTCCATTCCATTCCATTCCATTCCATTCCATTCCATATTCTATTCTATTCTATTCTATTCTATTCTATTCTATTCTATTCTATTCTATTCTATTCTATTCTATTCTATTCTATTCTATTCTATTCTATTCTATTCTATTCCACTCCACTCCACTCCACTCCACTCCACTCCACTCCACTCCACTCCACTCCACTCTTATTCTACTTAACAACCACTGCAAACAATATTGTAAACTCAGCTTGATCACATGACTGACCCGTTTTACCGCCATTACCATTTAACAACCATAATTGGGCAGGTTCCATTACGGTCATACCTCAAGAATTATGAGCCTGATATTTGGCATAGAATCAGTGAAGTTTTTGAGTCTTTCTTTTCCATCTGTGGACCGTCTCAAATGTTGGGAGCACGAGTGAGGTTAGAAACTGACCTGGCAGCTGGCAGCAGAGATGGCATCTTCCTCGCAGAGGACTAGAGACACATTGGCATTCCTCCAACCCATGCTGGCTGCAGAGGGACCCTTCGCAGAGCTGAAAGGCAGAAGAGAAGACTTTTACAGGTTCGTCCTCCACTTACGGCCGTTTGAAGTTACCAGATCCAGACTTGGATTTTTTTTTTCCCCTGCAGGGCGGACATTTTGAAAAAAGTTGAGGAATTGCTGGGTTCATCCAGCGATGGCAAAGATAGTAGTCCTCAACTCACAACTGTTCATTTAGTGACTGAACTTACAATGGTACTGAAAAAAGTGGCTTAGGACTTTCCCCCCCCCACACAACATGGATGGAAACTAGTCAAGGAGAGAAGCAACCTAGAACTAAGGAGAAACTTCCTGACAGTGAGAACAATTAACCAGTGGAACAACCTGCCTCCAGAAGTGGTGAATGCTCCAACACTGGAAGTCTTTAAGAAGAGACTGGAGAGCCATTTGTCTGAAATGGTATAGGGTTTCCTGCCTGAGTGGGGGGTTGGACTAGATGACCTCCAAGGTCCCTTCCAATTTCTTCTTCTTCTTCTTCTTCTTCTTCTTCTTCTTCTTCTTCTTCTTCTTCTTCTTCTTCTTCTTCTTCTTCTTCTTCTTCTTCTTCTTCTTCTTTTCTTCTTTCAACATCCTCAAATACTGGAAGACTGCTATCGTGTCCACTCAGGACGAGAAGCAACGGATGGAAACTAGTCAAGGAGAGAAGCAACCTAGAACTAAGGAGAAACTTCCTGACAGTTAGAACAATTAACCAGTGGAACAACCTGCCTCCAGAGGTGGTGAATGCTCCAACACTGGAAGTTTTTAAGAAGAGACTGGAGAGCCATTTGCCTGAAATGGTATAGGGTTTCCTGCCTTAGCAGGGGGTTGGACTAGATGACCTCCAAGGTCCCTTCCAACTTCTTCTTCTTCTTCTTCTTCTTCTTCTTCTTCTTCTTCTTCTTCTTCTTCTTCTTCTTCTTCTTCTTCTTCTTATTATTATTATTATTATTATTATTATTATTATTATTATTATTATTATTATTATTATTATTATTATTAGCATCCCCATGGTCACGTGACTGACATTCGGGTGCGTGGCAAACCCGCCTTTACTTATGACAGTGTCCCAGGGATCACATGTTCAGCATTTGTAATCTGCCCTGCCATCTCCAGACAAGCAAGGTCAGTGGGGGTGGGGAGGAGTGGGCGAGGAGCCAGATCCGCTTAACAACCTCACGGTTCACTTAACATCCACAGCCATTCGCATAACAACTGCGGCAAAAAAAAAAAAAACTCATCGAACCGGGCAGCACTCTCTTTAACAACTGAAATTTGGTCAGCGACGGAGATTTTGGCGCTCCGTCACGGTCGTAAGCCCGAGGACTACCCGTCCAGCTTTATCTGAATCAGGACAAAAAGAGTTTTTCCTTCAATCGCACCGTGTTTCCCACAGCAATCAAACCTCCAAAGGATCGTTTCTTTTTTAAAAAAACCTTACCCCTCTGGTCATACCAGTTCCCCCCCCCACACACACACACACCGGTCTTCTTAAGTTTTCCATGGTAGACTGCTCTTGAGCCTGGAGGCTCCATTCGGATGTAAAGGTCACATTAGCATTTCTGGACGGCCTCCACAGGACTCACCCCATTTGAACACAGGCGGAGGCCAAGGCCGCAGGGGCTGAGGTTGGCTTTCGGTAGGGGGTCTGGACATGTGGGACTCGACCCCGTGCAGAGGCTTTCCGAAGCACATTCGCTCTCTTCCTGGCACCGTTGTCCCAGAGGTTTAAGGACACAGTTCTGCTCACAACAGAGTCCTTGACTGGGGCTGTAAAAAAAAAGGAGCTGAAACGTTAAGAGACGGCCTCTAAAAACAAACGGAGCGTCTTACGCAGGTAGTCCTTGACTTACGACCGCAAGGGAGCCCAACATTTCCGCTGCTAAGCAAGACGGTTGTTAAGTGAGCCTTGCCCCCATGTTAACACCTTTCCTCCTGCAGTTGTTAAGAATGCTTCTGCTAGGAGGAAGCTCTTGTGGGAAGAATCCAGAGAAAGAAATATTTGGGGGAAATATTAAAGAGGCAGAATATTATATATTTCCCCAAAGGATCTTAAAGGCAGAAACCAACCCCACCCTCAAGTCTCTCTGCTCCAAACTGAAACCAGGTCTGCAGAAATGCAGATGTGATGATCTTGTCAGAAAGATTGGAGCCAGGAAGCTGGGATGAGAAAGACAAAGATCCCTAGAATCAACAATCCCTCGCACCCCCCAAAAAAATCCAACACAGGACATAGTCATCAGCCACAGACCCAGGGAAGCAGGATATGACCTTTGGGACATAATAGGTTTAACCCATCACCGTCAGAATACCAGAAAGGCACACTCAGACTCTGGCCAAAGTTCATGCCGCAGGAACAACTCCAAACACAAAAGCTCAAGGAGGGATAAAAACCCACCACTCCCAGCTATATGTGGTCACTTTTTCCTCCAGAGCCATCTTTCTGTCTGGCTCTGCTCTTCAATAAATTGTAACTTCTTTGTAAAGCAGCCTCCATGTTGATTATTCCCAGTTTGGACTAGACCCTGATGAAGATTTTTCTTTCGACATTATTCTCTTGCCCCTCCCACCCCACCCCAAGGATCGTTATCAACTCAGGCACTGACTCAAAAGGGGGCTCCCCACTTTACAGATATGCAATGCTTCTCTCTTTAAAGGGGATTGTAGGAAGGGATCTAAGACTGTGAGTTCAAGTCCCACCTTAGCCGTGAAAACCAGCTGGGGGACTCTAGAGTCTACTCTAGACCAATCACCAGGAGACGGCGAGTTCTAATCCTGCCTTAGGCACAAAAGCCGGCTGGGTGGCTTTTAACCAATAACCAGGAAACTGAGTTTTAGTCCTAACGTAGGCACGAAAGTTGCCTGGGTGACATCGAACCAACCACTAGGCGATGCTGAGTTCTAGTCCCGCCTTAGGCGTGAAAGGTGGCTAGGCAATTCGGGCCAATTAACGGGAGACGGTCAGTTCTAGTCCCGCCTTAGGCATGAAAGCTGGCTAAGCAGTTTGGGCCAATCGCCAGGAGATGGTGAGTTCTAGTCCTGACTTAGGCACGAAAGGCATCTGGGTGACTCTGACCCATACTCTCTCTGCCCAATCCACCTCACAGAGCTGTTGTGGGGAAAACAGGAGGAGGAAGGGGTACTAGGTATCTTCCCTGCCTTGGGTTATTCATAAAAATAAAGCCAGGATGTAGGCGCCATCTTGGCCCAGTGGCTAGAATGCAGTATTGCAGGCAAACTCTGCCCACAGTCTGGAGTTTGATCCTGACCGGCTCAAGGTTGACTCAACCTTCCATCCTTCTGAGGTCACTAAAATGACGACCCAGATTGTTGGGGCGGGGCAGAGACTGACTCTAAACCGCTTAGAAAGGGCTGTAAAACACTATGGAGCGGCTATTGCTTAGTTGCAATAATTTAATATTAAATAAATTTAATAATGTTAATTTAATATTGGTTGCATGAATTGGCTAGGTCTATTCCAGTTAAAAGAAGGACCGGAGGGTGACGTGATAGCAGTCTTCCAATATTTGAGGGGCTGCCCCAAAGAAGAGGGAGTCAAGCTATTCTCCAAAGAACCTGAAGGCAGGACAAGGAACAATGGATGGAAACTAACCAAGGAGAGAAGCAACATAGAACTCAGGAGAAATTCCCTGACAGTGAGAACAATAAACCAGTGGAACTACCTGCCTCCAGAAGCTGTGAATGCTCCAACACTGGAAGTTTTTAAGAAGAGATTGGGACAACCATTTGTCTGAAATGGTATAGGGTTTCCTGCCTGAGCAGGGGCTGGACTAGATGGCCTCCAAGGCCCCTTCCAACATCATCATCATCATCATCATCATCATCATCATCATCATCATCATCATTATTATTATTATTATTATTATTATTATTATTATTATTATTATTATTTACTATTATTATTATTATTATTATTATTATTATTATTATTATTATTATTATTATTAATCAAGGAGAGAAGCACCTGGAATTAAGGAGAAACTTCCTGACAAGTGAGGACAATTAACCAGTGGAACAACCTGCCTCCAGAAGTGGTGAATGCTCCAACACTGGAAGTTTTTAAGAAGAGACTGGACAGCCATTTGCCTGAAATGGTATAGGGTTTCCTGCCTTAGCAGGGGCTGGACTAGATGGCCTCCAAGGCCCCTTCCAACATCATCATCATCATCATCATCATCATCATCATCATCATCATTATTATTATTATTAATAATAATAATAATAATAATAATAATAATTTTTATTATTATTATTATTATTATTATTATTATTATTATTATTATTATTAATCAAGGAGAGAAGCACCTGGAATTAAGGAGAAACTTCCTGACAATTGGAACAATTAACCAGTGGAACAACCTGCCTCCAGAAGTGGTGAATGCTCCAACACTGGAAGTTTTTAAGAAGAGATTGGGACTACCATTTGTCTGAAATGGTATAGGGTTTCCTGCCTGAGCAGGGGCTGGACTAGATGGCCTCCAAGGCCCCTTCCAACATCATCATCATCATCATCATCATCATCATCATTATTATTATTATTATTATTATTAATAATAATAATAATTATTATTATTATTATTATTATTATTATTATTATTATTATTATTATTATTATTAATCAAGGAGAGAAGCACCTGGAATTAAGGAGAAACTTCCTGACAAGTGAGGACAATTAACCAGTGGAACAACCTGCCTCCAGTAGTGGTGAATGCTCCAACACTGGAAGTTTTTAAGAAGAGATTGGAACAACCATTTGTCTGAAATGGTACAGGGTTTCCTGCCTGAGCAGGGGGTTGGACTAGATGACCTCCAAGGCCCCTTGCAACATCATCATCATCATCATCATCATCATCATCATCATCATCATCATCATCATTATTATTATTATTATTATTATTATTATTATTAATCAAGGAGAGAAGCAACCTGGAACTAAGGAGAAACTTCCTGACAGTGAGAACAATTAGTCAGTGGAACCACCTGCCTCCAGAAGCTGTGAATGCTCCAACACTGGAAGTTTTTAAGAAGAGATTGGGACAACCATTTGTCTGAAATGGGATAGGGTTTCCTGCCTGAGCAGGGGGTTGGACTAGATGACCTCCAAGGTCCCTTCCAACTCTGTTATTTTGTTATTCTGCTACTGCTATGTGTCTTTGTGAGTCGCTGAGAGCGAGTCGGGCAGCCACATCAATTTTCTTAAATAATTACATGAATAATGTAAATAAACAAATAAACATACAAGCCCAATTTGTCGCCGTTACCTGCAGGATACTCCTGGTTTCAACCGGCACTGGATCCCCCTCGGCTCCCCGGCACCGTAGCAGCAGGCATCCTCATTGTCGCTCCCAACGTCACACTCTTCTCCCGGATCCACGATCTGGTTCCCGCAGATGGGACGGTCGGTTTCTGGAAAGGAAGACAGAGAAGAGGGGAATCGGTACTATTCCCGGGAGGAGTTGACAAAAGTGGCTTGATCCTGTGGAATTCAGCCCGGAGCAGAAGTCAGACAATTTCATGCCTATCTGCTGCAGTGAGCATTACTGGCACAGTGGAGCCTCTGTGCTCTGTGGCAGTCTACCTGCCAGACTCCACAGCTTAAAAGAAGGGGGGCTTGATTTCATCCCTTGCTTCTCAGCGTCTCAAAGGTATTGGTGGAAAATACTGTGGCGCCTCCCTGAGCAGAGAAAGTCTACCTTTCAACTGGCTTTCCGACGGGGGGGGGGGGCGAGCCGCGCGATCACCATTCTCAGCCAGCTTTCAACAGGCAAAGTCAATGGGTGTTCTGTCCCAGCCTACGTGAGTCCTTGTTCTGCTCACAAGGAGAAACCCCTCTTCCAAGAAACAAGCAGGAACCGCAGAAAAAACCCAAACCCCTTTTATTATTCGCAGACCTGAGTCAGTGTCCAAGGCAAACAAACACAGTCCACAGAAACTCCATCCTTGACACGATCGGTTGCCCTTGGCAACCAGCATCTCCCACACCTTCCCTTTTATAATTCAGCCCAGGCGTGGCTTCCTAGTGCCTTCTCCTTTGCCTTTGGAGCCGCCCCATTGCGTTCCTCTGTCCTACTCTCTTATCTTGCCGGCGCTTTCGTGCATCCTGGATATTTCCCAGCTGTGCTTCATCACTGTCCAACTCAGGCTCCCAGCACAGCTGTGTCTCAGCCTGAGCGCGAGTAGAGGGGCCGGGCTCCTCATCTGACTGTAAGTCTTGGAGCTCCTCAGAGCCTTCCTCTGGCTCTGATGTCACTCCAGGCCCCTCCTCCTCCTCCTCATCTGACTCCTCAGACTCAACTGCCAGATCCACGGGGTGGCGAGGAATCACAACACACACGCAGAGGTTGTCTACCCATATTTCTCAGCCAACAACAGGATGAGGGTCATTGTCTTCCTGCTTGGCATCAATTTGGGCACAATGGGAAGCTTGCTTAGATAACAGCTTAGTTCAGGGGCTCTTCAAATGTGGCAACTTTAAGACTTGTGGACTTCAACTCCCAGAATTCCTGGCTGGCTGAGGAATTCTGGGAGTTGAAGTCCACAAGTCTTAAAGTTGCCAATTTTGAAGACAACCCCCCCCCCCGCCGCCTTAGTTCCAATTCACTCTGAACAGCAAAGTGGAGTTTCCATGCAGAGGAAGACTCTACCTTATATGACTAAATGATAGAGATTGGCCACAGAGAGGAATTGGATAGAGCAGAGCAGTGTTTTCCTGACTTGGCCACTTTAAGAGGCGTGGACTTCCACTCCCATATTCCCCAGCCAGCAATGGGAGTGGAAGTCCACATCTCTTAAAGTGGCCAAGTCTGGGAAAACTGATCCGTCCACTGCCGTTAATCCAGGATCCTTGGAAATCGAATCTTTCAAACTGGATTTTTTCAACAACAAAAGATCTAAACTCGAGTCGGATCGTCCAACCTGCAAAACATCGATCCTTCTTGTGCTCCAGAATATTTGAAATATAAGCGATGCTACATGGAGAGAATTTATCATTATTGAATTCGGTCCCATCTGTGGCATAATTGAACATCAGGAATTTTCCCTGGCTGGTGTTGAGGTCAAAATGGGAACATTCTTTGGTCTGGTCGTGCTGTAAGAAAAAGTTGCAGAGAAAGAAGCAGGGTGGGTATTTGGGGATGGAGCTAGAAGACCTCCCCGGTACCTTCCAGATCTGTTCTGATTCTGATCTTTTAAAATTTAAAGGATTGTCACCCCAAAAAAGGAAGACTCACTGGCGCCCCCAGGCTGTGGCCAAATTCATGCGCCAGGGTGATGTGGATCATCCTTGGAGGGAGCAACTGGCCATATTTCTGCAGGGTGATCAACTCCGTGTTCAGAGATGCCTCTTTCTCCAGGAAATGCTGATATTTTGAGCAAATCCCTCCAGAGTCTCCTGTAAATGAAAATCATAGTGAAGAAAGAACCAACGAAGACTTCTGCTTGCACAGCCAAAAATCCTTGATAGGACTTGGAATACGGCATCCAGTTTTGGCTGCCACGACATAAAATGATGTTGAGACTCTAGAAAGAGGGCAGAGAAGAGCAACAAAGATGATCAGGGGACTGGAGGTTAAAACATATAAGGAACGGTTGCTGGAATTGGATATGTCTGGTTTAATGAAGAGAAGGACGAGGGGGGACAGGATAGGAGTCTTCCAATATCTCAGGGGCTGCCCCAAAGAGGAGGGAGTCAAGCTATTCTCCAAAGCACCCAAAGGCAGGACAAGAAGCAACGGATGGAAACTAGTCAAGGACAGAAGCAACCTGGAACTAAGGAGAAACTTCCTGACAGTTAGAACAATGAACCAGTGGAACAGCTTGCCACCAGAAGCTGTAGATGCTCCAATACTGGAAGTCTTTAAGTAGAGACTGGACAGCCATTGGTCTGAAATGGTATAGGGTTTCCTGCCTGAGCAGGGGGTTGGACTAGATGACCTCCAAGGTCCCTTCCACTTCTGTTATTCTGTCTTCTGTAAAAGTTCAGAAGAGAAGGACTAAGGGGAGGGGGGAACATGATAGCAGTCTTCCAGTATTTGAGGGGCTGCCACCAAGAAGACGGGGGGCAGGGGGGGTTTCAATCTATTCGCCAAAGCACCTGAAGGCAGAAGAAAAAGCAACGGATGGAAACCAAACAAAGAGAGAAGCAACCTGGAATCAAGGAGAAATTTCCTAACAGTGAAAACAATTAAATCAGTGGAACGGCTTGCCTTCCAGAAGTACTGGGTGCTCCAGCACTGGAGGCTTTTAAGAAGTAATTAGACAGCCCTTGGTCCAAAATGGTATGGGTAGTCCTTGACTTACGACCACCCTTGAGCCCATAATTTTGGTTGCTAAGTGAGGCATTTGTTAAGTGAGGCAACGGAGCTGTCGCTGCTCAACCTCAGGACCTTTTTCTGTGGGAGTTGGAGTGACCTCACCCTATTGTTACATGCTGTACTTAACCATTTTTTCCTTTATTGTTTTTATTAAACCTAAAAATCGGTAGAATTCTAATTTGTCTCTGAAATCTCATCTTCAGAAGAGCCTTGGTGGCGCAGTGGGCTAATGCCTCCTTAAGTAACACCAGCTGCCTGCAATTAGTGCAGGTTCGAGTCCCACCAGGCTCAAGGTTGACTCAGCCTTCCATCCTTCCCAGGTAGGTAAAATGAGGACCCAGATTGTTGGGGGCAATTAAGCTGACTTTGTAATAATGCTGCTTGGGGGCCCCCGAAAACCCTAATAAGCAGGCATATACATAGAATGAAGGCTACTGCTAAGCACATTGTGCTTTAGATTGTAAGCCGCCCTGAGTCTTCGGAGAAGGGCGGGATATAAATGGGATTTTAAAAAAAGTTCTGGTGGGCAGGTCAGAATCCCACGGGAACCTCACCTGGTTGCCCACTGAAAGCAATGCCAAGGACGCCACTGTAATCCCGGTCGGTCAGCAAGTAAGACAAGCAGTAACCGTTCCAATTGGTTTTTGAGTGCAGCAGAAGCAGCATCTCCGGACTGAGGAACGGGGTCTGTGATGGGTCCTCTTCTCGGACGATCTGCAAAAGAGGGAGAATCCCAAATCAGGAAGGGAAATCCTAATGACAAATTCCCTGTAACCCAAAAGGAGGTGGGACCTACCGTGATCGTCTTAACTTTGAATTCGATGGTCCCGATCCGGCCAAATTCAGCCGCTTCGTAAATGGCGTTCACAGCTTTTACATAGCTGGCAATCTAGGGGGGGGGGGGAAGGAATTTCCGGAGATATCTCTTGACTGGGTTCACACAATGCTTGGATTCCTAGGGTCATACAACACATCCGATTCTGCTACTGTAGCTCAGTGTTTCTCAACCATGGCCATTTTAAGGGGTATCGACTTCAACTCCCAGAATCCCTCAGTCAGCCCTTGGCCACTGTATGACGCATGGACTTCAACTCCCAGTATTCCTCAGTCAGCCCTTGGTAACTGTATGATGACTGGACTTCAACTCCCAGAATTCCTCAGTCAGCCCTTGGCGACTTTATGACGCGTGGACTTCAACTCCCAGAATTCCTCAGTGGCCATGCTAGCTGGAGAATTCTGGGAGTTGAAGTCCGTACGATGTCAAGTAGCCAAGCCTGAGGAACACTGCTAATATCCAGTCCCATTTAGCCCAGCTGAGCATCATGTGTGAATGCAACTACAGAATTAGCTTACCCTCCCCCAGAAACTCAGGGATGAGGATGACAGACATGCCCAGGAAGAGGGCATCCTTTGCCAAATCCCACGCTCCCACCTAGAAATGACATGGCAACTCACCAAAGGCGGGGCTAGGCAAAGAGGGACCTGTCCTAGCTCCGCCTCCTTTTATCTTGACCCTCGTCCCAAAAGTGGTTTTTCAGGAGGCGACTGGACTTGCTTGTTTTTCCTTGAAGACGTTTCGCTTGTCCTTCAAGAAGCTTCTTCAGCTCTGACTGGAGGGTGGGGGATGGAAGGACTGATACTCCGTGCAGATAGCTGGTCATTTGCATTCTCTTCAAGAGTTGTTGAGGCCACCTGGAAGTTTGACCCACAGGTAAATCTCCAGGTGGCCTCAAGGACTCTCTAAAAGAAGGCAAATGACCAGCTGTCTGCAAGGAATAGAAATCCTTCCCTTCCCCACCCTCCAGTCAGAACCGAAGAAGCTTCTTGGAAGGAGAAGCGAAACGTCTTCAAGGAAAAACCAAAAAAGTCCACTTGCCTCCTGAAAAAACAGCTGCCAAGTGCTAGGAGGTGTTAACAGAGGGAGAGAATCAAGATCAAGTGAAGTGTTAATATCACTTTACAAGGCCTTGGTAAGGCCACACCTGGAATACTGCATTCAGTTTTGGTCACCACAATGTAAAAAAGATGTTGAGACTCTAGAAAGAGCACAGAGAAGAGCAACAAAGATGATCAGGGGACTGAAGTCTTAAAACATGTGAAGAACGGTTGCTGGAATTGGGAATGTCTAGTTGAATGAAGAGAAGGACGAGGGGGGACATGATAGCAGTCTTCCAGTATCTCAGGGGCTACCACAAAGAAGAGGGAGTCAAGCTATTCCCCAAAGCACCTGAAAGCAGGACAAGAAGCAACGGATGGAAACTACTAAAGGAGAGAAGCAACCTGGATCTAAGGAGAAACTTCCCGACAGTTAGAACAATTACTCAGTGGAACAACCTGCCTCCAGAAGCTGTGAATGCTCCAACACTGGAAGTTTTTAAGAAGAGACTGGACAGCCATTTGTCTGGAATGGTATAGGGCTTCCTGCCTGAGCAGGGGGTTGGACTAGATGACCTACAAGGTCCCTTCCAACTTTATTATTATTATTATTATTATTATTATTATTATTATTATTATTGTTATTGTTGTTGTTGTTGTTGTTGTTGTTGTTGTTGTTTGTTGTTGTTATCGTCATCATCATCATCTTTGGGACAACCATGACCGGGATGACTGAGAACTTCCATAGACCCTCCCGTTCATCCTTTTCTTTCTTTCTTTTGTATAAAGAAAGTTTGCATACCTGGGCGATCACAGCTTCCACAGAGCCAAACCGTCGATAGAAAAGGTGGTCTGCTTGAAGATGAAGCAGGCAGGAAGTTTTTGAATAGTTCAAACTCCTCCTGGGCCGATGAGGGTAGTTAGCCTGTGGAGAAACCAGGGAGCAGGTGGGCGAGAGAATGAATCATTTATACCTGGAGCGAAAGAAGGTGAGAAGACGTATCGGAGGCTGAGTTACATAAGAGTTAAGCCAGTAACACGGCTGTTAAGTGAATCTGGCTTTCCCCGATTGACTTTGCTTGTCAGAAGGTTGTAAAAGGGGGATCACATGAACCCGGGACGCTGCGACCGTCATAAATAGGAGTCCGTTGCCAAGCGTCTGAATTTTTATCCCGTGACCGTAGGGGTGCTGCGACGGTCGTAAGTGTGAAAAATGCTGATAAGTAACCTTTTCAGTCATGCTGTGTCTTTAAATGGTCACTAAATGAACTGTTGTAACTCGAGGACTACCTGCATATGGTTAGCGATGGATGCTTTTTACCTTTGCTGTTAGCCGCTGCTGGAAATCTTGCAGTTGTTTGTGCAGTGTCTGAGCCAAGGATGCTGATTTGGGGTCGTGCAGAAGTTTATAATCTGCAAGATACATCATCTGTGTTCTGTCCTGCGTCTTTCTTTAATAATAATAATAATAATAATAATAATAATAATAATAATAATAATAATAATAATAATAATAATAATAATAATAATAATAATAATAATAATTATTATTATTATTATTATTATTATTATTATTATTATTATTATTATTTTATTTATATACCGCCCTTCTCCTGAAGGACTCAGGGCAGTGAACAGGGCAAATATATATACAAAAATACAAAAGTTAAAAGAAAATTAAACATATGCCCAACTAAGACAGTAAATACTAATATTAAAAATTTCTCTTTCTTTCTTTCTTTCTTTCTTTCTTTCTTTCTTTCTTTCTTTCTTTCTTTCTTTCTTTCTTTTTCTCTTTCTTTCTTTCTTTCTTTCTTTTTCTTTCTTTCTCTTTCTCTCTCTCCTTCCTTCCTTGCCTCCCTCCTTTTTTCCTTCCTTCCTCTGCTTTTCATCTCCTTCCTCACTCCCTTCCTCCCTCTTCTTCCTTCCTCTCTGCTTTTCATCTCCTTCCTTCCTTCCTTCCTTCCTTCCTTCCTTCCTTCCTTCCTTCCTTCCTTCCTTCCTTCCTTCTTTCCTGATGTCAACGCTGCTAACATCGAATGTTATTGCTTGACAAGAGATGAAGAAGTAGCCATTTCATATGTTAAACTTGTGTATTGCTTTAAGAGATTGAGTTTAAGGTTGGGAGGGGGAATGAGTAGGATTGCACCTTCAAGGCCATCTCTCTATCTAAAGAAGATAAGACCTTGGCGGGTTTTCTAAGGGAAGGGAAACTGATTCTTTAAATTAATTGGAGAATATGATTAATGACAAAATTAGAAAAGGTGGAGAATTGTGTTTTAATATATGGTGCAAAGGGGGGGGGCAGAGATTTCAGATTCCAGCTTCCTTCGAGCAAGGATTTGCCGTGTATTAGGCTAATAAAGAACTTTTAAGGTAAACAATGCCTCAGAGTCACTTGAAAAGCCCATATGTCGGAAACTTGACACCTTCCTTCCTCTAGTTTCTTCCTTCTTTCCTCTCTCCCTCCCTCCCTTCCCTCCTTCTCCTTCTCCTTTTTCATTCATTCATTCCTCCCTCCCCCTCTCTCCTCCCCTCCCTCCCTCCCTCCCAACTGAAGTCTTTATTTGCTAAAGATTTCGCAAGCTCCCTTTTCTGCCTAGTTAACATGACGGTTTCATGGCCACTTTCGGAGGCCTTGAACCCCCTGGGAGCGTGTGGGGCGCAAGTGCTCCCGCTTCTATTCCTCTCTTCTGTTTGAAAGGAAATGTGGGCTGGATGGATCTGTCCTGGGGAGGGAACGGAGGCTTGACGCTTGCAGGGATCCATGTTCTCACCTAAGTCTCTCTGGTGGTAGATCAAGGAATGGGCCCCGGGGGGCTGCTGGATCACAGCAGCAGATTCAACGTAGTAGGTACCATTCTGGGTCCGGATGAATCCCTCAAAGACACCGTGGATGATGGAGCCGTGGCAGAAAGAAGCTGGATCTCCTGTCCAAAAAGTCACTTTACTCATCTGTAGCAGATAAAACTAAAGCGGAGCCGTCACACACCCAAAGTGGGGCAGTTTTGCAGGGACCGGCATAAAGGCGAGCTGAGAGGCCGCCCTGACCCCTCTCCGCTGGGCAAACCCCCAGCCCCATCAATTGGGCTGAAATCAAAACGGACATTCCTTGACCAGGTGAGAACGACACAGGCTTGCAAAGGGAATTTTCAATACTTCTTTAAGGGCTACCGGTAGAAGCTTTATTTAAGAAGGATGGGATGAAGGGGGGAAGGGGGAGGGGAGAGGGGAGAGGAGAGGAGGGAAGGGAAGGGAGGGACAGAAGGGGAGGGGAGGGAGGAAGGCAGGAAGGATGGAAGGGGAGGGGAGGGGAAGGAAGGGAGGGAGGGGAGAGGAGAGGAGAGGAGGGAGGGACAGAAGGGGAGGGAGGGAGGAAGGAAGGGGAGGGGAGGGGAAGGGAGGGAGGGAGGGGAGAGAGGAGGGGAGGGGAGGGAAGGAAAGGAAAGGAAAGAAGGAAAGGAAGTAAATAGATGGGGAAGGGAAGGGAAGGGAAGGAAAGGAAAGGAAAGGAAGTAAATAGATGGTGAAGGGAAGGGAAGGGAAGGGAAGGGAAGGGAAGGGAAGGG
>NC_139512.1:11188376-11335876 GCF_947247035.1 Vipera ursinii
TTGGACCGCTTTCATCACAATGCAGGTAATCCTCATTTAACAACTGCAATTGGGACTGGCACCTCTCTTGTTGAGCCGTCATTAAGTGACCATAAAAGGTAAAGGTTCCCCCGCACATGCGCGCTAGTCGTTTCCGACTCTAGGGGCCGGTGCTCATCTCCATTTCAAAGCCGAAGAGCCAGCGCTTGTCCAAGGACATCTCCATGGTCATGTGGCCGGCATGACTACATGCCAAAGGCGCACGGAACGCTGTTACCTTCCCACCGGAGTGGTCCCTATTTTTCTACTTGCATTTTTATGTGCTTTCGAACTGCTAGGTTGGCAGAAGCTGGGACGAGTAACAGGCGCTCACTCTGTAACGCGGCACTTGGGATTTGACCCGCCAAACTGCTGACCTTCTGATTGACAAGCTCAGCATCCTAACCCACTGAGCCACCGTGTCCCTATTAAGTGACCATGCCAGACTTTAAATCAGTTCTGCAGTTGTCATTAAGCAATCACTGCAGGTTGTTAACCACAACAGAAGGATTAATTGTATCTTATTGCCAATTTCTCCACTGGCGTTGCTTGTTATAAGCCAGCTGTGAAGCTTGCATGTGTAAATTACATAACTGGTACACCGGTCTGGCCATTAGGTCTGAGGACTGGTTATAAAGCTACTTTTTCCAACACTGTTAAGTGAATTCTCACTAGGGGTATTATGACCTGGTAAATTATCTGCTTCTTCATTCCAAATTATATTTACAGCCAGTCCCCAACTTACGGCCACAATTGAGTCCAAAGTTTACGTTGCTAAGAGAAACATTCGCCAAGCGGGTTTTGCCCCATTTTGCAACTTTTCTTGCCGCTGTTGCTAAGTGAATCATTGCAATTGTTAAGTGAGTAACTTGGTTGTTAAGTGAACCTGGCTTCCCCCATTGACGTTGCTTGTCAGAAGGTCCCAAACCCCAGGACGCTGTTATTAAGTACAAACTAGCTGGCAAGCATCTGAATTTGGATCACATGACCATGGGGATGGTGCAACGGTCGTGTGAAAAATGGCCCAGTCACTTTTTTCAGTGTGGTTGTAACTTTGAAGTCACTAAACAGTTGTTAAGTCAAGGAGTGCCTGTAGTCCTTTCCGATTGTCAGTGTTCTCCTTTGCCTGTTGCAGATATTTGGTACTCATGAAATTAGTGGCTCCATTCTCTCACAAGCTTAAGGACGGTCCTCGGGCGGGTGTGGTGGGAAAGACCCAGTGTGGGGATAAGGGATGAATTGGGCCTTCCTGGGCCATGTATGAAGACAGGCGCAGGTCTTGCAGGATTTTCAGAGGTTGTGGATGAGTGAGTGTGCTCTCATGTGGCCTCCAAAATCAGTTTTTTCAGGACTGCAGAAGAGCATCCTCCAAAGCTACGGCACAAAGGCCTCTTGTGACCCAAGGCAGCTCTGGATAGGCCAAGGGGCCTCTCAGAAGAGAACACCGCCTGAAGGTAAACAGCACATGTAAGATCACAGGGGCAGTGCTGGGCCAGCGGAAAAGTGCAAGTGGGTCTTTTTGAGCGGCCGTGGTGGCGCTAGGCTGAAGTTGAGGCCTGGGCTCCTAATCCAGGCCCAGCTTTCGCATTGCTGTCAAGCGTCAACAGTTCAGGGTGGCTTACATGGGGGCAGGGGAAGAGAAGAGATAGAAAATTCTTTTTGCAGGATCCAATCTGGCTGGGTCTCCAGAGGTTTAGTCTTCATTCAGTTTTGCAGCTATTAAGATTGTCGGATGAGCAGGTACAAAAACAGCCAGGGAAGTGATTGAAACCTGGGAAACATCGTCAGTCAACAGGAGCATTGATTTACCCCCAGCTTATCAAGTACTTAGGAGGCTGAGCCTGAGAACTATGGCCAAGCAAGATATTGTTTACCAGAGTTGCACGAATTTTTTCTCATCATAATTGCCTGAAGATTTAATTAGGTAATGTGACCTGCACTCTCAGGCGGGGAGTTTCTATACTTTTTAATATATTGCTTTCGCACCAAATAGCCAGAGCTGGTTTTCCTTTCATCTGTGCCAATATAATTTGCTCAATAAAGTTTTGCATTAGAGATTGGATCGTCTTAGCTATGCTTACTTTGTCGGATTCCTCAAAGGGAACCACGACAGTCATCCAACACCCCAATCAACAAGTAAAAAGCCACACATAACAGGCACCATATAAATACCACACACGGAAAAGCTCAAAGCACACACTCTGCTAGAGAGACGTTCCCCGAGGATGGGCTCCGGTTGGAGTCCAAGAGCTTGGAAGACTAAATCTCTGGTCCTAGTGACCAACCTTGATTGCGTCCTGTAACACTATCCTGGGACACGTGCGTTTGTCTTCATTTGCGAGAATGTTTTTAAGATCGTTTTTTGTGTGTGCGAGACACGTCAGTGGGATGAAGTTAGGCATTTTCTGAATTTTTGACACTTGCCATTGCTGGCCTAGCGCCTTTGGCTGAAAGAGCTCTGTTCCGCTGCACAGAGAAGGGCAAAATTAATGATTGAATCATAGAACACGAGGGACGTGAGGAGCACGTTTGGTTCAACCTGCAAAGCAAGCAATCTTTGCATTCAAGCTTCATCACCTAAGCCTGTTCTTGTGTTAGTAGATTGGCTTAAGCAATACAGAAATGTGGACTCCAAAACTACCTCAGAATTGACACACCGGGGGTACCCAATCCTGGCCACTTTGAAGACTTGTGGTGTTCAACACCCATGGCTTTTAATCCTGGGAATTAAAAGTCCACAGGTCTTAAAAGTGGCCACGGTTGGACATCCCTGTTCTAGACCAATAGCAACAGCACTTAGACTTATATCGCGCTTCACAGCCCTCTCTAAGCATATCACCCCCAACAATCTGGGGTCCTCATTTTACCGACTTAGAAAAGATGGGAGGCTGAGTCAGCCTTGAGCTGGTCAGGATTGAACTGCTGGCAGGGAGCAGTCAGCCTGCAATACTGCATTCTAAGCACTGTGCCATCAGGGCTCTTCAGATAGAAAGATGGATGATAGACAGATAGATGGATGGAAGGCTGAGTCAACCTTGACCCGGTTAGACTCGAACTCCTGGCTGTCGGCAGAGTTAGCCTGCAATACTTCACCTTAACTACTGCGCCACCACGGCTCTTACTCCCCAACTCCTGGGAGGTGTTTTAGGCAGGCCACTTCTTGGAAGAGCCCTCAGAGCCGGTATCCCGAGTAATTGTAAACTGTACTTTTTTCCCCCCCTTTATTTATAGAAAATGGAATGCCTCGTAAAAGAAACACGTTTTCTTTCAAAGGATGAGCATGTGCGGCAGGCACCTACAGGAACACATTACCAAAAATAATAATAATATATATATATGTATGTATGTATGAACGGCTTCACATACTGAGCTAGGAAGTGAAAGAATGAAAGGTCAACTTAAAGGTCACATTCAGTGGTACACTGAGTCGTAGTGTCGAGCATCTTTTGTCCCTAGTCTTGGTTGCCATTTGTACAGTTAAAAACAATAAAAACATTCAATAGTGATGGCTGAACCGGGGGTCGCTGGGTCGGTCTGCCCTCTCTTGTCCTGCAAAGCCCTCTTCCTGGGCAGTCTGTTCCTGCGGGCCACCTGGAATGAATCCTCCTTGTCTGGAAGAGAGAAAAAGAGGGATGGGGAGACCACCATGAGGAAGGGAGGACAGCAAGTCAGGTCCCCTGCTCCCATCCCCAGCTGCGCTCCACGGTCCTTCCTCTTTAAAAGGAACTCGCCCGGCTGCTGCACTTCCACGGTTTGGATCGGGCGGCCTTTCCTGCGCCAGAGTTTCCCCCACCTTGGCAACCTTAACAGCCAGGATACGTGGACTTTTTTAATTCCCAGAAAGGATGGGTGTGAACTCCCCAGAATACTCCAGCCTGCCTGCGTGACTTCGACTTCCCAGAGTTCCCGAGCTAGCCTCCTGCTTGGGGAATTCTGGGCGTTCGAGCATCACTTGGTCCCAAAGTTGAGAAATGCTGGGCTAGACCGTCTTTCCCATCCCTCCCCCCCACTTCAAGGAAAGGCAAGAATAAAATTTAAGTAATCCGAGAGCCGAAAGATTGAACTGCAAGGAAAACATGCATCTGAAAAACCCAGAAACGGGTCCCATCGGATCCTCTTAAAGAGAGCTGCTAGATAATACAACGTTAACCCCCCCACCCCGCCGCACTGGGAGAGGAAGTGACAGTTTGGAAAGTAGAGGGGGAAACAAGAGCTGCATAAACACTGTCTCGGTTTTGCTATTAGGGTCAAAATGCGTAATGAGAAAAGGTTAACCTTACTCTGAATTCAGAAGGCTGAAGGCTTCTTACCCAGACATTCCACCTCGCGGCATTACGTGGCCACGCCGTTCCCTGCCCCCACCTAGGAAAGACGGCAGTTAATTCACACTTGCAGGCCTGAACTGCTCTGAAACTGTCATGTTTCCTCCATTTCAGCCTCACACAAGGACGTGAAAAGGAAGGCTTGGAAGGGGAGCAATTCCGAAACTGTGGGGGCGCTCCCCGAGATGAGCTTGGTCTTCTTTTGCAAGACATCTCATGACCCAACTAGGTAACGTCGTCAGTGCTAGTAGGGGGCGAGATCTGTGGAGAGGAAGAGGAACGCGGGGCCCTTGGTGCTCTCTGGCCTTGGTTGTGTTTTCATGACCTTACCGGGTAACGCCATCAGTGCCAGAAGGCAAATGGGGTTTGGTTTCTGTTTATATACTGGGGTTTGCCTTGTCGGGTGTTGTTCTCTTCTTGGTAGTTCTTTAATTCGGCTGCCGCTTATTATTGGATTGTTTGTCTTGAGTGGATAGCGGCAAGTCCCTTTATATCAGTGATATAAAGTGCCCAAATTGCAACCCCAAACCCACTTATCTATCCTCGGGTGCCGGGTGGGCGTGGGCCTTTGGGTGGGCGTGGCTTTGGTGGTAACGGCAGACTGGGTGGGACTAAAAAGTCCAATCAATCAATTCCAACTTTGCGAGAGATCTTTCCCCCCCTGCGAGAAGTTGAAATTGATTGATGATTTGACTGAACCTTTTTTTTTTTTTTTTGCACACGGTGGCGGAGGCCTAAAGCGAACACATAAAGCCCAGCTGAAGGCCTAGGACTGGGACGACGGCGCACGTGCCCACAGAGAGGGCTCGGCGTACCGCCTGTGGCACCCGTGCCATAGGTTCGCCACCACGGCTTTATATCAACGGAGAGCCAACCCCACACTGCCTTCCAGCACTGATGATGTTATCTAGAAGGCTCATGAAGCGTCTGCAAGAAAACAAAGATGATCAAAGGGGATCAAGGAGTCGACAGGTCAATCCTGAGCTACAAATTTATTTATTTATGGGATTTATATCCCACCCTATCTCCCGAAGGACTCAGGGCAGCTAACAACAATAACATATAATAAGTACAGAAATTAAAATAAAAATAAAATTAAAATCATCTGTGCAATAAATTAAAATTAAAAATTAAAAATAAATTAAAAATTGTAAATATAATTAAAATGCCTGTCAGTCCAGGTCAGCCAGGTGGAAAAGGAGTGTTTTGAGGCCGCGGAGAAAGGACTGGAGATCTGGGGCCATCCGAAGCTCAGGGGGGAGCTGGTTCCATAGGACTGGCGCTCCCACAGAGAAGGCTCTTCCCCTGGGGGTCGCCAGCCGACATTGTCTAGCCGACGGTACCCTGAGGAGGCCTTCTCTGTGTGAGCGTACTGGGCGATGGGAATTCGTTCCCGGTAGCAGATGGTCCTGCAAGTATCCCGGGCCTAAGCCATGTAGGGCTTTAAAGGTAAGTACCAGCACCTTAAATCTCACCCGGAGGGCAACCGGTAACCAATGCAGCTCGTGGAGCAGAGGTGTTATATGGGAGTATCGGGGAGCTCCCATCACTACCCGTGCAGCTGCACTCTGCACCAGCTGAAGCCTCCGGGTGGTTTTCAAGGGCAGTCCCTTGAAATACTCCCTTCTATTAATACGGAACCCATCAGACTCTGGGAACAGAGCTTCCTTTGTAGGAACCTGTCTGTAAGATTATAAATACCATTCCCCAAAGCTGTTTAAGCACCAACTGATGTCTCCTTCTGTCCAAATATAAAGAGCCCTGACATCAAGGAACAGACAACATATGGATCTTGCTGTACCCCCCCCCCAGGCTTAACTACCCTGGGACTGGAGCTGAAAAGAGGGGAATATCTGGATGTTAGCCAGGGTGCACTGAGCACCATTCAAAAAAGGACACCAACAAAAAAAGGGAAGGTGGGTCAGCTCAATGTTGGAAGAAACGACCCTTCATTTCTTCAAATCACCCTTTGTGACTTCCTTTCACTTCAAAAGCAGAAAGCCTGAAGTAAAGTCCCTTTTTTTAAAAAACAAAACAAAACAAAAACTGTGGAATTGATGTGACCTGCTTTGGGAGACAAGACAGCCCAAAAAGTGGGCTGAAAAATTCGGCTTATACTCAAGTATATACGGGGTATCTATCTATCTATCTATCTATCTATCTATCTATCTATCTATCTATGTATGTATCTATGTATGTATCTATGTATCTATGTATCTATCATCTATCTATCTATCTATCTATCTATCTATCATCTATCTATCTATCTATCTATCTATCTATCTATCTATCTATCTATCTATCTATCTATCTATCTATCCATCCCTGGCTTTTCTGTTCCACGCAGAAAAGGATCTTAAGTTAGTCCTGAAGGGCCAAACTTGCCTACAACTTACCCCCAAAGCCTAAACAACTGGAGCTTTAACAACGGAAAGGGGAAAAAAATTAATTACCTCGCCATCGCTCATGATCACGTCCTGGTGGGCCCCCATCATCGTTGCCTGGCCAGGAGCGATCGGGGTGGCCTTCAAATTTTCTAACGTGATCCCCCCATTCACGTCCATCTCTGAAAGGCAAGGAGTTTGTCATGGATCCAGTGGTAGTTGTTTCCCCCCCCCCAAAACACATACAATCCTGAAAGCTTGCAGGTCCAGGTCGTCACAAAAACTACCCACAGACAGGAAAGCTGATAAATGTTTTAACGGGTTTTAAAAACTTTTTTTTTTTAAAAAAGAGACACCGGTAAGAGTCACAGTGCTACGTCTACTCTATTTATGAACCATCCTGATAAGCCCAAGAGAAACCCCACGGGACATTTATACTAGCCAATGTTACCGTATTGGCTGTTTGGATCAGCAAAAGCTTTTTTCCACCGTTAGGATTGCTAAACGCTAAAGAAGCAGCCGTCTTCTCTGCACCATTCTGAGTTTACAAATTAAAAAATAAATGGGTTTTTTAGAAGGCTGTCCAGAGAGGTTAATTTGAGTTGAAATCTCTGAAGCTCCCATGATTTATTAGCCCAGGGGGTCTTCAAACTTGGCCCTTTTATGACTGGTGGACTTCAGGTCCAAGAATTCTTCAGCCAATTCTGGGAGTTGAAGTCCACCAGTCATAAAAGGGCCAAGTTTGAAGACCCCTGTATTAGCCCATGGTGAAGCCAGCACTGACTCTCTTGCCTTCTGGTTAAGACCTGGTTCTCCCAACTGGCCAGGGGGGGGAGAGGGGGAGGGAGCATGTAAGAGTGTCAGTGCCATCCCTGGAGTGGCTGGTGGGTCAAAGGCATTTCCTTGGCCTTTTAACTCAGCAACTATTCTTTTTACCTCTGTTTTAATCCAGTTTTGCTTGGAATTACGGCCTTCGTGTGATTCTCCTCTTTTTATATGTAAGCTCGCCCAGAGTCAAGGAAATACGATGGGTGGTACAGAAGTTTGATTAATAAATAAACCAACTAGCTGTAGGAAGTGTCGCTTAAGGTCCACTTGCTTAGCGAGGGCTCGAAGTTACGACGGACCCTCAAACAACTGCTTATGGCCAGTTTTGGAATTTCCATGGCTGCCTAGAATTCTGTGGTCACACGGGCGTATTTTGGGCACTTGGGAACTAACTCAGCTTTTATCCTTGACTGCGGCATTCCTCAGTCACAGGATAGGGATTTATAATGCTTCTGGCCTTTTCAGACAAGAAATGCCCATAGGAATACATTGATTCACTTACTCACTCCTATGGTGGTTATGCCTGGGTCCTTTGGGCCTAGTAGGTCCTCCTACCTGGATGGTCCTACCTGGGTGCTTGGCAATCTAGGTGCACTTACGCCTGGTTGCCAAGCGCCCCACTATCACCATTTGCTAACTTTCCTTCTGGATCCCCCAGCAAGGCAATGGGGAAGCCGGCAGGGAAGGTTGTAAATCACTGGGATTAAGTCTCCTCCACTCTCCCCCAGGCCTTTTGCATTTACGTCACGCTGTGGCTGCCACAAAGAAGAGGGCGTTTCACCCGATTTTCCAAAACACACGAAGGCAGGACACGAAGCAACAGATGGAAACTAATCAAGGAGAGAAGCAACCTGGAACTAAGGAGGAATTTCCTGAGGGTCAGAATAATTAATCAATGGAACCATTTTGCTCTAGAAGTTGTAGGTGCTCCAACAAGTGGGGATTTTCAAGAAGAGACTGGATAGATTTGTCTGAAATGGCATAGGCTAGCGATGGCAAACCTATGGCCCGCGTGCCAGTGGTGGCCCGCAGAACCCTCTCCGTGGGCACGCGCACCGTTGCCCCAGCCCTGCCTCCCCCTCCTCATCAGCATACCCGTGGAGGAGAGTCGCCCCGGGCGTGGCCCGCGTGAAGCACTGCAGCCAAGGACATGGCAGCCGGGACAAGACTCCACCCTCGTGACCCCATCGTGTGCAGATGATGCTGCGGGGATGCAGGCGGAAGGCGTGGCCACCATGGCACTGCAGGGCTGCCTGGGTGATCTGCTGTGGCGGGCCGTGGAGGTGGTAGGTGGCTCTGCGGGTGGGGCAGGGGGTGGGCGACGGTGAGGCGGGCGGCAGAGCGGGGCAGGGCAGTTTTTGGGCGCTCAGTGTCTAAATGTTTGCCATCACTGGCAAGGTCCCTTCCAACTCTTGTTATTCTGATAAACCCTCACCCACCCTACCCAACCCACGCAGCACCTCTTAAGGCTCCCTCTCACTAACCCACATGGTACATCTTCAACAACCCCCCCCCCAAAAGCAGCCACTTACTTACCTGCAAGCCTGGGACTTACCACTTCCTGCCAGCTTCCCCACTGACTTTGGCTGTGGGGAAGCTGGCAGAAAGTTGCCGAATCGAACGAACGTCGGATTCGATTAACAACGGCAACCAAGAGGGCAGGCATTGCCACTGCGGAATGACGCAGTTGCCCTTTACGACCAGATCACTTAACAGGAGGGAAATTCTGGTCTCAATGGCTGCCGTGAAAAGTCGCGGACTCCCTACACCCACGTTCTGTTTGTATTTAACTGGTTTCTGGACTCCCAACACCATTTGAATGTGATCACCCAGAAGCCACTCACCGGGACGGTGGAGGTATTCGCCGCCCCTCGTTCATGCGCCGGTCCGACCCATAGCTGCCCCAACCTTCTCTGGAGTGGCGATCTGGATCCCGGTGGCGTTCCTCTGCATAGTGCTGAAAGAGGGGAAGGAGACAAGAACAATTATTTATTTATTTTATTTTATTTTAATTCCATTTATATCCCGCCCTTCTCCGAAGACTCAGGGCGGCTTACAAGCTTAGCAGTAGCCTTCATTCTATGTATATGCCTGCTTATTAGGGCTTTCACATACACCCCAAGCGGCATTATTACAAACTCAGCTTAATTGCCCCCAACAATCTGGGTCCTCATTTTACCTACCTCGGAAGGATGGAAGGCTGAGTCAACCTTGAGCCTGGTGGGATGCGAACCTGCACTAATTGCAGGCAGCTGGTGTTACTTAAGGAGGCATTAGCCCACTGCTCCACCAAGGCTCTTTTTTTTCCAACTGGTATGTGAAGGAAGGCTAGGTGGGGTGCAGGCAAGATTTCTGAAGCTATGCAGCAGGTTCCCTAGTACAGGGGTTCTCCAAGCTTGGCCACTTTTAAGACTTGTGGACCTCAACTCCCAGAATTCCTCAGCCAGCCCTGAGGGCTGGCTGAGGAATTCTGGGAGTTGAAGTCCACAAGTCTTAAAAGTGGCCAAGTTTGAAGACCCCTGCCCTAGTACAAAGGGAAGTCAAAGGTAGGGCAGAGAGACACAAAGGCTGCAGTAGGCATTTCAATCAGTTCTTGTTTTGTCTGGCAGCTCGCCTGCCCTAAAAGAAACACCAGCAACTGAACTAAGAAAAACCAACCAGCTTGAGGCACTAGGACTTTGCAAGGTCTGCTTTCAAGAGCTGCAAAGCGCTGCTTTCTCAAAAATGCTCCAGAGCGTTAAGAGAAAATTTCGAAAATGTATATGCAATTGAAACCTGAAGCTTCCTTTTTTTTTTTTTTAAGGAATGGCAGTTAACACAGAATTAATAGGGCTGGAAGAGACCTCAAGAGGTCGTCTAAACCAACCCCCTGCTCAAGGCAGGAGACCGTACACCATCCCCAAATAACAAGTCAGAAGGGACCTTGGAGGTCTTCTAGTCCACCGCCCTGCTTGAGCAGAAAACGCTGTTATTATTTCAGACAAATGGCTGTCTAGTCTGTTCTAAAAAACCTCCAGTGTTGGAGGACCCAACTTCTGGAGGCAAGTTGTTCCACGGTTTAATTGTCTTCACTCTCAAGCTTTCTCTCCTTTCAAATGCACAACGAACGTGACTCACCTGCCTTTCTCGGTCTCCCATCATCCCCCGTGACCCTTCTCTCCTGGGGAAAAAAAATACAGCTGTATCAAATGTTTGCCCTGGATTGATCCCCAATGTCATACATAACCTACGCCTGTGGTGGCGAACCTATGGCACACGTGCCACAGGTGGCACGCAGTCCTCTTTGTGGGCACGCGTGCTGCCGCCCCAGTCCTAGGCCTTCAGCTGGGTTTTATAAACCCTTTTCGCTTTAGGCCTCCATCGCTGTGTGCAAAAAAACCAGCACTCCCTTGTGGAGAAAAAAAAATTGTCCGAATTTCAACTGAACAGCACTGTGCTTCTGAATATTTGACATACAGAGTTGGAATATATTAATTTATATATTTTGAGCTGAGAATATTATGTGCGTGTGTGTATGTACACACACACACACACACACACACACACACACACACACACCGATGTCCGCTAGGCCCATTAATCGGAACCTTCCAAGTCCTTAGAAACTGAGAAAAGAATTTCTTCTTTGAGATCTGGGCTCTCCAAACTTAGCTACTTTTAAGACTGGTGGACTTCAACTCCCAGAATTCCTTAGCCAGCCATGCTGAAGGGAATGATACCAAAGAAAATGCCCACAATCCAAGGGGGTTACATTGCATCTCTTCAGGGTGGGGGGGAACTTTCCTACAACTTTTCGTACAATCAGATTGGATGGCGAAATGGTTAATTTTAACCATTTTTTTTCTTTTAAAAATCATGTTTTATTTTTAATTTTAATTTTAATTCCATTTATATCCCGCCCTTCTCCGAAGACTCAGGGCGGCTTACAAGCTTAGCAGTAGCCTTCATTCTATGTATGTGCCTGCTTATTAGGGCTTTCACACCCACCCCAAGCGGCATTATTACAAAGTCAGCTTAATTGCCCCCAACAATCTGGGTCCTCATTTTACCTACCTCGGAAGGATGGAAGGCTGAGTCAACCTTGAGCCTGGTGGGATGCGAACCTGCACTAATTGCAGGCAGCTGGTGTTACTTAAGGAGGCATTAGCCAACTGCTCCACCAAGGCTCTTAAGAAAGCTAAACACATACACCCCGCCCAAAGGCTTTTTCACCGTAACGCGGCAGAACGCAAATTGTCACTTTCTTCTAAGAAAAAGCGGCAAGCAAAACGAATGTCGTCTTATTAGGAGCAAGAAAGGGGATTAAGAGATGGGCAGTTGGAGAGAGGAAAGAAGAAGAAAGCTAATGTGACTGAATCCCCCAAACCCCAAACGCTCTTTGCGAGAAACTTAAAAAACCAGGTGTGTCCAACCTGCAGCCCACTGGAAAGCCAGTAATGAGGATGCACAAGATAATAAAAATATAGAAAAATAAAGGAAGCTTGTTGCTTGAATAGTTTAACAAGATTATATAGTTTATATGGGGCCCCAGATAATTCCTCTTTACTCAAGGAGGCCCAGTCAAGCCCAAAGACTGGACAACCATGAACTCAATGGTCATTTTGTTAATGAAGCCAAATGGAGAGACGCTACAGGTGGTTCTCGACTTACAACAGTTCACTTAGCGACCGTTCAAAGTTACAACGGCACTGAAAAGAGTGACTTATGGCCATTTTCCACACTTAACGACCGTTGCACATCCCCACGGTCATGTGATCAAAATTCAGATGCTTGGCCACAGACATATTTATGATGGTTGCAGCATCCTGGGATTGCACAATCCCCTTTTGCGACCTTCTGACAAGCAAAGGCAATGGGGAAGCCAGCTTCAATTGACAACTGGAGGTTACTAATTTAACAACTGCAGTGATTCACTTAACAGCTGCGGCTGGACAAGTCGTCAAATGGGGCAAAGCTCACTTAACAGCAGATACGTTGGCCTCAGTTGTGGTTGTAAGTTGCGGACTACCCATCTAATGCTTTCCCCTTATCTATCAAAAGCAGAACAATATTTATGTAAGATGAAATTTCAATTTGTGAACTCTTAACTTAAGAGGGAGTGGGTTGTTAAAGAACATTTACCTCAATTTAAACAAAATGAATACAGGTAGTCCTCGACTTATGACTGTAATTGAGTCTGGAATGACACCGGTCACCTGACTGTAACCGGTTTTTATGACCTTTACTGCACTGGTCGTTATGTGAATGTGGCGGTTGTGCGAATCTGTTTTATCAAACGGGCATTTTTTTCCCCTGGAAACCAGAAGTAAACACTGAAAAACCAACAACAACAAAAAACCCTTGAAAATCACGGTCACATGACTCGAAAGTCTGCAAATGGCAGCAATGTTAAGTCAGTTGCCAAGTGCCCTAAATGGGATCACATGATCGGGGGGGGGGGGAAAGAGATCATCTATGGCTGTCAGGATTTTGAAACTGGCATTATGTACCTTCTGCGGGGGGTCAACAGGAACTTGGAATAGTCATAGAGTGAGGACTACCTGCGATCCACTTTTGGGCAAGTTGAATAAAAAAAAAAACTTTCCCCAACAGGAAAACAAAACGTTCCGCCCCCCCGGCTTACCTGTCCAGAGGATGGCCCTGGTACCGCCCACGTTCCCTGTGATCAAAGTCATGGAATCGATCCTGGCGGCCGAAATCGGAACGGTGACGATCGTCCATTGCCATCCGCTTGGCTTCTGGCCAGTAGGGTTCATCCCTCCTGCAAGCAAGATTGAGGTCAAGAGACCAGCCTTAAAAAAACAAAACAAAACAAAACAAAACAAAAAACCTTCCCCCCCCCAATCTCCTAAGTTGCTGGCGGATCCAATCTAAGGGGATGAAACCCGATTCGCAATAAAGGAGAATTATTTGTAGCTCGGGGTTGAAATGCAGGGTCCTTGCTGCTCTCTCTTGAGCTGGGTGGTTTTCTTGCAGACATTTCATTACCCAAACTAGGCAATGTCATTGGTGCTAGAAGGGAGTGAGGCTTGCAGAGAGGAGGAGGAAGACTGTGGGGTCTTGCGTACTCTCTTAAGCTTGGTTGTTTTCTTGCAGAGGTTTCAAGACCCAATTAGGGAACATCATCAGTGCCAGGAAAGAGCGAAGTCCACATTTCCTTCTAGCACTGATGATGTTGCCTAGTTGGGTTAGGAAACCTCTGCAAGAAAACAACCAAGCTCAGAGAGAGCACCAAGGACCCCAGAGTCCTCCTCCTCCGTTCAACCTCCCCACCCTTGTAGCACTGATGCTGTTACCTAGCTGGGTAATGAAACGTCTGCAAGAAAAACCCCAAGCTCACAAGAACACCAAGGACCCCAGTCCTTTCCTCCTCCTAAACCCCAGTCATTTCTCGCACTAACGATGTTGCCTAGTTGGGTCATGAAACATCTGCAAGAAAACCACCCAGCTCAGAGAGCACCAAGCACCCCACAGTCCTCCTCCTCCTCCTCTTCACAACCCCCTCTCTTCTAGCAGTGATGTTGTTCCCTAGTTGGGTCATGAAACCTCTGCAAGAAAACAGCCAAGTTCAGAGGGCACCAAGGACCCCCAGAGTCCTCCTCTTCTTCCTCATTCCCACCCCTTTCTAGCACTGACGTTACCCAGGTGAGTCATGAAACCTCTGCAAGAAAACAGCCAAGTTCAGAGGGCACCAAGGACCCCTCAACTGGCCCACGGTTGCCCATGTGACTTTCACCTCCCATCCATGTCATACGGCCTCCGCAGGGCCACGCGCCTCTCCTGGTCGTAGCGCAGCTGCTCGTGCTGCCGCCGCAACTCCTCTCTCTCCCGCTGGATCCGTTCCTGCTCTCGCCTCCGCTCGTGCTCAATGTACATCCGCTCTCTCTCCAGCCGCTCCCGCTCCATCCGCTCCCGCTCCAGGCGCGCCCGTTCAAACTCCAGCTTCTCGCGGGTGATCTCCAACCTCTTCCGCTCCTCCTGCTCCCAGAGGGCTTGCAGGCGCAAGCGCTGTCTTTCTCGACGGTCACCACCACCGGTGCTGTAAGGGAGGGAGAAAGATGGCTGGCTCTGATGGGCAGGCCGCTTCGGCCTTCTGGCTCCTGCTGTCGTGCTTCCCGTTGAAGAAATGAGTGAGCAAGCCTGGTCCCCTTTGGGCTGGTTTGGTTAGATCAGGGGTAGGCAACCTTGGCTCTTTTATGAGTCGTGGACTTCAACTCCCAGAATTCCTGAGCCAGCATGCTCAGCTTGGAAACCTCTCCCTTTCCCCTCAGCGTGGCTGGCTCAGGAATTCTGGGAGTTGATGTCCACGAGCCACAAAAGGGCCAAGGTTACCTACCCCTGGGCTAGGCCAACCTTGGCATCTCTTATGATTCGCGGACTTCAACTCCCAGAATTCCTGAGCCAACATGGGTCAGCTTGGAAACCTCTCCCCTTTTCCCTCAGCGTGGCTGGGTCAGGAATTCTGGGAGTTGAAGTCCACGAGTCATAAAAGGGCCAAGGTTGCCTACCCCTGGCTTAGATGCTGAACTGGCTGGGGAGAAAGAAATGTCACCTCCGCCCTCACAAGGGTGGTGTAGTGGTGAAGGTGCTGGATTAGGTATCAGGAGGAAGTCAGTTCTGGTCCCGCTTTAGGCATGAAAGCCAGCTGGGTGATGCTGGGCCAATCACCAGAAGAGAGTGAGTTCTAGTCCCACCTTAGGCAGGAAAACTGGCTGGTTGGCCCAATCACCAGGAGACTGGGAATTCTGGTCCTGCCTCAGGCATGAAAGCCAGCTGGGTGACGTTGGGCCAATCACCAGGAGACGGTAAGTTCTAGTCCCGCCTCTGGCATGAAAGCTGTCTGGGTGACTTTGGGCCAATCACCAGGTGAGTTATCTAGTCTGGTCTTAGGCATGAAAGCCAGCTGGGTGACCTTGAGATAGTCACTCTCTCTCTGCCCAGTTCCCTTCACAGGATGGTTGTTGTGGGGAAAAGAGGAGAAAAGAGTATTAATGTTACCTGAAAGTAAAATCTAAAAATAAAATAAACACAGCAGAGCAGAGGTCACAGGTTCTGTACCCTCCTGGATTAGCTATTCATATTGCAACTGTTTGTATTAACTGTTGGCTACAGTAGAACGCAACAAAAGGTAATCTTTTAATGGGCATATCAAAAGGTCAGCCTTCGCTACACTGGGGTTCTCCCAATGTAACTCGGCTACAGGTCGTCCTCGACTTACGACTGTAGCCGAGCCTGCCATTTTAGTCCTTAAGTCAATATGGCCAAGTGAGTCACCGCACGACTGCGCCCAATTTTACAGCCTCTGTGCAACGGTTGCTAAGCGAACGTGGTGGTCGCAAAGCGGACACAGCAGTTGTTAAGGGAACCAATTGTTTGCTAGGGAGTGTTTTCGCCAGAAACGGGAAGCAAGCACCCGTTTTTGGCCAAAAAAAAAAAAAAAAAAGTCACAAACCACGATCGCGTGACCATCAAGCATGGCACAGGAGTATAAATGCAGGTCAGTTGCAGCTCAGCGAAATGAAGTCATGTGACCATGGAGAGGGAACTGGGCCTTTGGAATTTCAAATATAACTGGGGGGGGGGGGGGAGATTGTCATAACTTTGAATGGTCATCAAGCCGGCTCTAAGAAGGACTACATGTACTATGGCCATTCCCTATCAGCAACAATGGCCAGATACGACGGGAACCAAAGGTGCTTTTTCAAGAGGCAACTGGGTGTTGGTTTTTCCTGGAAGCCATTTTGCTTCTCATCAAGAAGCTTCTTCGGTTCTGACTGAATGGTGGAGGAGGAGGGAAGGATTTATATTTATCTTTAGCTCGCATGGTGTAACAAAATGGTGGGCTTGTTGTCACTGTGAGTTGTGATGGGGGGGGGCACGAAGGGAGGCTCAGCCAATCTCCATGTATACATGTTGTACTTTGATAATAAAAGGTTCATTCGTTGATATCCCTCATACTCCTTAAATCCTTCCGTCCTTCCATTCCCCACCGTTCAGCCAAGAGCTGAAGAAGCTTCTCGGATGAGAAGAGAAATGACTTCCAGGAAAAACAAAGAAAAATCCAGTTGCCTCATTTTGAAAAACCACCTTTGGGACAACCAGGATGACCGAGAATCTCCACGGACATTTATGATAGGAACTGTAAACTGAAAACGGAGAAGCTTGTTAAGTAAATGTGACACAAGTTTAAAAAAAAAAAAAAAAGGGACAACGCAAGCACAGATTTGAGCCTCTTCCGGATCTCACCGGTGCTGTTCTTCGTTCGGTCGCCTGTCTCTGCTTTTGTTGAAGGGCACGGAGCCTTGTCGCTCTCGGCTCTTTTCTCTGCTCTCCGACTTGCGTTCCTGGCTCTTCTCGCTCTGCATTTCGAGACACAGCACAAGGTTGCAAGATCTGATTCGTTAAAGGAAGGAAGGAAGGAAGGTTCGGGTTTGGAAAGGGAACGAAGGTCAAGGAAATGGCCATTTGTTTTTTTTAAAAAAATCCCATTTATATCCCGCCCTTCTCCGAAGACTCAGGGCGGCTTACAATCTAAGAAGCACAAATCAATGTGCTTAGCAATAGCCTTCATTCTATGTATATGCCTGCTTATTAGGGCTTTCGGGGGGGCCCCCAAGCGGCATTATTACAAAGTCAGCTTATTGCCGCCAACAATCTGGGTCCTCATTTTACCTACCTCGGAAGGATGGAAGGCTGAGTCAACCTTGAGCCTGGTGGGACTCGAACCTGCACTAATTGCAGGCAGCTGGTGTTACTTAAGGAGGCATTAGCCCACTGCTCCACCAAGGCTCTTTTGAGCTGCCGCGGGATCCGAAAGGACAACCGCGAGACAGACGAGCCCAACTCTGTGTCCGTAACAGACTTCAGGAGGTGAAACTCTGCTAGGGAATTCTCCGATTTCAATCTGTCTTTGAAAGGGTTAGGGTTTCGGCCTCTCTGTCTTTCTCTCTCCCAATCCCAAAGCAGCAGCAGCAGAAACGTTTGATGAAACAGATCGGCAAGTAGCCCTGCAAGTCTGTGCATTGATTAAAAGGCAGTCCTCAACTTATGACAGTGATGGTGAACCTTTTAGAGACCGAGTGTCCAAACTGCAACCCAAAACCCACTTATGGATTGTCGGGGGCCGGGTGGGCGTGGCCCATTGGGTGGGCGTGGCTGCGGTGGTAACGACAGACTGTGTAGGACTAAAAAGTTCAATCCATCAATTCCAACTTTGCGGCATCTTTTTTTTCCCCCCGCGAGAAGTTGAAATTGATTGATTGAACCTTTTTTTGTTTTTTTGCACACGGCGCCGGAGGCCTAAAGCGAAAAGGTTTTATAAAACCCAGCTGAAGGCCTAGGACTGGGGTGACGGGGCACGTGCTCACAGAGAGGGCTCTGCGTGCCGCCTGTTTGCCACCACAGACTTATGACAACTGAACCCCAAATGTTCATCGCTAAGTGAGACATTTGTTAAGTGAGGTTTGCCCCACTTTATGACCTTTCTTGCAGAGTTGTCAAGCAACTCGCTGCAGTTTTTAAGTTACTAACTAACGCGGTGTTAAGTGATTCTGGTCCCAACCCCGGGTTGACTTTGCTTGTCAGAAGGTCGCAAAAGGGGATCACGTGACCCTGGGAACACTGCAACCGTCATAAACATGAGCCAGTCGCCAAGCGTCTGAATTTTCATCACGTGACCCTGGGGATGCTGCAATGGCCAAGGGAAAAACGGTCATAAGTTGCTTTTTTTCAGCGTTATGACAGCAATCTCGAAATGAACTGTTGTAAGTTGAGGACCATCTGTATTTGGATGAGGATTCCAGAATCAGAAATCAGGAAATACGTACGTTAGCTGCTCTAAACTACAATCAATCACCCTTCTAAAAGCTACAGCTTTCAGGTTGTTTCCCCTGAGCATCAAAGTCTAACACGCCAAAAAGGCATTAACAAAACCCATTATGCTGAGTGCATTCTCACGTGGCCCTCCCCATTAAGGCTGTTTTCAATTCCAACCCTGCAATACTGAAATTACTTTCGTAAAAAATACGATAGGCCCAAGTTGATCTGCACGTGATTCTTTTCCGCTAAATGAGGCGTGCACAATTAGGGGAAGCAACAGACTTTGCTGTGCCCCCACAGGAACACGCGTACTTAAAAACCAATCTGGAAGGTAAAAGCAGCACAAGCCAGTTTGCAAAGAATCGATCCAAAACACAATGTAACTCTCCTCACGGGCGTATTTATACCGTGTCGTGTGGTGCTGTTTTTGCTGAAAAGGTCAAATCAAAGTGCTGCTTTAGTTATCTTCTTTTGACAGAAGCGTTCTGTAGTAGCTCTGCATTCCTAAGAGTGCTACTTTCCTAATGTAGTCACAATCAGGTTTTTACAATTTAAAAATCACACATGCCATTAAAAATTTAAGTACAGATCTTCTGAAAAAAGATCTAAGATCAAAAGATCCAGCTCTCATCAGGTTCTAAAGCAGACATGTCAAACAAAAGGCCTGGGGGCCGGATCCAGCCAGCGAAGTGGTTTCATGTGGCCCGCGAAGCCATCCTGGAAACAGTGAGGGAACGGCCCCCACTGCCTTGGCCCTGGCCCAGAGACCCTCCTCCCGCCAGAGACCCTCAGATCTGTCCCACTCCTGCCCAGGCCCCCATAGGCACCCTTGATGCCAACGATGTAGAGCTGGCCACGCCCACCCAGTAGGCCATGCCCACTCTAGCCACGCCCACCCGGCCCCCTGAGGGCAACCGCAATGCTGATGCGGCCCTCAAAGAAATTGAGTATGACACCCCTGTTCTAAAGCTTACCAGATAACCCCTGCGTATAAAACAGGACAGAAACTGGGGTATGTTGAAGGCTACTAAGTTATTTTAATGACCTGGTGTTTCTGAAGATGAAAGATCAATCTCTTTTAAAGTTATCCTTAAAACATTATGCTTCATGAAGAATACCAAAGCCTACAAAAATAACAGAATTGGAAGGGACCTTGGAGGTCTTCTAGTCCAACCCCCTGCTCAAGCAGGAGACTCTATACCAGGGGTGGGCAACCTCAGCTCTTTTATGACTCGTGGACTTCAACTCCCAGAATTCCTCAGCCAGCATGGCCCAGCTTGGAAACCTCTCCCTTTCCCCTCAGCACGGCTGGCTCAGGAATTCTGGGAGTTGAAGTCCACGAGTCTTAAAGCGGCCTAGGCCAGGGGTAGGCAACCTTAGCTCCTTTATGACACGTGGACTTCAACTCCCAGAATTCCTGAGCCAGCATGGCCCAGCTTGGAAACCTCTCCCTTTCTCCTCAGCATGGCTGGCTCAGGAATTCTGGGAGTTGAAGTCCATGAGTCATAAAGCGGCCTAGGCCGAGGCCAGGGGTAGGCAACCTTGGCTCTTTTACGACTCATGGACTTCAACTCCCAGAATTCCTCAGCCAGCATGGCTCAGCTTGGAAACCTCTCTCTTTTCCCTCAGCATGGCTGGCTCAGGAATTCTGGGAGTTGAAGTCCACGAGTCATAAAAGAGCCAAGGTTGCCTACCCCTGAACTAGTATAATAAATAACAACAAAAACAACAACAACAACAACAACAATAATAATAAAGTTGGAAGAGACCTTGGAGGTCATCTAGTCCAACCCCCCACTCAGGCAAGAAACCCTATACCAATTCAGACAAATGGCTGTCCAGTCTCTTCTTTAAAACTTCCAGTGTTGGAGCATTCACCACTTCTGGTGTCAGGTTGTTCCACTGGTTAATTGTTCTCACTGTCAGGAAATTTCTCCTTAGTTCTACGTTGCTTCTCTCCTTGATTAGTTTCCATCATTTCTTGTCCTGCCTTCAGGTGCTTTGGAGAAGAGCTTGACTGCCTCTTCTTTGTGGCAGCCCCTCAAATATTGGGACACTGCTATCATGTCACCCCTTGCCCCTCTTTTCACTAGAGTAGCCATACCCAGTTCCTACATACGTTTTCAATCTTTGATAGTCAGGATTATGCAAAAATATATATTATAAAATCTTCTGGTTTGCTGTTCATAAAGATGTTGAGCCCATCTTAAGACTTAACAGTTAGAATCAGCTCCAGTAAAGAATCTTAAAAGGTTTCACATTGATTTTCCCATTTCCAATATATAGAGGGTGAAAGGATGTTTATTGCTTAGTATCAAGTTTTCAATACACAAAGATAAAAAGAAACAATTTCCCACAATAGAAGAATGGATGGCAAAGGGGATGGAGCTGATGGAGATGGCAATATCGACCATTTGAATTAAAGAGAAAATAATATATGTACAGTTGGACAAAAAAGTATTTAGTCAGCCACCAATTGTGCAAGTTCTCCCACTTAAAAAGTTGAGAGAGGCCTGTAATTTTCATCATAGGTATACCTCAACTATGAGAGACAAAATGGAGGGAAAGAATCCAGGAAATCACATTGTAGGACTTCTAATGAATTTATTTGCAAATTATGGTGGAAAATAAATATTTGGTCAATAACAAAAGTTCATCTCAATACTTTGTTATATACCTTTCGTTGTCAATGACAGAGGTCAAACGTTTTCTGTAAGTCTTCACAAGGTTTGCACACACTGTTGCTGGTATTTTGGCCCATTCCTCCATGCAGATCTCCTCTAGAGCAGTGATTTTTTGGGGCTGTCGCTGGGCAACATGGACTTTCAACTCCCTCCAAAGGTTTTCTATGGGGTTGAGATCTGGAGACTGGCTAGGCCGCCCCAGAACCTTGAAATGCTTCTTATGAAGCCACTCCTTCGTTGCCCGGGCGGTGTGTTTGGGATCATTGTCATGCTGAAAGACCCAGCCACGTTTCATCTTCAATGCCCTTGCTGATGGAAGGAGGTTTTCACTCAAAATCTCACGATACATGGCCCCATTCATTCTTTCCTTTACACAGATCAGTCGTCCTGGTCCCTTTGCAGAAAAACAGCCCCAAAGCATGATGTTTCCACCCCCATGCTTCACAGTAGGTATGGTGTTCTTTGGATGCAACTCAGCATTCTTTCTCCTCCAAACACGAGGAGTTGAGTTTTTACCAAAAAGTTCTACTTTGGTTTCATCTGACCATATGACATTCTCCTAATCCTGTTTTGGATCATCCAAATGCTCTCTAGCAAACTTCAGACGGGCCCGGACATGTACTGGCTTAAGCAGGGGGACATGTCTGGCACTGCAGGATTTGAGTCACTGGCGGCGTAGTGCGTTACTGATGGTAGCCTTTGTTACTTTGGTCCCAGCTCTCTGCAGGTCATTCACTAGGTCCCCCCGTGTGGTTCTGGGATTTTTGCTCACCGTTCTTGTGATCATTTTGACCCTACGGGGTGAGATCTTGCGTGGAGCCCCAGAACGAGGGAGATTATCAGTGGTCTTGTATGTCTTCCATTTTCTAATAATTGCTCCCACAGTTGATTTCTTCACACCAAGCTGCTTGCCTGTTGCAAATTCAGTCTTCCCAGCATGGTGCAGGTCTACAATTTTGTTTCTGGTGTCCTTCGACAACTCTTTGGTCTTGGCCATAGTGGAGTTTGGAGTGTGACTGTTTGAGGTTGTGGACTGGTGTCTTTTATACTGATAACAAGTTCAACCAGGTGCCATTCATACAGGTAATGAGTGGAGGAGAGAGGAGCCTCTTGAAGAGGTTACAGGTCTGTGAGAGCCAGAAATCTTGCTTGTTTGTAGGTGACCAAATACTTATTTTACCGAGGAATATACAAATTAATTCATTAGAAATCCTACAATGTGATTTCCTGGATTCTTTCCCCCCATTTTGTCTCTCATAGTTGAGGTATACCTATGATGAAAATTACAGGCCTCTCTCATCTTTTTAAGTGGGAGAACTTGCACAATTGGTGGCTGACTAAATACTTTTTTTGTCCCACTGTAGTTTTTCTTTCTATTTGGAAACCACTTCTGGATTTTGTACTTGAAACTGGGAAAAAAAATGAAACTCTAATTTCAGCCTTTTATGATTAGAATTTTATTGCTATAGGCTTGAAGTAGTTAGAAAAGTAAAGTAAAAGGTTGAGGCTGTAATTGCTTTTTTATTCTACTGCACTGAAAAAGTTGAAGTCGCTACTATTTTTCAATTCTTCTTTATCTCCTTTTACATCGTTCTCTCCTTTTAACTTTTGTATTTT
The DNA here is from genome assembly GCF_947247035.1 of Vipera ursinii. Lineage (NCBI taxonomy): Eukaryota > Metazoa > Chordata > Lepidosauria > Squamata > Viperidae > Vipera > Vipera ursinii. Next base: position 11,211,048 of record NC_139512.1, read on the forward strand.
TGCTTACAATAACCTTTTAAAAAACGTTTCCAAACAAGGAAAGAAAGCTTCCAAAGCCTAAAAAGGTAGTTCATCCCATTTCAGTTATCCAATTATTTTTATTTCATTAATGTTTTTCTAACAATGGCCAATGCGCTCCTCCAAAATGAAGATTAAGGGGGGGGGGGGAAGTCTTGATGTTTCAGTAACTGTGTGTAGCAAAGGGAGGTGAAACAATATCAAACTTCTCAAGGATAAAACAGTAGAATTGGCCTGTCTCCTTCCCTTGCTCTAACAAAATCCAGTAAACAACAATTGAGACAAGGAAAAGCTGAACGTTTTACTTACTCTTTCTTTTGATCGTGATGTGGTCTTCACGCTAATAACTGGCTCACCCTTGGACTTATCCATTATCACGGTTCTTTCTGTCCCTTTGCTCCCTGTGCGAAAGCAAAGATGACAATCCAATCGTTGGCAGAAGCCAGCAATGAATGGCTTAGGGCAGGGCATGTCAAACTTGCGACGTCGTGACTTTTCCCCCCCCCCCGCTGCCGGCAATGGGGAGAGCGCGGTTTCATTGTGATGCATCTGGCCTGCGGGCCGGCAGTTTGACATGCCTGCCTTAGGGCCATGTTTCTCAACCTTGGCAACTTTAAGACGGGGTGGACTTCAGCGAGTAGTGTTGGGGGTCTCCCGATACTCCCATGTTACACCTCTGCTCCGCGAGCTGCATTGGCTGCCAGTTGCCCTCCGGGTGAGATTCAAGGTGCTGGTGATGACCTATAAAGCCCTACATGGCATGGGTCCGGATTACCTACGGCAGCACCTGCTGCCGGCGTCAACCTCCCTCCGCCCAGTGCGCTCCCACAGAGAGGGCCTCCTCAGGGTGCCTCAGATCAGAGAATGTCGATTGGTGGCCCCCAGGGGCACGCCAGACCTGTGGAACCGCTTGCTGTTTGAGCTCCGGACGGCCCTCGACCTTCGCTCCTTCCGACGCGATCAAAAAACCTATTTATTTGAACAATCCGGCCTGGTCTGATAGGGTTGGGGTTTGGATTTGGTTTTAACATTGTTTTAATCATTGTATTATATTGGGCATAATTATTTAATTCTTTTTTAACTTTTGTATGTATATTTCGATATTTATTGCCCTGTACACCGCCCTGAGTCCTTCGGGAGAAGGGCGGTATAAAAATTTAATAAATATAAATATAATAAATATATAAATATAAACTCCCAGAATTCCCCAGCCAGCCCAGAATTTTGGGTGTTGAAGTCCACCCATCTTAAAGTCGCCAAGATTGAGAAACACCAACTTAGGGGTTCCCCCCCCCGCCGCTCCAGCAATAAATTACCTGATTTGGGAGTCTTAGATTGATCGGCAGATCCAGCTTTCTGCTCTTCTTTCCCCTTCTCGTCTTTTTCATCCGCTTTGCTACTATCTTCTTTCGAATCAGCCTTTTCATTCTTTTTCGCGCTGGCAGCCCTGAAACACAGTTAAGAATGTTTAGAGCAGACCTGGGCATTTAATATTTTAATCTATATTCCACCTTTTATTATTTTTTCTAAATAACTCACAAGCGGCTAACACAGGGTTAGGCTCTTTTATGACTCGTGGACTTCAACTCCCAGAATTCCTGAGCCAGCGTGGCTCAGCTTGGAAACCTCTCCCTTTCCCCTCAGCATGGCTGGCTCAGGAATTCTGGGAGTTGAAGTCCACGAGTCATAAAAGAGGCGAGGTTGCCTACCCCTGGGCTTACACAACTAATACTGTGCAACTGTTCCTCATGTTTCAGCCTCCAGCCCTCTAATCGTTTTTCTTTTTTCTGCAGTCTCAACCTATTTTTTTTCTCTGCGGTCTCAACGTATTTCTTTATATCACGGTGAAGAAAACTGGATGCCGTATTCCAACTGTGGTTTTACCCAAGTCCGCTGACTCTTATCTGACGCCAATTTGCCTTGACCGTTAGCAGATCAGATTCTTGTGACTAGATAGCACGAAATAAATACTTTTGAACTCTTTTAAGCTGGCACCTGATTTCCTGCGCTTGACGGGGACTTCTGAAGACGGTGGGGGAGAGGAGTAAATGGTCTACATTAGTATGAGCACATCTAATAAACTAAAAAAAAAACCTAAAAAAAACCCCTAACAAAACCCAAACAAAACAAAACACCAAAGCAAGCTGTAGAACTTACTTATCGCCAGATGACGTTTCAGTCTTCCCCTCACTGTCCTTTTTATCCAGAAGCTTCCTTGTGGCAGGTTCATTCTTTGCCTGAGAGTATATTGAATCGTCAGAAAAAAGAGAAGCGACGGATTAATTTTCCTACCAGTTCTTGGGGGGAGGGGGGGGGGCTTGAGGAAGGAGAGAGGCCCCACTTACTCTTTCGACTGAGATTATTTTGCCGTGCAGCTCCGTCTTGTGGCAATGAGCAATGCATTTGGTGGTTTCGTCAGCTGTGGACATTGTCACAAAACCGTAACAGCGCGCCCCGGGGCTGCGAGCGTTGGTCACCACTTTGGCCCCAACCACCTGGAGGAGAGAAAGCCCACGTGGTCTTGGGAACTGCTGGCTGGAGATCCATCTCACCCAGCAGCCTTTGGAGACCAACCACCGGCCCTAGTTGACACACGTCACAGGGGGATATTATGCCGCGTCATTTCTGGTGACACACAAGATCTCCCGACTCTCTGGAAGTTGCGTGAGAAGGCCCCGCTCTCGCGCGGCCTTCGAAGCGCCTGAAAATTGCGTGGCATTGCCACATGATTTTCTGAGGCTTCAGAGGGCACTCTTGCATGACAACTTTGAGAGGACCTGGAAAGGCAAGAGGAGGTCCTGAGAGGCCTCTTTTGTCCAGAGCGAGGCTGAAGCGTGGGACACGCCGGCAGAGCCAAAGTAGGCATTTTTTGAATTTTTGACAACCGCATCCAAAAGATTCGCAATCACTGAACTAGCCCTGCCGTTTAAAGGGAACAGAGACAACAGCTTCACCTTGTTTACCCCCCTCTGCCTAAATTTTTAAACACAATGTACAGATACTCTTTGACTTACGGCTGATTTTAAAAAAGCTTGGGGGAGGGGGAATGTGGTGCTGTGACAGAATGGAGACCCATGGTGGCACAACGGTTAAATGCAGTATTGCAGGCAAACTCTGCCCACAGCCTGGAGTTTGATCCTGGGGGGGTGGGGTGGCCCTCAAGGTTGATTCAACCTTCCATCCTTCTGAGGTTGGTAAAATGAGGACCCAGATCGTTGGGGACAATATGCAGCTGTTTCTACATTGTAAACCGCCCAGAGAATGCTATTGCTAGTATCCTGATAAGAGGACATGGAGGATTAGCTGAACGAGAGCTACACCAAAGCCCTCATGTTAGAAGGGAGAGAATAGAATAAAATAGAATAAGAAAGGAATAGAAATAGAAATAAAATAGGAAAGGAATAGAATAGAATGGAATAGAATTCTTTATTGGCCAAGTGTGATTGGACACACTAGGAATTTGTCTCTGGTGCATAAGCTCTCAGTGCACATACAAACAACAAAATAATATAATCATAAGATACCAACAGAAGAAGGCAAGAGGAAAGATGAGAAGGATAGTAGTAATACAGCCCTACTACATGGATAAATATTCCTAAATGTGTTCAGGTTCAACATGAGGGGGAAAAACTTGTGTGTCTAGATACCAAGGCACAAAAAGACAAAATAAAAATGAAAGATTAAAAAGTTTAATTCCGAGTTGCATTTAAACAATTTAAAGATAAAATAAAACTTAAAAAGACAAGAAGAGCCTGTAAACAAGCAGATCACCTTTGGATTTAAGGAAGAAATGAAAACAGCCTTACTTTCCCATATTTGCTGAAGAGATTCTTCAAGTCAGTAGCTCGGGTACTGGAAGCGAGGCCACTGACCCAGAAGTTCCGACCGGTGCTGGCGCTACTGTGACCTAGTTGGAAAGAGAAAACTCACACGAGTCACGTGACAAGGTGCAGCGTGAGAAGTTCAGCCGCTATCACTGCTGCCACCCTTTGAAAGGAACGCAACTCCCCCAAAAAACTCTCTTTACGTTCCGCTAAAACAGGGGTCTTCAAACTTGGCCCTTTTTATGACTTGTAATAATAATAATAATATAAAGTTGGAAGGGACCTTGGAGGTCATCTAGTCCAACCCCCTGCTCAGGCAGGAAACCCTATACCATTTCAGGCAAATGGCTGTCCAGTCTCTTCTTAAAAACCTCCAGTGTTGGAGCATTCACCACCTCTGGAGGCAGGTTGTTCCACTGGTTAATTGTTCTGACTGTCAGGAAGTTTCTCCTTAGTTCTAGGTTGCTTCTCTCCTTGACTAGTTTCCATCCGTTGCTTCTTGTCCTGCCTTCAGGTGCTTTGGAGAACAGCTTGACTCCCTCTTCTTTGTGGTAGCCCCTGAGAACTTGTGGACTTCAACTCCCAGGCGTGCCCCTGGCTGAGGAATTCTGGGAGTTGAAGTCCACACGTCGTAAAAAGGGCCAAGTTTGAAGACCCCCCCCTGCGCTAAAACCTCTGTTCTCGCCCCAATGGGATTGGCTTGCCCCACCCACGCAGGCAGGAGGAGCATACTGCGGACCTGTCGGTCAAAGGATTCCAAAAGCCTTTTTCTGCCAGGGCTCCCGCCCTCTGGAACATCGTGTCCTTTGCGGTGAGATTTGCCCCCACCCTCTCTTCGCTTTCCGGAAGAGCCTTGAAACCACCTCGCTCTGGAGGTGGTTAACAGATTAAGAGAAGAGCTCCACCTCCACCCCACTGGATGTTGCTTTCTTCCTTAGCTGATTTTTTTATTTTAATGTTAATGACGATTGTTTTGTTTTCTACTGGGTTTTTTTTTAATCTTAGGTGAGTTACTAGATGTTGAGATGGGCGGCATATAAATGTGTAAGAGCCGTGGTGGTGCAGTGGTTAGAATGCAGCGTTGCAGGCTAATTCTGCCCGCTGCCAGGAGTTTGATTCTGACCGGCTCAAGGGGGAACTCAGCCTTCCATCTTTCTGGTAAAATGAGGACCCAGATTGTTGGGGGCAATATGCTGACTCTGTAAACTGCTTAGAGAAGGCTATCGAACACTGTAAAGCGATATATAAGTCTAAGTGCTATTGCTAATGCCTGAAAATGTGGCATCTTATTTGAGGCCCTGTCTTAGTTTCAACTGCAGCCAGCATCCACTGGCGAATGCCAATGAAGGAGATATTGTCAAACACAAGGCCCGGGGGCCGGATCCAGCCCGCAAAGTGGTTTCATGCGGCCCGCGAAGCCATCCTGGAAACAGAGGGGGAACGGCCCCCACTGCCTTGGCCCTGGCCCAGAGACCCTCCTTCTGCCAGAGACCCCCAAATCTGCCCCACTCCTGCCCAGGCCCCCATAGGCACCCTTGATGCCAACGATGGAGAGCTGGCCACGCCCACCCAGTAGGCCATACGCACTCTAGCCCCGCACACCCAGTAGGCCACGCCCACCCTGGCCACACCCACCCAGCCCCCTGAGGGCAACCGCAATGCTGATGCAGCCCTCAATGAAATTGAGTTTGGAGACCCCTGCTGTAGAATTTCAACTCATGTCATGAAGCATCAGCTGAGGTCATGTGTAAACCCATCAAACATTTAAATATCCTCTCCTCAGTAATGGTTAGGTCAGGGGTCGGCAACCTGAAAAAGGAAAAGAGCCACTGGGAACTGGTTCCATCACACACACAAAAAACTGGGAGCTGCGTGCGTGCATCCATGCACGCGCATGCGCGCCCGCGGTTGCCACTTTTTTGTGTGTGTGATGGAACTGGTTCCCAGTGGCAGCGGCGCCGCTTGTTTGGAAAGCTGCCGCAGCCCGTTTGCAGAGCTGCTGCCTTTGGCAGCCTGCAAACATGCCGTGGCAGCTTTTCCAAAGAGCGGCGCCGCTGCCCATTCGCGCGGAGGTGCGCGTGCACCTCCGCTCGTTCGGAGAGGTGTGCGCGCACCTCTTGGAACGGGCAGTGGTGCCGCTTGTTAGGAAAGCTGCCGCGGCCCGTTTGCAAGCTGCCGCCTTCCTCTGAAGGCGGCAGCTGTGCAAACGGGCCGCGGCAGCTTTCCCAACGAGCGGCGCCACTGCCTGTTCGGGCGGAGGTGCACGCGCACCTCCGCCCATTCGAAGAGGTGCGTGCGCACTGGGCGGCTGGGAGCCGCAGGTTGCCGACCCGTGGGTTAGGTGGACGAGACAGAGTTTCACACAAACAAATACCTTTTTCCTCTTTTGTAGACTGCTTGGAGTCTTTGGGTTCCTCAGAACTAAGAACAAAAAAGAGAAAGGAAAAGAAAATTGAGTCAGGAAATGAAAGAAGAAAAGGTTATTTATATATGATAATGTATTTTAAAAATTCATTAGAACGCAAATACCTACCCAATTTAAACATAAATGAATCAGTGAATTAAAAAAGCAGCCTTATAGTACTCACAATTTAAGCTTAGAAACAAAAAAAAGAACTTTATAAAGATTAAAAATAAAAAGTTGCAAAACAATGTTTAATGCACAATAAAGGGGAAATACAAAACCTAAAGGATTTATTTTTTTTTAGGGTAGCAAGGAATTTTAATGGGCTTGCAGGCCAAATTGAAGAAATGCCCTAATTTCTGATAGACCAACTATCTATCTACGTATGCTGTACATATGTATACATATAAAGAAGGAAAAAGGCAGCATTTTGTCTAAAATGGAGAAATGTAAGGTACCAGCCCATATTATACATGGATTAATAAAACTGTTAAGCGCTAGCAGTATTAACCCCTTACTTACACAACTGAAAAAGAGAGGAAGATTAATATTCTTAAGAATCAGAGGAGAAATAAACAGGTGCAATATTTTTCCCCCAAAATATTGATTCAAGGAGGATGAGGGGATGTATGTTCCACTTACAGGTAGGAATCCAGTTATTTTTGCTTTTGCTACGGAAAAGTACGTAGCTGCATTCTTGCATTTCTCTATCGACACAAATTGTACCATGTAGGTAGTCCTCAACTGATGACCACAGCTGAGCCCAAACGTTGCTATGGGGACATTGGTTGAGTTTTGCCCCATTTTACGACTTTTCTTCTCACGGCTGTTAACTGAATCGCTGCAGTTGATAAGTTGGTAACCCTCCATTAAGTGAATCTGGCTTTCCCATCGACTTTGCTTGTCAGAAGGTTGCAAAAAGGGATCAAACAACCCCGGGACGCTGCAACCGTCACAAATACGAGTCTGTGGCCAAGCGTCTGAATTTTGACTAGGTGACCCTGGGGGATGCGGCAACGGTCATGTGAAAGAGGGTCATATGTCACTCTGTTTTAGTGCCATTGTAAACTGTCTGAACTGTCACGATTGCAAAGCCGAGGAGTACCTGTACTCTAACCACAGATTTTACCAGGTTGTCCTTAGGATGGTCTGAATGTGAGGCTAGTTTTCCTAAACATTCTTCAGGGGCCAGGTGATTTTTTTTAAAAAAAGACTTTTATTGTACAAGTCTGCAGGTGTGCGTCTGTAACAATCCCCCCCTTTCCTATGTAGCCTCTGACTGATTTCTAGACTTGCCCTGGCTCAAGGTTGACTCAGCCTTCCATCCTTCCGAGGTAGGTAAAATGAGGACCCAGATTGTTGGGGGGCAATTAAGCTGACTTTGTAATAATGCCGCTTGGGGTGTGTGTGTGAAAGCCCTCATAAGCAGGCATATACATAGAATGAAGGCTACTGCTAAGCTTGTAAGCCGCCCTGAGTCTTCGGAGAAGGGCGGGATATAAATGGAATTAAAATTAAAAAATTAAAATCAAACCCTGTGGATCAGATGTATCCAGTCTTGATCTTGGAGGGGGGGGGGAAAGAGAGAAAAAAAATACCACGGAGAAAAGAGACCACGGAAAGCTCTAAATGATTGCATCTGTATAGTCTTCCTCTGTTATGGAAAGCGTTAACCTCTCTTATCCAGTTTTCTAGATAAGAGGCTGACCTGTTATCAAGGCTTACAGGATTATAAATCTGGGTATCATATTGGCTGGTACCTTACTCTGCTCTTTGGATGGATACTATACTGACACAGCGGATCAGGGATTGGTATTTTCCTTTTGTTGCTAAAACGGAGAGAAACAAACCTCGTGTTCTGATCACCACCCTCTTGGGCAGAGGACTCTCTAGTGGCAGAGGGCTCCTCCTCAACATTAGCCTTCACTTCCATCTTCTCGGCCTCTGGACTAACCACTTGGGGACCTGTGTCCGACTCCGCGGTTTCCTCACTACTGGCTTTCAGAGTTTGAGCTTCTCTGCTACTATTATTATCATCATCATCACCACCTCCACCTCCTCCTCCACTCCTGCTCTCTACCACTAAAGAGTCCGAGTCCGGTTTGGCTTCCTCAACTGTCTGCTCGCTGGGCTCCCCTTTCGCTACCACTAAGAGCTTTGCTTCGTCCTCTTGGCTCTTGGCCGCCGCTGGGCCTGACTGGCTGTCTGTATCTACAAGGTCTTCGTCCGACTGGGTGCTGGCAGCCAGCGCGTCTTCCTCGTCTTCTTTTTTGTCCGGCAACGGTTCATTTGCTTCCTGCGCCTGCTCCGATTCAGACGCTTCTTCTTCTTCTTCTTCTTCTTTAAGGAACTCAGATTTACAAGTGTCACCCAAAATGTCGAGCATTTTCTCATTTTCTATAGATTTAACAGGAATAGAATGGCACAAGGTTTAATCACCAGGGAAACATAGCAAAGACATATGCGGAACGGGCATGGCTGCCAGTCTTAACAGTATGGTTATAGCTACACAGAAACTGGGGAAAAAAAACGCTTTCTGTATATCACATTCAAATGCCTAAAGCTAAGACATAATTTTAGAAAGATCATACGCTATGAAGGAAAAAACAAAACAAAAAACCAACCCTGATCTTATCAGTTTAAACAAAAGCTGTCTGGCTCATTCTTGAGAGATCTTCAAGAGGTTCTTTCTTCCAGAATTCCAAGAGGCTTAAACAGAATGCATCAAGAACACACATTTCCATTTCAAACTCTGAATTTCTTTCTTTCATTTTGGTTTAAAAGCATGGCGGGTCCAACAGGAAAACTGGAATGTCTTCTGATGATGCATGAACATGTAACTCCAAGAAAAGCAAATAGCAATTTTTTTTTAATGGAAATTTCCACGCAGAACCTCTCTTCTTGCTTCTTCTCTTTTAAGCTGTGACTCACAACGTCTCCCTACAGCAACTTTTAAACTAGCCTTTCTGCTCTACTGACCACACAATCACATGCTACAATCTGCTCTATAGGACTTGCTTTCATATTTGACATTAACTTTCTTCTAGTGTATTTGTGAAGCTAGAGAGGACTTTTAAAAAAACAAAGTGTGTGTTTTTTTTCCTCCCAGGTCTAGAAAAAAAAAGCACTTCTTAAGTGGCAGGCATGAATTCACAGAGATGGAATCATGATTGCATTCCAGATAATTTACACACTAGAGAATTATGTGGGTTATCCGACATGTAATTAATTAATTGATACAACTAGAAAGTCCAAGAACTGGCCCCTTACCTCTGCTGTACTTTTTAAAATAGAAGAAATTAACAGAAAAATACCTGGTTCGGAATGTTGCTCTTCCAAATCCTGCAGCAAAAACAGGAAAGAAAAACATATTAAATGAAGGGAAAATAATTGATTCTATGTTCATTTATTGTGATTTCTAGGTCTATCTAGAAAAGAGCCTAAGATTAAGTGATTGTAATCTGCTCCTCGTGACCAATTCCTTTATGGCAATCTCACACTGAACAGGGTTATTTTGTGAAATTGGTAAGTACTTTTCTTAAGCAAGTAGGATTTTAAGAGAGTTGCTAACATGTTCCAAACATGTTGTAAGAGGATTCTATAGATATTTTCTAATCCACATGTACTTGAAAATACTCAGAGATACTAAGAATACAATTGCAAGAGAGGTGGGAGAAAGAAAGACAACAGAAGAAGCCACAATAAAATAAAAAAGGCCAGAGTCATGTGGTCTAGATGCGTGCCTATATGAGTCTAATAAAGGGGAAAGCAGGCCACCAAACAAGTTTCTGATCCAGAATTACAGATGTCTCGTCAAGAAGACTAACATTCAGAATTAGTTGGGAACAACATGACATAATAACAGAGTCGGAAGGGACCTTGGATTTTCCCAATCTTTCCAAGTTGGCAGCCCAAAAGTGCGGGGAAAGGAAGAAAGAGGGATTGATTTTGTTGGAGGCAGATGTGTGTACGCACGGATGAGCACCCATTGCTTATGAGAGGCCAAGATTGCCTGCAATGCTCATGTGAGCGGGGCTGTGCGTGTAGACACACATGCCCACCAGCCAGCCACTCACACGGCCCCGTTGCCAATAGACCATGGACCGGTAGTGGGCTGTGGCCCACAGGTTGGGGACCCCTGTTCTAGTCCAACCCCATCAAGGGGAAAAATATCCAACAGAAACAAAAGTGGACTCAATGATTCAAAGGGGTGGAAGGCTATTATCTGTTTGATGCTCAGAAGTTGGCCAGCCGTTTGTTGGGGAGGTTTACTTTAGATTTCTGAAATGAATACAAGGTAGGATCCATGATCTAATGGCTTCTTTCAAGGCCTAGAACAGTGATGGCGAACCTTTTAGAGACCGAGGGCCCAAACTGCAACCCAAGACCCACTTACGTATCGTCAGGTGCTGGGTGGGCGTGGCCCATTGGGTGGGCGTGGCTGCGGTGGTAACGGCAGACTGGGTGGGACTAAAAAGTTCAATCAATCAATTCCAACATGGCGAGAACTTTTTTCCTTCCCGCGAGAAGTTGAAATTGAACCTTTTTTTTTTTTTGCACATGGCGGCGGAAGCCTAAAGCAAAAAGGTTTTATAAAACCCAGCCGAAGGCCTAGGACTGGGGTGACGGCACGCGTGCCCACGGAGAGGTGCCACAGGCTCGCCACCATGGGCCTAGAAGATTCCTTAAACAGCAACAAAAAAACCTAGCTGCAGCCATCTGGTATTTACCTTGCACTCAACTATGAATACTTATAAATACTTATAAAAGCCTAAACCAGGGTTTCTCAACCTTGGCAACCTGAGGATGGGTAGAATTCTGGGAGTTGAAGTCTACCCATCTTCAAGCTGCCAAGGTTGAGAGACACCGCTCTAAACCATTTAGGACTCTTTCTTTCTTTCTCTCTTTCTTCATTTTATTTATTTATTTATTTATTTATTTATTTATTTATTTATTTATTTATTTATTTATTTATGGGACTTATATGCCGCCCTATCTCCTGAAGGACTCAGGGCGGCTAACAACACATAGGCTAGGTTCCTGCTGTTATTTTTAAAAGGAATAGTTTTTTTATTTTTAAAAGGAATAGTTGGGTCACAGTGTGTCAATACTGTAATACATATAAGGAATCTAAATCTCAAGGGCTGGAACCAGCTCGTTTAATTCCCAGAGCATCACCTGATTACAGGCATTTCTTTTCCAAACACGAAGCTTCTCAGCCATAGGCTACCAAGCTTCTAGAAAAGCAAAACGGCTTTTGAATCCATCTCTGCCTGTGCAAACAAGCAACGCAGAACTTGAGGCGCAGTCTCCTGATATTTATACATCTTTTTGTGAAAAAAGGGTAGGGTAATCGAGATTAAAGTAGTCATAGGAAAAAAAAGAGGATGCCCTTGTAAGACAGAACTCAGCCCAAAAATTTAAGAGACCAGTAAAAAAAATAATAATAATCACAAAAATAGCGTTAACAATTTATTGAAAGTAAAATTCTGTAAATGTCTGCCATACTAATGCCGCTTGTGGGGTGTGTGAAAGCCCTAATAAGCAGGCATATACATAGAATGAAGGCTACTGCTAAGCTTGTATGCCGCCCTGAGTCTTCGGAGAAGGGCGGGATATAAATGGAATTAAAAAATAAAAAAATAAAAAAAAAATAAGAAAGCTCTTTCAGCTATCTGGCCCAACAAAGCAGTTTATGAAGAGACTGCCTCCTCAGCCCTCAGATTTCCAATGTATTAAAATTTATTTCCATAACCAGTAGGGTTGGGTATGGAAATGGGTTGAAATCTGAAGCATGTGAAGGAATATTGGTGTACTTGTCTGATTTGGCCCTGTAAAAATAGAATTACAGCCGCATGACTCATCCAAATAAATAAATAAATAAATAAATAAAAAGTGGGCAAGGAAAGCAAAAACCTTCCCATAACTGTCACCTGCAAACTTGTTTGAGTGATCATCATGCCCCACTGATCAGAAATAGCCAACACAACTGCTCTTTTTTCTAGGAGATATGGTTGTTTTTTTTTTAAAGAATTTGGGCTTGGTTTGAGAGACAAGGCCAGAAGGCAAGTTAACTTGGCACTTAAAAAAAAAGTTGTGGGTTGAATGGTTACAACACATTTCCCAAGCCTGTGAGAGCTAGCAAGTTACCTTCATTTCAGCCAAGTCAGGTGAAGCAGCCTCTAGTTGGTCATCAAGGTCGTCACCATTCTCCTGAGAGAATAAATAACAAACAGATACACCTTTCAAAAGCTGATCGTTGATCTAGAGGGGCAAAATCCATCAGCAGAATATGAATGTTGGTGCCCCAGCATTATAAATGCTCACTGGGAATAGCAACTTGCTGAAGAAGTAACAAATTTCATTGACACATTGAGCTAGGACCAAGTTTCGTTTCCCAGTGACGTTCAGCCTGAGCAACTCTCAGAGGAGTGAGTCCTTTGAACATTCCAACTGCTGAAGGAAAGGCATCAGAAATAGCAAGCTGAGCCAGGAGTAAAACTGGCGGTGTGCAGCTAATCTTTCAATTTATTTACATTATATCCAGCAGAAAAACAATAGGGGACTGAATTTCTTTTTCTATCTTTCTCTTTCTTCCTGCCTTTATGTTAAAGGTAGTTCTCGACTTACAAGTTTGTTTACTGACCTTTCAAAGATACAACATTGAAAAAATGACTTATGAGCATTTTTCACACTTAGGACTTCTGTAACGACCCCATGATCATGTGATCAAAATTCCAATGCTTGGTCCCTGATTCATATTTATGACGGTTGCAGTGTCCCAGGGTCATGTGATCCCCTTCTGGGACCTTCTGAAAAGCCAAGTCAAGGGGGAAGCTGGATTTACTTAACCACCGTATTACCAACTTAAAACAATTGCAGTGATTCACTTAACAACCGTGGCAAGGAAGGTTGCAAAAATGAGGCACAACTCACTCAGGCAACATCTCGCCGAACAACAGAAATTTTGGGCTCAATGGTGGTCGTAAGTCAAGGACAACCTGTAGTTAGTTATAAAATTTATCAGCTGCCCATCTTACCACAGGGTGACCCTGGGCGGCTTACAATAATAAAATATCTATCTACAGATAGGTAATACAAGCCAAACAATATGATCCAATTAAAAATAGGGAAGGGTGGGGGCAGGATGGAGGGGAGATAAGATCAGTTGTTAATCGATCAGCCGCCTCGCCTCCACTGTGATGCTTCCCCACTGGAGCCCCAAGCTAACTAGCCGAGCGAGGTTTTTATGTTGGTTCTGAGTAGTCAGCCTTAATCTTTGTGGGCACATCTCCGGCATGATATAAATAATGAAATATGCCCCCAATGACCTACCTCACTTTCCATCAGCTGCTCTGGAAGTTCTTTCATTTCCATATCCATGTTGTCTTTGTCAGGATCAAGAATGCTGTCAGATCGGTAGTCATCTGCACAGTCCACAGCGCTGCTGTTATCTATTTCAGCTTCATCCAACACGCTGATGTCCATCATGTCAATATCCTGCAGATTGTCTGAACTTGCTTCAATATCCTCCTGTGGTTGAAGTGGAAGAGAAAAAGGGAAATTAATTCTCACTGTAACTTGAAAACTTTAAAAGAAACAACACAATTTTTCTTCCTCCCCCCCCAACCATACCTGTCCATCTCTGGAATTCTCTTCCAATCCATTGTCTTCACCCCCTTCTTCTTCTGATTTACGTCCTAAAAGAATAAAGCTTTAATATATTGCTAGAAAGTTTAACATAACTAGTCCTTAGAAACAATATACTAAAGTTTGAGTCAGCGATACGCTGCCTTTATTTACAGAGGGGTAAAATAATTGCCAACTTCAGTGTAAAGGAAGAATCCCCGCAAAAGATAATTTTAAATATGCCACGCCTTGTTTACATTACACACATTATTGCCAGATAATGTCAATTTTATTATGTAGCTCAAGTGGAAATAAGCACCTATAGTTTGACAAAATACACTGAGGTGCAAAACAATGGATAAAACTGCGCTCCAAAATTCAGATTTTGATCACCAAGAGTTTGAAGCGTTAAGTGTTAAGAATCATTTTTAATGTGATTACTGAAAAAAAAGAGAAAAGACTAACAGACAAAACTTGGCTGACCACTGCTTCCTAACTCAGAACACTTGCACAATTGTCATAGCTGACTTTGAAGGGTGCTACAGATCAGCTATGCTAACAGCAAACTCTGGTGATGAATTCTAAACTAACTAGACCCAAGATAGAGCTGCCAAGAAACAGAAAAGCGACCTGCAAGCTCTCATTAAACCAGAGATTGGAGAATCATAAAAAGCTACCTTCTGAAAATACCAAAGGATATCGCAATTCCCAAACTGCTCAGATGATTAAATATGTTCGGGAACCATACATTAAAATGTCACGTAGAGAACAAAAAATGACTTCTGTCAGCAGCAGGAATGTATGACAAAGCCAAGTAGTGCTGCAGATCCCACTTATTTTTATTTATCTAGCATCGAGCTGCGTCTTTTTTTTGAAAAAAATGACACACCCCCACAGGTTTGCAATCTGAACACACACACACACACACACGTACGCAATTCAATCTTGCTGAAATACTGTCTTGTACCTTTTATAGATCTTTTGGGGGTTTTCTTGCTACTGTTCTCTGAGGCCATGGGAACCTCATCAGGATTCCCTCCTTCTTCTTCAATGGCCTGTCAGGAGGAAACAATGTGAGGTTTTACAGCAAGAACAACTGGTGTCTGAATTGGCCAGAAAAAAGGCAAGTCTTTCTGTTCCATATGCCCAAACAATTTCCTCTGTTCGCAGTGGACAGACACCCCTACCTATCTCCATTTTACCTCTTTTCTTCTCATAGTCTGATTTAATCTTTTCTTATTCCCTATCTGCCTCTTTTAATTTTTCGTTCTTCTCCCTGCTGACATCATCCAAATCCTCTCTCTTCTCCCAAACTCTGCCAGGTTACCTTTTCCTACTCTAAAACTCCCACCCCTACTTGAGATATATGCCTTTCCTTTGCCTTGTCTTCCTCCAATTTTTCCCACGTCAGCTTTTTGATTTCCTCTCTTTTCATGCCATGACTGCATGGCATTTTAGCTTTTAAGGAACGGGTCGGTATATACTTTTCCAAATAAGCAAATAACTTTGTTGAAAACTCTAATACAGTGGTTCTCAACCTTTCATTCGCCACCTTTTAATACCTTTTGTGGCCATGGACCAAGACTTAACTCAAGATTTAAATCATAACATTTCCTCAAATCTTCGCGGACCTCCTGTAACAACATTCCCGCTCCCCCCACCGCCACCCCCCACCCCCCCGGGGTCCGCAGACCACAGGATGAGAACCTCTTTCTATGCCTCAACTCGGCCAATTTCCTCTTACCCATTTCTCTTGTTCATCAAACCTTCACCCTTGCTTATTGTGCTAGAATCTCATTTCTTTTTCTGGATTTCAATTCCAGCTATTATTTCCCACATAAATTATTTCTAGTCCTACCTTTCTCATTTCCCTTGCTTAACAGTCCCTTCTCCTCTGCGGAAAGCTTTGGCTTTCCTTCTCACTTTCCAGTTCTTCCTTTTTTTGTTGAATGCCTCATTTGTCTATTAATTTCCTAGGTACCACCTTCTGTTTCATTTCCACCTGCTGCTTATAACTTTCTTCTCTCGTCCTTTAATTCCATTTCTTTCTCTGATACACCTTCAATCTACTCACAATCACACTTTCCATTTAAATCTTAACTCTTGATTAATAACAATTCTTCTCCTTCTTCTCATAAACTCCTTATTCCGCTCAATCTGACCAAACACCCTTCCAGACTACAAAGATCACACTCATATTAACAGTGACTGTTCCACAGGGAGATATTAAAACAAGGGATAAACAGCTACTGAAAGCAACAGGATCAGAATGTAAACTACAGCAAAACAAACATCAAAAAGAGCACACATTTTTACTCATTCCATTCTCTTTAGAATCCATTCTTTAATTACTGTTACTTATTGCTATTTCAATGGAGACAGATGAATCAATCACCATTCTCGATTCCCAGCGTTTCCTATGGATCTTTCGGCATAAGATTTAGATATCCTACTCTGAAGTTAGAGACGACAGAATGCCTCTCATTCTGGAGGCTATTGAGCTGTAATTTTTGAAACCTCCATATGAATGGTCATGTAGCCTTAAGGAGAATAATGAATTCAGAAAGCCTATGCTAAAATCGGGTCATTCATCTCAGAATACTAGATTCTTATTTGTTCTCGATAGCTTTTTCCTCCATGAATTTCACAGTACTAGGGTGCAAGATCATCCACTGAAATTAAATGATGTAAAACTGAAGGCAGAGGAAAACCCAAATTCATGGAAATTGAGGCTATCACAGTGGAGACCATAACCACTTCCAAATGCCAGTTGGTGAAAATAGGAGCTGGAAAGTGCCAAGTATTCGTATTCTACTGGGAGTCTTCCCAGAGGCTTTGCAGAAAACAGGACGCCAGATAACAAGAGCCTTTTGCTCAATCCAGCTGACCTCTCCTTAGGGAGATTGATCACGATTACAAAATTGGTCTCCTATATCCACTGCCAATCCTACCATACATCATTAATTGCTGGGAACGAGGGAAGGGGGATGATGCATCAGGGCTTCCCAACAGAATAAAGGGTGCTGAACCAAAGGGATTTGTTACATTCCCACTGAGCTCTCCCCACCCACTTTGACTTCTCTTCAAACCACTTCCCTCTTTTGATTTCAACACCCCCGTCCAGATCCAGTGACTTTGGATTGGATGCTACTTAACTATCACTCTCAGAGGAGAGGGCTGAGGGGCGGAGTTGCGGCCTCTCTCTGGAGGACCTGTCCTCCGGAGTGGATTCAATTCCCAACAAGCCTGGCTGACAGGAGTTGTAATCTCTTGTCTCCGGAAGGCCAGCAAGTTGGGGCAAGGCTGCCTTGATTCCTGCCCTCCAGGGAGAATGGGCTAAACCTCAGACAGGTGGCTAATAATGGGAGTTGCACCATAGATATCCTTAGGATAACCAAGACATGGATGACTGGGAGCTGTAGTCCACTCTGTGGAGGGCTGCGAAAGTGCTGTGAAAGGCTGCTTTTAATCCTTCCCTCCAATGAAATAGGGCTTCAGTTCCCATCATCCTCCCAACTGATTCATGGGAGTTGTAATCTGTCACATCTGGAAGGCTGCCTTAAATCCTTCTTTCTAGAAACAGGACTTCCATTCCTACCACTCCAAGGCTGGCTCATGGCAATTGTAATTACTGGAAGTCTGCCTTAAATCCTGCCCTCCAGAGACACCTCTTCAACACCCATCATCCCCAAGGCTGGCTGATGGAGTTGTAATCCTACAATAGAATAACGGAGTTGGAAGGGACCTTGTAGGTCCTCTCCAACCAACCAACCAACCCCCCCCCCCCCAGCAAGAGACCCTACACCATTTCTGGCAGATGGCTGTCCAGTCTCTTCTTGAAAGCTTCCAATGATGAAGCACCCACAACATCTGAAGGCAAAGCAGTTCCATTGGTTGATTCACTGTAAGAAAATTTCCCCTTAATTCCACATTGCTTCTCTCCTTGATCACTTTCCATCCATTGTTCCTTGTCTGGCCTTCAGGTGCTTTGGAAAATAGGTTGACTCCCATCCTCTCTGTGACAGCCCCTCGAATATTGGAAGACTGCTATCATGTCTTCCCTGGTCCTTCTCTTCACTATAGCCATGGCCAGTTCCTGCAACCGTTCTTCATGGGTTTTTAGTCTCCAGTCCCCTAGTAGTCCCCGGAAGGCTGCCTTAAACCCTTCTTTCTAAAGACAGGACTTCCAATTCCTATTGCCCCAAGCCTGGCTGATGGGGGTTGTAATTCTTGGAAGGCTGCCTTAAATCCTGCCCTCCATGGACAGTACTTCAGCCCCCATCATCCCCAAGGCGGGCTGATGGGGTTTGTAATCCCTGGAAGGCTGCCTTAAACCCTTCTTTCTAAAGACAGGACTTCCAATTCCTATCGCCCCAAGCCTGGCTGATGGGGGTTGTAATCCCCGGAAGGCTCCCTTAAATCCTGCCCTCCACAGACAGCACTTCACGACCCATCATCCCCAAGGCGGGGCTGATGGGGGTTGTAATCCCCGGAAGGCTGCCTTAAACCCTTCTTTCTAAAGACAGGACTTCCAATTCCTATCGCCCCAAGCCTGGCTGATGGGGGTTGTAATCCCCGGAAGGCTCCCTTAAATCCTGCCCTCCACAGACAGCACTTCACGACCCATCATCCCCAAGGCGGGGCTGATGGGGGTTGTAATCCCCGGAAGGCTCCCTTAAACCCTTCTTTCTAAAGACAGCACTTCACGACCCATCATCCCCAAGGCGGGGCTGACGGGGGTTGTAATCCCCGGAAGGCTGCCTTAAACCCTTCTTTCTAAAGACAGGACTTCCAATTCCTATCGTCCCAAGGCGGGGCTGATGGGGGTTGTAATCCCCGGAAGGCTGCCCTCCAGCGAATCCCACCCCCTTGGCGGTGCTGCCGGGATGGGCCTTGTAGTCCTTGGCCACGCGCTGCCCCGCTCCTTCCCCCCGCGGCGGCCGGGGAAGCTCACGCTGCGCAGCCGCTCGAGGAGGACGCTCTTGTTGCCGCCCGTGTCCAGGTTGCGGCGCTTCAGCTCGGCCCGGAGGTCGATCACCCGCAGGTCGCTCAGGCGCCGCCGAGGGGCCGAGGCCGCGGGGGTCGTCCCGGAGCCGCCCGCAGAAGGAGCCGCCAGCCCCGCCGCCGCCGCTGCTGCTGTTGCCGCCGCAGCCGCCGTCTCCTCTTCGCCAACGGGCCCGGCCGGCCCTTGCGCCCCCTCCGCCATCCGCGAGAGCTTCCAGGCGCCGCTTTCTCCTCACATGAAGCGACCGAAACGAGTCGCGGGGCAAAGATGGCGGTGGCCGAGCAAAAAAAAAAAACTCTATATACGGCTTCCTTAGGTTTTTAATTCTCGCCGCAAACCGCTTTCTGCCCGCCGCGGCCCGGTTCTTTCTCCCCCTCAGACAAAATGGCGGGAAGGCCTAAACACCGAGAGGCGAGTACGGCCTCGGGAGGGGCGCTCAAGGTGCGCCTGCGCGGAGGGAAGGGAGGGGGGGAAGAGAAGAGGAGGAGGAAAAAAAGAACCTGCGCACGTGCGGCAGGCCGAAACTCGCCGGGCTGGCGCACTCGCGAAGAGTGCGCGCACGGGAGGGAGGGAGGCAGCGTGAGGGATTCCACCGCGCACGCGCTAGCGAGTTCCTTTCCCGCCCTTCTATATAGAGCTAAACCAGTTAGAGCAGAGTTTTCCCCATCCTGGCTGGGGAATTCTGGGAGTTGAAGTCCACATGCTTTGAAGTTGCCAATTTTGAGAAACACTTGATTCAAGGCACTTTAAACCTCCACATTCCTTGCGGTGGGGTTTTCTTTTTTATTTATTGATTAAAATGACAGAAAAGTTACCAGGGTTAAATCAAAAAAGATTTTGGAGTTGTTTTCCTCTAGTTCCCCCCCCCAAAAAAAACCCCAAACAAAGATCCTCTCTTGAAGACTTAGGAAGCAAATTGCTTTTCACACTTGCAGCATCCTCATATTCACATGATAAAAATTTGGACAGTTTGGTTCATATTTATGACTGTTGCAGTGTCCCAGAATCACATGATCCCCTTTTGTGACCTTCTGACAAAGTCTTTGGGGAAGACAGATTCACTTCATAAGCGATGTTACTAACTTGCAGTGATTCACTTAACAACTGTGGCAAACTAATGAAACGTAAAGAACTAGGGGGAAAAATGTGTGAAGAGATAAAATAAAAAAATGAAAAGCAGTAAAACTCAAGCGAAGAAGAAAGAGAAAGAAAAAAAAAGAAACACATCTAAAGCAGAGGTCCCCAACCTTGGCAACTTTAAGACTTGTGGACTTCACCTCCCAGAATTCCTGAGCCAGCCTGGCTCAGCTTGGAAACCTCTCCCTTTCCCCTCAGTATGGCTGGCTCAGGAATTCTGGGAGTTGAAGTCCAGCAAGGCTCAGCTTGGAAACCTCTCCCTTTCCCCTCAGTATGGCTGGCTCAGGAATTCTGGGAGTTGAAGTCCAACAAGGCTCAGCTTGGAAACCTCTCCCTTTCCCCTCAGTATGGCTGGCTCAGGAATTCTGGGAGTTGAAGTCCAACAAGGTTCAGCTTGGAAACCTCTCCCTTTCCCCTCAGTATGGCTAGCTCAGGAATTCTGGGAGTTGAAGTCCAGCAAGGCTCAGCTTGGAAACCTCTCCCTTTCCCCTCAGTATGGCTGGCTCAGGAATTCTGGGAGTTGAAGTCCAACAAGGCTCAGCTTAGAAACCTCCCTTTCCCCTCAGTATGGCTGGCTCAGGAATTCTGGGAGTTGAAGTCCAACAAGGCTCAGCTTGGAAACCTCTCCCTTTCCCCTCAGTATGGCTGGCTCAGGAATTCTGGGAGTTGAAGTCCAGCAAGGCTCAGCTTGGAAACCTCTCCCTTTCCCCTCAGTATGGCTGGCTCAGGAATTCTAGGAGTTGAAGTCCAGAAGTCTTAAAGTTGCCAAGGTTGGAAACCCCTGATCTAAAGAATTGATTTCTGCCCTTGTTTACAACAGTTACAACTTACAAACATAATTATTTGCATTTTTTGCAATCCAAATTATATATCATGTTCCCTCCGGAACCAGATGGATTTAATTATCAGGTTATTACTATGAATGTTTTTGAGGATTATTTTTTTTAATAATTTTTACAAAACACAGTAAACACTGAGATGTAGGAGAGCTGGAAAATCATATAGCATTAATACATACGAGGACAAGAATTGACTGGAACAATAAACTGCAAATAGTCCTGGACTTACAACCGTTTGTTTAGTGTCTGTTTGAAGTTACAACGGTAGTGAAAAAAGTGACTTATGACCGGTTTTCCAATTTATTGTCTTACAGCATCCCACCGATCATGTGATCCCCTCTTTGCAGCCTTCTGACAAGCAAAGTCAATTAGGAAGCCTCAAAGGTGCTTTTTCAAGAGGCAACTGGACTTCCCTGTTTTTCTTTGAAGACCTTTGAAGACCTCATCCAAGAAGCTTGTTCAGCTCTGACTGGATGGTGGGGAATGGAAGGATTCATAGTCCTTGCATATAGCTCCAAATGGCCTTGACAACCCTCTAAAAAGCAGGGCTTTTCAACCTTTTCAGATTGTACCAGTTTTAGGACATGGCAATATTTGAGTACCAGCAGTGCTTAGTAAGGTGTCAAAAACTTGATGACTAAAAAAAAAAAGGGGGGGGGGAATTTTGGATTTTATTGATTAGATTCATATGTTGGTATAGTTCAGGAGTGGGGAACCTTGGCTCTTTTGTGACTCGTGGACTTCAACTCCCAGAATTCCTGAGCCAGCCATGCTGAGGGGAAAGGGAAAGGTTTCCAAGCTGAGCCACGCTGGCTCAGGAATTCTGGGAGTTGAAGTCCACGAGTCATCAAAGAGCCAAGGTGGCCTACCCCTGGTATAGTTTATAATATTATGGAAAAGTAAAAAGTTGAGGTTCAATGTTAATGCTTTTTCCCTTCTCCCCCTTACTTTCCCCCCCTTTTTCTTCCCCACTGTGTCCTCCTATTTGCTTCTGTATTTTTGGTGTATTCTATAATCTAATAAACTATTACAAACTGTAGAAAAAAAAGAAAAAAATACCAGTTTTAATTTCTTCGGTGGCTGTTCCTTTGCTGAATCACTTTCCCCTTGCAAATAAAGAGGAAGTGTACTAAAGTAATTGTGTAAACAAATGTATTCGTGTCCTTAGGGCAGACGCTGATCAAGGTAGCCATAATCCTGATAGCGTAACTACACATATTCCCCCGGCCACTGTCTTGGTAGGTCAATATTGGAAAAAAGATAGTTTGCCTACTATAGAAGATTGGTCACTTAAGGTGTCAAATTTGGCAGAAATGGCTAAGATTTCTGCTTATTTGAAGGATCATTCACAAGATACATAAATTTCGGTTTGGAGAAGATGGATAGATTATATTCAGAACAAATATGGGACTAAAGAGTTTTATCTAGCTTACGAATGAATTATAGAATGATATTATTAATATTAGTATGTTTTATGGTATTTTTATTAGTTTTTATTATATTTTATTATTTTTATTATTAGTATTGTTTAATAATATGGATATTATCTTGTTTTTATGTTCTTATTATTATGTTTACTTTTATCTTGTTTGTGTTCATGTTAAAGGGGAGTTAAAATGCATTAGGAACTTGGTTACATATATAGTTGGTTAATGTTATTTAGATTTTGATTGTTATTTTTGTAATCCTGTATTCAGTTCTGGGAAGTGGGGGAGGGGGAGGGGGGTGGGTTTGTATTGTAACTTTTATAAAACTTTTTAATAAAAAAAGAGGAATGTATTAAAAGTCCTTGTTTAAACAAACAGTCTTGTCCTTAAGTTAGATGATGATTGGGATGCCATATCCTGTCTGTGAAACTACACGTACTTCATGTAATTTTCAGGATGTAACCATATAAGGAACAATGTATAACAATGTATAACTAGGAATTAGAGGTGTATAAATATGTCTGTTCATGAGCCCTTCAGGGTTCAGACCTTTTGCTTTGTTTAAGCCTTCTGAACCTGCGCAATAAATTTTTCCTTTCCTTAAGAGCTGGCGTGAGCCTCTTCTTTCTACAACACACTGACAAACGTATGATGAATTTATCCATGTTTATTAATATGTACCACTACCAGCTAGTTCAGGGGTCTTCAGACTTTTGCCCTCTTAAGACTTGTGGACTTCAACTCTTAGTATTCCTCAGCCCTCATGGCTGGTTGAGGAATTCTGGGAGTTGAAGTCCACAGGTTTTAAAAATTTATAAGTTAGTAGACTCCTGAGCTAGCTGGTTGGCCCTTCTGAGCTCTTCCACAGTGTAGTAAGAATGCACCCCCCCATGTCTTCCCTGTACCCTTAAAGAAACAGTAATCAAGTGCAAAGCAAGAAGATAAAGAAACACAAATGCTGTTTTTTTTAATTCTTTAAACTACCTGTTACAATCCAAAACAGAAAGGCTCTGGCGATTGCGAAAAGCTTTAGCTTTAAATTAAGCCAGTTTACCTTCAAAGAAAACTTTTTAAAAGCCACAGACTCACTCAATTAAAGGGGGTAAAACTAATTACATTTGTTTAAAAAGATTAAACCTTTCCTGTTGTCTTTTTCCCCCTCCCCCCAAACCACAAAGAATGGAGGCCTTTTAACTCTGGTGCTGGAGAAGACTCCTGCGAGTCCCTTGGACTGCAAGGCGATCAAACCGGTCAGTCCTAGAGGAGATCAACCCCGACTGCTCTTTAGAAGGCCAGATCCTGAAGCTGAAACTCAAATCCTTTGGCCACCTAATGAGAAGGAAGGACTCACTGGAGAAGAGCCTAATGCTGGGAAAGATGGAGGGCAAGAGAAGAAGGGGATGACAGAGAACGAGGTGGCTGGATGGAGTCACTGAAGCAGTAGGCGTGAGCTTAAAGAGACTCCAGAAGATGGTAGAGGACAGGAAGGCCTGGAGCAGACATGTCAAACACAAGGCCCGGGGGCCAGATCCGGCCCGCAAAGTGGTTTCATGTGGCCCGCGAAGCCATCCTGGAAAAAGTGAGGGAACGGTCCCCACTGCTTTGGCCCTGGCCGAGACCCTCCTTCTGCCAGAGACCCCCAGATCTGCCCCACTCCTGCCCAGGCCCCCATAGGCCCCCTTGATGCAAACGATGTAGAGCTGGCCACGCCCACCCAGTAGGCCATACGCACTCTAGCCACGCCCACCCAGTAGGCCACGCCCACCCGGCCCCCTGAGGGCAACCGCAATGCTGATGCGGCCCTCAATGAAATTGAGTTTGACACCCCTGCATTAGAGATTGCAGTTCTGGGCATAAAATCTATCTGGCCTGGACTGAGGGGTTTTTTAGTTTCAAGTTTTTAACATTGTCTTATTGTTGGGCTATTAATTAATTGAATTCTTTTTAATTCTATTTTTTAATCTTAATTTTATATTGTCTTTTAAATATTGCCCTGTAAACCGCCCTGAGTCCTTCGGGACTATTTTTTATTTTTTTTTTTAATTTTAATTCCATTTATATCCCGCCCTTCTCCGAAGACTATAGGGCGGTATAGAAAATTAAATAAATAAATAAATAAATAAGCTCCGCCTGAAATGTGTTTCTTCCCAATACTGTTTGTCCTTGTTTAACAACCAACAATTGGTGCTGGAACAATGGCCACTAAGTGAAATGGTCGCTAAGTGAACCACACGACAGAGACAGAAAAAAAAAGAGACACTGAATATTGCTAGTTACTGCTCTTCAGTTCTCTTATGCAGCCACGCTAGCATTGCCCTCTCCCTGATGTGTGATGTTGTCAGGTACAGAAATTTGGATTTGGTTCACCCAATATTTTTTTTTTTTAGTATTTTATTTACCATCAAATTTCCAAATGGTTGTTGTTCTAAGATACAGACTTATGACTACAATTGAGCCCAAATTTTCTGTTGTTAATTGAGACATTTCAGTTAACTTTGCCTCTTTTTACAACCTTTCTCGCCACAGTTGTTAAGCGAATCACGGCTGCTCTTAAGTTAGTAAATTGTTAAGTGAATCTGGCTTCCCCGTTGACTTTGCTTGGCAGACGTTCGCAATCGTCGTAAATGTGAGTCAGTTGCTAAACGTCTGAATTTTGATCACGTGACCATGGGGATGCAGCAACAGTCGTGTAAAGGTGAAAAACGGTCGTTAAGTCACTTCTTTTTAATGCTGTTGTAACGTTGAACAGTCATTAAATGAAGTGTTGTCAGTTGAGGATGCCCTGTACTTGTTAAACGAGGACTACCTTCCTATGCTTTTAGGAGTATTTCTAAAGCGAGGGCCCCCATCCCCCAGTCCGTGGACCGTGGCATGCCACCAACGAGTCTGAAAAACAAGGTCCAAGGAAAAACCTATCTCCACTTAACCAGTCCCTGGTATCCAAAAGGTTGGGGACGTCTGTTCTAAAGCGAAATTTCCAGGGAACGATGTATTTTTATTTACCTCGTTACTTCAGAGAGCACCAAGGACCCCTCTTTTTTTATTTCTTGTCATGCTTTGCAAGGCAACAAGTTCCTCAAGGGTGCTTCCCCTCCCAAAAGTTCACCAGGATCCGTCACAACCTCCCCTGCTCACCTCTTCGGTCCCTGCAAGCTGCGACATCCGGATCAGAGTCAGAACTGGGGTTCCTTGAAATGTCGAAACGATAATCCAAGCAGCGGCGTAGATTCAGAAAAACCTGAACGGTTCTCACGATGATTCCTGCATAAAATACATGAAATAATTCAAGCTGTGCATGCGTTCTTAATTTTGGATTGGGAGGAGCTTTAGGTTTTTTTAAAAAAAAATTTAAAGCTGGGGGGGAAAGGAAGCTATTTGTTTTATTTATGTATTTATTAGATTTTTGTGCTGCCCATCTTGTCTAGAAGCATCTTACAAATGAAATATTGTATTTTCTGAAGGTTTATTTTTGACAGCAATAAGTCTCTCTCTCTCTCTCTCTGTGTGTATACACAGATAGTCCTCAACTGACAACAATCCATTTAGTGACTGTTTGAAGTTATAATGGCACTGAAAGTGACTTATGACCATTTTGTATACTTACAACTGCTGTAGCATCTCCATGGATCAGAATTTGAGTCCTTGGCAACTGACTTGATATTTGACAGTTGCAATGTCCTAGAGTCATGTGATCACCTCTCCGTACCTTATGACAAGCACAGTCAATGGGGAAGCCAATTTTACTTAACAGCCGTATTACTAAAGGACTGCAGTGATTCGCTTAACAACTGCGGGAAGCAAGGTTGTAAAATGGGACAAAATTCACTTAACAAATGTGTCACTTAGCAACAGAAATCTTGGGTTCAATTGTGGTAAGTACTACCTGCACCTGTGCACGTGTGTGTGTGTGTATGTCTGTGTGTATGTATATATACGTGTATTTGTGTGTGTGTGTATGTATATATATATATATATAAAGCATTATTGAACTTACATGAATTCTGTTCTTTTTATTTCTGAATTTCAGTGGCTTTTGCACATTTTAAAAATTCTATTTTTAGTCAGCACCATTTCCTATTCAAGCAAGCGACTCGTCTTCCTATATTTAGTCGCATCTAAGGTGGGCTAAGATATGCTCAGGGCGCATGCGCTCCCAGCTCTCTCTCTCTCTCTCGTTTCTCCGCGGTCGCTTTGTTCCGCCGTTCCTCACGTCGCGCACGCGCCCCGTCCGCCTCTTCCCCCATTAGGCCGCGTAGGCAAGAACGCACATGCGCAGCGATCCCTCAACCAGGCCAGTTCTGCGCGTGCGTAGAGAGAGAAGATCACCCGCCATTTTGTGCGTGCCGGGAGCGCTCGCGCGCCCCGCATAGACGTTATCTTTTTTCGGGAATTTGTGGTTAATAGTTTTTGGGAGTTTTAATTCGTTATTATTCTTTTTTGCGAGCCGAAGTTCCGCCCGAGAAGTCGCTTGTTTTTTTTCCCTTTTTTTTCTCCACAGTCTTCCCTTATGGAGGCAGAGAATCAGGCCGGGCTCGCCGCAGAAGCGACGGTTTCCCTCAGCGGTGGCGGCTCGGAGAGCTCCGGAGGCGGCATGACCCGGCGCCGCCTGAGCGACCTGCGGGTGATTGATTTACGGGCCGAACTGAAGCAGCGCAACCTGGACAGCGGAGGCAACAAGAGCGTCCTTCTCGAGCGGCTCCGGAAGGTAAGAAGAGCGCTGAGCCTTCTTGGGAGGGCTGGCGGGGGACTGAAGGGGTTAACTCCACCGCGCATGCGCCCCCAGCGCAACGTTCATCTCTGGAGTGGTGCGGAATGTAGACTCGATAAACTCAAGAGTCGCCTTCGGAACTGGACGTTAAGGGATTCCCCGATAAATTCGTGGCTATCTGCTTGAATCTTCATCAGCGTTGGGTCTGGTTTTAAGATCCTGCAGAATTAATAATAACAATAATAATAATAATAATAATAATAATAATAATAAATAATAATAATAATAATAATAATAATAATAATAATAATAATAATAATTTGGAAGAGACCTTGGAGGTCATCTAGTCCAACCCCCTGCTAAGGCAGGAAACCCTATACCATTTCAGACAAATTGGTGGCTGCTCCGTCACTAAATGTTTTTAAGGAGAGATTGGACAACCATTTTTTTTAAATTTTATTTTTTATTTATTTATTTTATTTTTTTAATTTTAATGCCATTTATATCCCGCCCTTCTCCGAAGACTCAGGGCGGCTTTACAAGCTTAGCAGTAGCCTTAATTCTATGTATATGCCTGCTTATTAGGGCTTTCACACCCCTCCCCAAGCGGCATTATTACAAAGTCAGCTTAATTGCCCCCAACAATCTGGGTCCTCATTTTACCTACCTCGGAAGGATGGAAGGCTGAGTCAACCTTGAGCCTGGTGGGATGCGAACCTGCACTAATTGCAGGCAGCTGTTGTTACTTAAGGAGGCATTAGCCCACTGCTCCACCATGGATAGAAGCTGGTCTTCAGCCTGTTGGCACGGCTGGCTATACTTCTGTATCTCCTGATGGTAGGAGAGTAAAGAGGTACCGACCAGGCTGTGAGTCGTCCCTGAGAATTTTCCTCACTCTTCCAAGGCAGCGGGCCCTGGAGAGGTCATCCAGTGGTGTCAGGGGACTGCCCACAATGTCTTGTGCTGTGCTCACCACCCTCTGTAATGCTTTCCTATCCGCGGCTGTCAGGCCAGCATACCAAACCACAATACCATACGAGAGGACGCTCTCTATAGTAGACTAGTAAAAGAGGGTCATTAGCCGTTCTACCCTGTTCTTCCGCAAGAGCCTGAGAAAGCGAAGTCTCTGTTGGGCCTTTCTGGTCTATCTAGTCCAGGAGTCTTCAAACTTGGCCCTTTTGTGACTTGTGCACTTCAGCTCCCAGAATTCCTCAGCCAGCATCCACAAGTCATCAGAGGGCCAAGTTTGAAGACCCCTGATCTAGTCCAACCCCTTGCTCCAGGCAAACGGTTGTCCAATCTCTTTAAAAACCTCCAGTGTTGGAGCATTCCACAACTTCTGGAGGCAAATTGTTGCACTGATTAACTGTTCTTCGCTGTCAGGAAATTTTTATCCGAAATGGGATAGGGCAGGGGTAGGCAACCTCGGCTCTTTTATGACTTGTGGACTTCAACTCCCAGAATTCCTGAGCCAGCCACGCTGAGGGGAAAGGGAGAGGTTTCCATGCTGAGCCATGCTGGCTCAGGAATTCTGGGAGTTGAAGTCCATGAGTCATAAAAGAGCCGAGGTTGCCTACCCCTGGGATAGGGTCTCCTTCTTGAGCAAGGGGTTGGACTACTAGAAGACCTCCAAGGGCCCTTCCAACTCTCTTATCCTGATAACTAAGGGGTTTGTATAAAACTCCCAACCCATTATGGCAGGGGTCTTCAAACTTGGCCCTTTTATGACTTGTGGACTTCAACTCCCAGAATTCCTCAGATGGCAAAGCTGGCTGAGGAATTCTGGAAGTTGAAGTCCACAAGTCATAAAAGGGCCAAGTTTGAAGACCCCTGCATTATGGCTTTGGGGAGGGAAAAGTTCAGATCCAGCTGGATGCCGGAGTCCACGTAATTTTTTTAACGAGTACAGGACAGGAGAGGTTTGATATTGCTTTCTTCCTCCTGTTTTTTTCCCTTCCTTTCTGGTTTTCCATTCTAATTGACAGCTTTGTGCTTTCCTGATGGTCTCCTATCCAAACACTGTTACATGTTTTGTGCCAGCCATGGCAGTTCCCCAAATAGGTCATCAGATGGAGCAAAGAGGCTTCTTTGCTCCCCTGCAGCAGCCCCATTGGCGAGAGAGTTTTATGGCTAGGGAGGGGCCGAGACCCCCCATAAATACCTCTGCCCAGGGGCTGCTTCTTTGTTCTAGCTCTGCTTCTCTTCCTATCTATCTTCTATCTTACAAGCATGGATGCTTCCATGCCATATAGCTCTTTTATATAACCTGTCGATGAATAAAGCTTCATAATGACTGCATCTATGCATTCTGCCTATTTCACTTTGGAAGCACCTTAACGTTCCATCGATCTCTTGTGAAAGCTGCTTCACAAGTTGGTAGCAGAGAGGATGGTTAAAGGGAACGCTTCCAAAGCCTGCAGCTAATGCCTAGATTTGAAACTGAAATGGATGGCCGGAAATCGCAGATTGTGACCAGGAGTCTTCAATCAAGATTAACAGCTCTAGCCCCTGAAGCAAGCCCCGCTCCAGGTGAGAGCACAGATGGCCTCCTTCTGCACGCCACAGAGGGAAGCTTGGAAGTTTTACAGTCCGCCCAAGACTGTCAAGATGCAGCAGAAGCGCTCCGGGCCCAACGCAAGCAACGCGTGGATCAAATGTCTACACCAGAATGCAAGGAACTGCTTCTAAAACTCCTTGAAGTACAGGAGACCCCACAAGCCTCTCCACGAAGGACATCAGTGCAGAAGGACTATGGATGCCGGGTAAGCCCCCCCTCAGCCATCACGAGGCCCCTCAATATGGCGCCTGCCACCCTGAGTAACCCCGGGACCCCAGGGCTTTCGGCGCGAAATACCCTGCCTAACCGCGACCTCCAGCTTCCTGGGGCAACAGGAAACAAGATGGCTGCGCCCAGGGAGACCGCATGGCCCGGCACAGGAAGCAAGATGGCAGCCCCCTGTGCGCCCACATTTTCTAACAAAGAAAGGCCTCAACTTAGTCTGGAGGCCCAGCAACCCCTGGCATCCTGCCATAGCAACATGCAAACTCCTGGGCTCTCTCCAGCAGAAACCCTCGTGAGCTATGATGGCTATAAGACTGCTCATTACCCCCCAAGGCCCCCGACCCTCTCTCCGGGGCCCCCAGTCTTCCTTTCGCCCCCGCCCAGGCGCTCTCCTTACTTGGCCTTTGGGGGGGGGTTGGCCCCCTCCTCCAGCATCGGCTTTAGCCATCCCCAAGGTCTTCAAGGCAATCCAGGGCCGGGGAGGCTCCAGGAAGGATTTCCAGAGCATTTTAAAAACCAAGTGCCGGCCGGCAATCTTGGGCTCCGCCCACCCCCTGATCACATGTTTTCCGGACATGCCCAGTACGGGCTTTTTAACCCAGAAGGGGGGCCATCTGAAAATCAGAGAAATATACCACCAACGCCCACTAGAGGGGTACCTTTACCATTTTTTTCAATGCCAACCTCCCAAATGCTCCAAGAATGGGATAATACGTTTCTAATTGCATCCCCGTTGCCTCCAAACTTTGAAAAATTGAAAATTGGGGGTGAGAACTATCACAGTTGGAATAGAAATTTGCAGGTATGTCTATTGAAGGATGGGATTCTTGAAATGGCCCTGAACCCACCACCTTTCCCGTGGAGCTCACGAGAAGAGTGGCTTCATAGACAGACTTTTTCCACTCTGATGGAGTCCATCGATGATAATATGTTCCCTAGCATTCCAGATGGACTCACAGCTTGCGCAGCCTTGCACTTATTATACAATTTATTCAACAGCAAGAGCATGGGTTCTCTCACCAGACTCACAACTGAGTTTTACAACACAAGACTCAGGTTTGGGGCCAGCATGGCAGAACATCTTGGAAAATTAAAATCCCTCAGGGCGCAACTAATGTCCAAAAATTACCGAATACCTGAAGAGAACTTGGTCGCAGTTATTGTGGCTTCCCTGGACAAAAGTTGGAACAATTTTATTATTTCCCTGGAAGGGGGCAGGGATGGACCCATGCCTCTGTCCTACCTCGAGGGCAGACTCATTGACGAAGATAGCAGACGTAGACATACGGGAGAATACAACAGAGTCACCAGCCAGCCAGCTAACACACGACACCGCAACTTAGAGCGGGTTAATGCTCTACTCAAGTGTTTCACCTGTGGCTCTGAGGGGCACCTCAAGAAGGACTGCCCCCATTTTCAACAAGGCCCCAAGCGTGGTCCCAATCAAGGTAGGGGCAAGGGACAAGGAAGGGGCCGTGGCGGGGCCAAAAGTACTAACAATCTTGTGTCTACCTGTGCCCCCACCACAAGAGCTGATAGCTCCACTGACTTATGGTTGCTGGACTCTGGAGCTTCATCTCACATTACTAATGTGAGTCAAGGTTTTAAAAGGTTAAAGAAAATTAAATCATCTGTCAAGGTGGCCAACGGTGATAAAGCTTTGGTTATTGGGGAGGGCACGGTTTCTCTACCCGGGCTTGGAAAAGTTGAAGGTGTCTTACACGCGCCCTCTATTGCCAACAACCTGTTGAGCATTATCAAGTTATGTGACGATGACAGGGTGGAAGTTTTATTTCGCAAAGGGGGAGGTCATGTCACCCGGGACCAGAGGGTCATTGGAAATATAGCCATCATAGATGATTTGCCATATTTCTCCCCCTTAGAAGGGGCCTCACAGACAACCCCAAGACTGCTTAACGACCGCAAGGGTGAAGCGGTTGCATCCAAGCCCCCACAGCAAGGCAGTGTGGATAAGAAATCCCAACCTCAGCTGTCACCTGAAGCACCGCTCAAGGCTACCAAAGCCAGGAGGGTGTCTGTCGGGAAGCCACTCCACGATAAGTGTGCCCATATTTTGCACCGAAGATTAGGTCATGCAAGCTTCCCTGTGGTTAAAAAGATGGGAGAGTT
The DNA here is from genome assembly GCF_947247035.1 of Vipera ursinii. NCBI lineage: Eukaryota > Metazoa > Chordata > Lepidosauria > Squamata > Viperidae > Vipera > Vipera ursinii. The sequence continues at coordinate 11,242,951 of NC_139512.1, forward strand.
TGCTGAGGGAGTCCAGCTCAAAGATTGTGAGGTATTCCTGGACTGTGCAATCTGTAAGAAGTCAAAGAGGAAAGCTGCGCCTATCCCAAAAACATCACTGCGTAAGACCCAATTCCCATATCAACTAGTTCATGTTGATTTGGTCGGGCCTTTCACACCATCTCTAGGGAAAAGTCAGTATTTTCTCACTGCAGTTGATGATTTTTCACGGTACGGCCATGTGTATATCCTCACAGAAAAATCTGGAGCCTTTGACGCCATAAAATCACTCTACAACCTTGTAGAGACCCAGTATAAAACCAAGATTGCACAACTGCAGAGCGACCGCGGGGCTGAGTTCATGTCCCGAAAATTCCAGGACTGGGTAAAGCGTAAGGGCATCCGCCATTTTCTTACCGCGCCTTTCACCCCCGCTCAGAATGGTGTGGCAGAGAAAAGAAATGGAGTCCTACAAACTATGATGCGTAGTCTGATTGCAGACGCAGGGGTCGCAGAATCATACTGGGCAGAAGCGGTAAAATATGCCAATTATACCTTAAACCGCACTTGGAGCAGTGTTGTGAACCAGACCCCATATTTCCTAGTTCATGGTAGGAAACCAAATCTTGGACATTTACGTGTTTTTGGGTCCTATGCATGGGTTCACATCCCCAAGCAGCTGCGGAAGAAGGGGAGATCTGTCTCCCAGAGACTAAGGTTCTTGGGCTACGCTCCTGGCTCCAAGGCCTACCGTTTCCTGGGAGAAGGGGGCAGGATTGTGACTTCCCAATCTGCCTCCTTCGAAGAGGACTCCAATTGGGCCCAGATACACTCCAATGATCTGAGCCCATATATCAACCGTCCCAGCAAGGGCACACCGACTACAACATCACCTGAGACGTCCACATACCCTGCCACCGACGAAAGTGTGGAACAAGACGAAGATGTCATCCCACCTGGTTCAGATGGGGAGGATGAGCCGTCCAGTTCCCCAGCAACGCCTCAGAAACCCGCGGAAGAAAAAGGCGGTGAGTGGCAGAAGGTAAGGAGGTCAAAGCGGTCCAACAAAGGCATCCCGCCAAAGAGAATTGACATTGGGCACATCGCGTCTGTTAACAGCGTTGTGGTCACCCCAAAATCCTTCTCTGACATCCAGGAGCTGCCCATCGAAGAACAGGAGAAATGGCAGCTCGCGATGGAGAAGGAAATGCAGAGCTTAAAACAACTCAAGGTCTTCACCCCCCAGCAACCTCCAAAGGAGAGGAAAGTCATTGGCACAAGGTGGGTTTACAAGGCAAAACCACTTGCCAATGGCCTCTACCTGTATAAGGCCCGTTTGGTAGCTCAGGGATTCGCCCAACGCTATATGGAAGACTATGGCGAGACATACTCTCCAACTGTCCGGGCAGAGAGCGTCAAGACCGCCCTCGTGACTGCAGCTGCTCTGGGGGAGGAAGTCTTCCAATTCGACATCCAGACGGCTTACCTCCACGCCAAATTGGACCGGCAGATCTACGTGAAGGCCCCTCCTGGCTACCAGCAAGAAGGGGAAAATACATGGTTACTCCACAAAGGGTTATATGGTCTCAAGCAGTCAGGGAAATTATGGTATGACTGTCTTAGAAAGAGTTTAGAACGAGTTGGTTTCACTGCATCCCGTGCAGATAAATGTGTTTTCACACGCAACTCAAAGGGTACCACAGAAAGGGTGTTAGTTTATGTGGACGACCTACTATATGTAGGACCTGACAAGGAAGGGTGTGATGAATTTGCCAAGGCCCTGGAAGAAAAGTTCACTTTGAAATCTTTGGGGCGGGTTGATAAGTACTTGGGTGTGCATATTTTGGCCACTAAGGGGGGGTTCGCTCTATCTCAAAAAGAAAAGATAGAGGGGTTATTGGCCAAATGCAAAATGGCAGAATCTAATCCTACGCACAGCCCAATGCAAAGCGACTTTTACAACCATACTCACAAGGACGGTCCTGAGTTCACAGATAACACGCTTTACAGATCTGTGATTGGCTCCTTGCTATACATCAGCAATTGGAGCAGGCCTGACATAGCTTTAGCTGTAAATCTATTGTCCAGGCATGTGGAACACCCAAAGGAATTCCACTGGACTGCTGTTAAGAGGGTACTTAGGTACCTCAGGGGCACGACCGATGCCCTCCTTGTGCTGGAACCAGAGAAGGGGGAGACGGCCCAGCTCTCTGCTTACTCAGACGCAGACTGGGCTGGCGACACCAAAAGTAGGCGGAGCACTTCTGGTATACTCATATTGCTAAATGGCTGCCCAATACATTGGCATGTTAGGCAGCAAAAATTTGTTTCTTGCTCCACGGCCGAGGCTGAATATGCCAGCCTGTCAGACACGGCCAATGATTTGACTTGGTTCAATGAGCTGATAACGAGTATCTGGGCAGCTCCTCCTCTGCCCATCCAAATTCTAGAGGACAACACAGCTGCCATTGCAATCTCGGAGGCTTATGCAGTAGGCTCTAGATCTCGCCACATAGACATACGCTATAAAAATGTCAGACAGCTTGTCAAAGAGGGTTTTATACGTGTAGAGCACTGTAACACAGTTGACCAGATAGCTGATCTGTTCACCAAACCTCTTCCCATTGACCGGCACAACCTTCTGTGTAAGCGTTTGTGTTTGGTCTTCTGAATGTTTTTATACATGTCTATGACACCTGCTTGCCCCTCACACACATTCACTGGTCCCTGTCATTGGCTGGCAAGAAGGGGAATAATTGTTACATGTTTTGTGCCAGCCATGGCAGTTCCCCAAATAGGTCATCAGATGGAGCAAAGAGGCTTCTTTGCTCCCCTGCAGCAGCCCCATTGGCGAGAGAGTTTTATGGCTAGGGAGGGGCCGAGACCCCCCATAAATACCTCTGCCCAGGGGCTGCTTCTTTGTTCTAGCTCTGCTTCTCTTCCTATCTATCTTCTATCTTACAAGCATGGATGCTTCCATGCCATATAGCTCTTTTATATAACCTGTCGATGAATAAAGCTTCATAATGACTGCATCTATGCATTCTGCCTATTTCACTTTGGAAGCACCTTAACGTTCCATCGATCTCTTGTGAAAGCTGCTTCACAAACACTAAGAAGGTCGATCCTACTTAGCTTTCAGTGGGGAGAACTTTATTATTATTATTATTATTTATTAAATTTTTATACCGCCCTTCTCCCGAAGGACTCAGGGCGGTGAACAGGGCATATCTTAAAACTACAAAAATACAAAAATTAAAAAAGAATTAAATTATTGCCCACAATAAAAACAATAAAATATATATAAATATTAAAACCCTAAGTGATTCCCCATCAGGCCAGGCCAGCTTGTTCAAATAAATGGGTCTTTAACCCGCGACGGAAGGAGCGGAGATCCGGTGCCATCCGGAGCTCAACCGGCAGCTGGTTCCACAAAGCCGGAGCGCCCACAGAGAAGGCCCTCCCCCTGGGGGCCACCAGCCGACATTCTCTGACTGGAGGCACCCTGAGGAGGCCCTCTCTGTGGGAACGCACGGGGCGGAGGCCTGCCCCTGCTGCAGCTAAACTGGATGTATTCACCCAACATTTTGTAACAAAAGTAAGGAAATCATATTAGGGCAGGGGTATCCAGCCTTGGCAGTTGTAAGGCTTGTCGAGTTCCAACTCCCAAAATTCCCCGCCAGCCATATCACCCACTAACGATTAATACAGGAGTGTCCAATCTTGGCAATTTTAAGACCTGAAATTACCAAGGTTGGACCCTCATATTAATGGTTAGTGGGTGATATCAATCAGAATGGAGCTGGAAGGGACCTTGGAGGTCTTCTGATCGAATCCCCTACCCCATTCCAGACAAGTGATGTCCAGATTGCGGGTTCAAACTTTCCCATCTATAATAAAAGGTTAGAATATTTAGGGCTCTAGCTTGGATAGAAGAAGGGAAATGATTGAAGTGTATAAAATTATGCAAAGGATTGGGAAAAAGTTTATTTTATTTATTTATTTTATTAGACTTATATACCGCCCTTCTCCCGTAGGACTCAGGGCGGTTCACAAGGTTTTTTAAAAACAATACAACAAATTACAAAAATTAAAAACAATTAAAATGATTACATTAACCTTGAAATAAAACCCAACTTACAATTAAAATACAGTTAAAACCAATACTCTCAGTCCAGGCCAGAAAGCTCGAAGAGCCAGGTCTTCAGGTCTCGGCAAAATGATCGAAGGTCGGGGGCAGTCCTAAGCTCTACGGGCAGCTGGTTCCAAAGGGCAGGCGCCCCCTGGGTGTTATCCGCCGGCAATCTTTTACCGGCGGCACCCTGAGAAGGCCCTCCCTGTAGGAGCGCACAGGACGAAGGGAGCTTGATGCCAGCAGCAGGTGTTCCCTCAGATATCCCGGACCCAAGCAATTTAGGGCTTTATAGGTCATCACCAGCACCTTGAATCTCACCCGAAGGGCAACCGGAAGCCAATGCAGCTCGCGGAGCAGAGGTGTTGTGTGGGAGTATCGGGAAACCCCCATCACAACCCTCGCGGCTGCATTCTGCACCAGCTGAAGCCTCCGAGTGGTCCTCAAGGGCAGCCCCATGTAGAGAGCGTCTTAACCAAGACTCATTTGTACAATTTATCTGGAACTTATTATTGTGAGTTACGATGATAGCTATTCACAGAATATGGCTTGAAAAGGGGATTGGATACATCTTTGGACGAGGGGACAGTCTTATCATCGTATTTGTCTTCAAGGTTCAGTATTACCTCTGGGCTGAGCGTGTGTCTGTATGCCAGTTGGAGAGCAACCAAAGGGAAATAGGGAAGTGTCTCCATTTGTCGCTTGCCTGGAAACATCAGGTTATCTAACTTGAGGAAGAAGAACAAGCTGGATTAAGATGCGTGTTGGCCTGATGCAGCCAAACTCTTCTTATCATGCTTGGTGCTATACCTAAGATGCTTCTTTGACTCCCTGGGCAGAAGTGAGAGCTGCCTCTAGGAAGCAAATAAACAGAAATAGCCCAAGCCATGTTGGCTTAGGCCAGAAGTCCATCTAAGTCCGGCTTTCTGTTCCGCAAGTCAACAACAGTTGTGCATGTCCCTCGGCTGATTGTGGAGGCAGAAAAAGTCATAGAGGTTTTTCTCTTATGACCTTATAGAGGTCATCCTTTAGTGCCACTGCCTTCTTTCTGTCCATATAATGTGAGATAAAATTTCCCCCTTTGGTCTTTATTCCGGATTTTAAAAAAAAGCACTTTAAAAAATGCATCTGCATGAAACACAGAGCTACACAGTGCTTATGTTTGCTTCTAAGTACAGGCAATCGTCAACTTACAGCCATTCATTTAGTGACTGTTCGAAGTCACAACTACACTGAAAAAAGGGACCTATGACCCATTTTTCACACTTACCACCATTGCAGCATCCCCGTGGTTACGTGATCAAAATTCAGACGCTGGGCAACTGGCACGTACTGTATTTTTCGGACCATAAGACGCACTTTTTTCCCCCAAAAGTGTGGGGGGAAAACGAGGGTGCGTCTTATGGTCCAAAGGTGATCCGTATGGCCAGCCCCAACCTCCGCAAGTGGAGCACGAATCGGCACGTGCTGAGAAACGCCGATCTCACTCTCCTGCACTCTCCCTCGCTCGGTTTCAGCTTCCTTTGCTACAAGAGAAAGCAGGCTGAAACCGAAAGAGGCAGATTGCCAGGAATGCGAATCGGCTGATCTCGCGCTGCTGCTGCAATCTGCCTCGTTCCAGCCTGCTTTCTCTTGTAGCAAGGGAAGCTGAAACCGAGCAAGGGAGTTTGCAGAAGCGCGAGATCGGCCGATTCGCATTTCTGGCAATCTCCCTTGCTCCGTTTCACACACGGACCATTTCCTATTGCACAAAGACCAGCAAGGTGAGTGGCTCAGATTTTCAGTGGGAAAACGAGTGAAAGCAAACAGAGGGCCAGCTGCATTTCTGAGAAGAGATCCCGTTTAACATCTGCTAAACAATCCGGAACTGCAATTCAGAGAGAAGGAAGTCTGCACATCACAAGGAGCCACAAGTTTGTTTTAAGTGACAAGCAAAACAAATGAGCCTCAGTAAGTTGGGCCTGACTGGTAAAAAGTTCCCAAACTGTCCCTAATCTAGTTAGCTAAGTTTCATGTTCTTTTCTCTGCTGGGAAGAGTATGGAAGGAAGCCGTCAACCAAGTGAACTTTAAAAAGGGACCCATGGTTTCGTTTTGTTTCTTTAATTCCAGACAAAGTGAAAATTCTCAGGTTACATCTGCAATGGTGACAAACCACAAGCCATGCTTGCTTATAAACGTGTTAGCGGCCCAGCCATAGTTTTTGTCTGTGTAACCGAGTCTCTACAAGACCCCCGCTGCAATCCCCTCTCGTAATTTCTCTGGGATGCAAAATAAAGAGTTGCTGGTACCCCATCTTGCGGGATTAGTGAAGGATAATTCAAACAATAACCCATGTAAAGTATTTCGAGTAACGCTCAGCATTGCCTGAAGTCCAATCCATTTAATGGTGACTGGAAGGAAGGAAGGAAGGAAGGGACAATGGGAGAGGGAGAGAGAGAGAAGGAGAAAGAATTTTTTTTCTTGTTTTCCTGCTCTAAAAACTGGGTGCGTCTTATGGTCCGGTGCGTCTTATGGTCCGAAAAATACGGTACTTGCGACGGTTGCCGTGTCCCAGGGTCACGTGATCCCCTTTTGCAACCTCCTCTCCAAGCAGAGTCAACAGGGGAAGCCAGATTCGCATAACAAGCGTGTTGCTAACTTAACAACTGCAGTGCTTCGCTTAACAACTCTGGCAAGAAAGATTGCAAAACGGGGCAAAACCAGCGTCTCCTGCTTCACAGCGTAGATTTTGGGCTCAGTTGCGGTCGTAAGTTGAGGACTACCTGCAATTCATTCAGGCTGCAGAAATGTCAAGGCAGCAAGTTAAAACAAACTGGCTTCCCTGCCACAAGATCAATGACCAGTGGAGATTTGTACTCACAATTTTGTGTCTGTTTTTCTGCTTCCCTTTTAATTAATGATGCCAATGAATTTATACGGCCACCTGTACAGGAGCCCCAGTTTTCGGTGAGTTTTTGTTAGCCTAGAAAGGAAATTTGCTTAAGAGCCAGATTTTTCCACGCGAAATACGATCTGACTAGAGTGACCTACAGAGAGGGAATGACATGCCTAGCATTTCAAATGCTCAGGAAGCCTTGGGTATTATATAACTTTAATATTCGCAATTATCGTTTTAAGCCTGCTCATACTTGCCGGAGGAATGGGTGGAGCTTGCTTGTTTGTTTATTGGTGTCAGAAGTATCACAATTAAGGCATATTATATGACATAACATTTAAAATACAAAATACAAGATTTGATTTTAAATACCCTGTAAACCGCCCTGAGTCCTTCGGGAAAGGGCGATATATAAATTTAATAAAATAAAATAAAATTAATTAAATTAAAACAGGTACAAGTTAAACAGATCTTGTCCAGAAACTAGCAACATTATTCTGTTGCGCTGCCATGAGGTCCTCAAGTGTGCACTCATCAGCAGGGCTTTCCAACCAGTGGCACGGGTACCACTTGTGGTACGTTGGCAGCTGGCAGGGGGTACGTGATCATCCTAGAAAAGTGGTAGTGGGGGAGGGGAATGAGCTGAACCGGTGGCAGCACCGCACAAGCCTGAGCGAGAGACGGCTGGAGCTGCAGGGCTGTCAGGGCTCAGCAGAAGCGCCAGGATCAGCGCTTCTTTGGGGCTGTCAGGGCTCAGCGGAAGCATCAGGATCAGTGCCAGACTCCAGCTGGAGCTCGGCGCTGATCCCGGCACATCTGCTGAGCCCAGAAGAAGCACTGATCAGCTGGAATGTTGCAGCATCTCCAGGGTCTTGTGATTTACATTCAGATGCTTGACAACTTTTTTTTTTTAACTTTTGTAATCCTGTAGTTTTATTCTTGCCCTGTTCACCGCCCTGAGTCCTTCGGGAGAAGGGCGGTATAGAAATATTATTAAATTAAATTAAAATTAAATTAAAATTAAACTGATTCATTTTTATGACGGTCACAGTGCCCCAGGGTCATGTGAAGTGACCAAAACCTGCTGCAACCACACAGCAGACGGGGGGGGGAACAAAAACCAAACACCCCCCCCCCTGCCAATCCTCAACAGAAATGCTCACAACAATGACAACCTCAGACAGGAGGAAGAGCGCCACCGGGCGGGTAGGCAGCTGTCATGCTCGGCTGTGGCTTGGGGGGGCACTTTTTTCAGTGCCATTGCAACTTCAAACAGTCACTAAGCGAACTGTTGTAAGTCGAGGACTACCTGCACTTCATCGCTTTTTTCTTTTTTCTTTTTTTTTTTTTTTGGTCATCAAGTTTTTGACACCTTGCTAGGCAACTGGCGGTACTCGGATGTTGCCCTATCCTAAAAGTGGTACAGTGGATGAAATGGTTGGAAAGTCCTGCTCATCAGGACACACAGAGTCTTCGCCTGAAATCATTTGGTACAAGGCTTCCCAACCTTGGCAACTTTAACATGTGTGGACCTTTACTCCCAGAATCCCACAGCTAGCATTTGTGGGGTTCAGCTCCCATAATTCCCCAGCCAGCATGCGTGGACTTCAGTCCCCAAATCCCCCCCCAGCAAAAGTTGAAAAACAATTGTGGAAAAACAAAAGGGAGTCATAATTGGACATTTGCGGGCCGGCTGGGAAATTCTGATAATGTTTTTATTGAAGTTTTAAAAGAGATTAAAAAAACTAGTACAAACGTAAGAAAAATAATATAAAAAAATGAGAAAAAGTGTAAAAAAGAGGAAAGGGTAGGAGAATAGAGAAAAATATATAAAAAAAGGGAGTCGAAGTCCACACGTCTCAAAATTACCAAGGTTGGGAAACCCGGATTTGGTAAGCTTGTAACAGGAAAAAAAGGGCAGTTTTAGATGTACGATCCAGTCCGCTATGTTTCCATGAATACGGGTAGTCCTCAACTTACAAGAGTTCACTTAGTGACCGTTTGAAGTTACAATGTCATTGGAAAAAGGGGCCACTTTTCGCATTTGCAACCCTTGCCGCCTCCCCATTATCAGGTGATCAAAATTCAGACGCTTGGCAACTGACTCCTATTTATGACGGTTGCCGTGCCCTGGGCTCACATGATCCCCTTTTGTGACCTCCTTAGGACCAAAGTCAATGGGAGAGCCAGATCACTTAACAAGCCGTGTTACCAACCTAGCAACTGCGGTAACTCATATAACAGCTGCGGCAAAAAAAAGGTCGTAAAGTGGGACAAAGCTCACTTTTAAAAAAAGAGGTCTCGGCAACAGAAATTTTTGGCTCAAGTGAGGTCGTAAGTCAAGGACTTTACCTTTATGTAGGCCCATCACCGGTACACTCGTATCCCAGTGCTTTGCTTCCTTGCCTGAATAAAGACCCCAAATACAGCTTGGGTGACATCTGAGCAATTAGTGTTGAACCTGAATGTGACAAGCTGGGGGGGGGGGCTGCGTTGCTTGGCATCCTCATTAAAGCAGCATCAAAAGTGGATGCAGTATTTCAAGTGTGGTCTTACTAAGGTTTTATAAAGTGGTACGAATTTCGAAGAGGCAGAGGAACTAGGGATCAAATTGCTAACATACGCTGGATCATGGAGAAAGCTAGAGAGTTCCAGAAAAACATCTACTTCTGCTTCATTGACTATGCTAAAGCCTTTGATTGTGTGGATCATAACAAACTGTGGCAAGTCCTTAAAGAGATGGGCATACCAGACCATCTTATTTGTCTCTTGAGAAACCTATATGTGGGCCAAGAAGCAACAGTGACAACTGGACACGGAACCACTGATTGGTTCAAAATTGGGAAAGGAGTCCGGCAAGGCTGTATATTGTCGCCTTGCCTATTTAACTTATATGCGGAGCACATCATGAGAAAGGCAGGGCTAGATGAATCAAAAGTTGGAATTAAGATTGCCGGAAGAAACATCAACAACCTAAGATATGCAGATGATACCACTCTAATGGCAGAAAGTGAAGAGGAACTAAAGAGCCTCTTGTTGCGAGTGAAGAAGGAGAGTGCAAAACTTGGGTTGAAACTTAACATTAAGAAAACCAAGATCATGGCATCTGGCCCTCTCAATTCCTGGCAAATAGATGGGGAAGAAATGGAGGTAGTGACAGATTTTATTTTCCTGGGCTCCAAGATCACCGCAGATGGGGACTGTAGCCAAGAAATTAAAAGACGCTTGCTCCTGGGGAGGAAAGCCATGGCAAATCTAGACAGCACACTAAAAAGCAGAGACATCACCCTGTCAACAAAAGTGCGTATAGTCAAGGCTATGGTCTTCCCAGTTGCAATGTATGGCAGTGAAAGCTGGACCATAAAAAAGGCTGAGCGCCAAAGAATGGAGGCCTTTGAACTAACTATGGTGCTGGAGAAGACTCCTGCGAGTCCCTTGGACTGCAAGGTGATCAAACCGGTCAGTCCTAGAGGAGATCAACCCTGACTGCTCTTTAGAAGGCCAGATCCTGAAGTTGAAACTCAAATACTTTGGCCACCTAATGAGAAGGAAGGACTCACTGGAGAAGAGCCTAATGCTGGGAAAGGTGGAGGGCAAGAGAAGAAGGGGACGACAGAGAATGAGGTGGCTGGATGGAGTCACTGAAGCAGTAGGCGTGAGCTTAAAGGGACTCCAGAAGATGGTAGAGGACAGGAAGGCCTGGAGGAAGGTTGTCCATGGGGTCGCGATGGGTCGGACACGACTTCGCAACTAACAACAACAACAACACGAATACTTCGCTTGATTTTGTTTTCTGTGCCTCTGGGCAACCAAGGATTGCATTTGCTTTTTTTGGCTGTTGCACCCCCCGAAACCCCCCCCCCCTGCTGGCTCATATTTAAGTGATCTGGGACTCCAGCGTCCCGCTCACAGTTAACTGTTTTTGAGCCAGGTTTTGCCCAATCTGTAGTTGTACCTTTGGTTTTTCTTGCCTAAGTGCAAAATCTTGCTTTTCTCCACATTAAATTTCCTTCTGTTGGATAGGGCCCATTGTTCAAGTCTTGTCAGGATCATTTTGGATGCTCAGATTGTCTTCTTGACAACACTGTCTTTGTTATAAATTAAAAATTCCCACCATACTGTCTTATGCCCTAGGAAAGGGGTGTCAAACTCGCAAAGTCACGTGAGGCATCGTGATGTATCCTGACTTTTGCCATTGCTGGCGATGGGGTGGGCGTGGTTTCACTATGATGCATCCGGCCGGTGGGCGGGCAGTTTAACACCCCTGCCCTAGGATGTCAGATCACGTAGGGCTGCATTACTGTTATCCTTCTCATCTTTCCTATCACCTTTAGCATCTTACGACTATCGCTTTGTTGTTTGTATCATATGATTTATGTTGATTGCTTTTATTTAGTATCCTATGACTATCCATGAGTGTTGTATCTTATGATTTATGATGATTGTATTTTATGATTAAGGGACGCGGTGGCTCAGTGGGTTAGGACGCTGAGCTTGTCGATTAGAAGGTCGGCAGTTTGGCGGGTCGAATCCCGAGTGCCGCATAACAGAGTGAGCGCCTGTTACTCGTTCCCAGCTTCTGCCAACCTAGCAGTTCGAAAGCACATAAAAAATGCAAGTAGAAAAATAGGGACCACTGCGGTGGGAATGTAACAGCGTTCCGTGTGTGCCTTTGGTGTCTAGTCATGCCGGCCACATGACCACGGAGACGTCCTTGGACAAGCGCTGGCTCTTCGGCTTTGAAACGGAGATGAGCACCGGCCCCTAGAGTCGGAAACGACTAGCACGCATGTGTGGGGGAACCTTTACCTTTAACTTATGATTATAATCATGATTTATCACTTGTTGCTTGTATGTACACTGAGAGCTTATGCATGGGAGACAAATTCCTTGGGTGGCCAATAAAGAGTTGAGTTCTATTCCTATTCCTGTTCCTGTTCCTGTTCCTATTGTCAATGGCCATCACGGATGGAACCCTGATTATTACAACTTTTCCTGTGTGGTGTTTTCTGCCAAATTCAATACCGCTCTGCTTATCCAAGCTGACTTTGTCTCTTTCTAACAGGCTATTGAGGAAGAAGGAGGACACCCCGATGAGATTCCAGTGGGGTCAGAAATAATCCCCAAGAAAGTGCCAAAGAGAAGCAGTAAAGGTACACAAGAAAATAGATAAAGGTGAAGGGTTTAAATTGGTGAATAGACACGACATTCCTGCTCTGCAAATGCTGAGATACTGGTTTTAAGACCTGGGCGGTCGGATGGCCTCTGAAAATTTGCTGTGTTCAGGGAAGTAACAGAAAGATTGAAAACTGCTTCTCTAGTTCAGTGTTTCTCAGTCTTTCTTATTCCAGTAATTTTTTATTGATTTGTCAAAATGCAAAATACAGAGAGAAACTAAAAAAAAAATAGGAAAAAATAGGGAAAAAAGGGAGGGAAAAAGATAGTGTGTGAAAAGAAAAGAAAAAGGCACCAACTTCTGACTCTTTAGCACAATAAATGATAACATTACAACCACAACTTTTTGCTTTTACGCAACAACCCCTCCGTACCTTCCATAAGAACCTAAGGCAGTGGTAGGCCACCTCGGCTCTTTTATGACTCGTGGACTTCAACTCCCAGAATTCCTGAGCCAGCCACGCTGAGGGAGAATGGAGAGGTTTCCAAGCTGAGCCATGCTGGCTGAGGAATTCTGGGAGTTGAAGTCCACGAGTCACAAAAGAGCCAAGGTTGCCTACCCCTGGCCTAAGGAGTTGGCTGTGCCAGTTGGCTTGGGGCTTCAAAGGAGGAGCTTCAGGTTACAGCTGGCTTATAGATTAATATCAGATTCCCCCCCTCCTCCCCCCGTGCGGTCATCCTACTCGCTCCCTCTCCATCTTTTAGCTATCGTATTTTATACGTTGTATTTTATAGCTTGGTAACGTTCTATTTATGTAGTTTTTTTCCCTTACTATTGTAACCAGCCCATGGTTATCCTGTGATAAGATGGGTGGCCGATAAATTTGATATATAAATAGACAGACAGACAGACGTAGAGATACCGGTAGATGGATGGATGGATGGATAGATAGATAGATGATAGGTAAGTAGGTAGTTAGATAGATAGATGGTAGGTAGAAAGAAAGATAGAAAGAAAGAGAAAGAAAAAGTGAAAGAAAGGAAGAGCCCTTAGAGTTATATACCACTCCATAGTGCTTTACAGAGTCGGCATATTGTCCCCAACAATCTGGGTCCTCAAGTTTACCGACCTCAGAAGAGTAGAAGGCTGAGTCAAACTTAAGTGGCCAGAATTTGCCTGCAGTACTGCTTTCTAAGCACTGCGCCACCACGGCTCAGAGATAGGTAGATAGAGATAGGTAGGTAGAAAGAAAGGAAAGAAAGAAAGAGAAAAAGAAAGAGAAAAAAGTACCTATGTGTGTGTGTATTCTATTCTTTTTAGGGCGGAGGCCTGAGGAAGAGGAAGTGGAGGATAATGGCCTTGAAGAAGAATCCGGAGATGGGCAGGTATGGCGAAGGAACGACGGCCGCCAGACGCCCCCCGCAAAGACTCCCGTGTCGGAAGGAATATCTGTGTCGGAACCCCAGCAACTATTACATGTGGCTTTTCTTTCTTTCTTTTCTGCAGGAGGATATGGAAGCAAGTTTGGATAACTTGCGGGATATTGACATGATGGAGATTAGTGTGTTAGATGAAGCGGTCATAGATAACAGCAGTGGTGTAGACTGCCGAGAGGATAGCAGTGCTGATAGTAGACTTGACAGTAAGGAGAGTGCTGATGCAGAAAGTGGAGGACTTCCAGAGCAGCTGGCTGGAGGTGCTCTAGGTAACACGGAGGCTGCTCTGCCCTTGTCAGACATGCCGGAAGAATCGAGAGAAATACCCGTAGCCATGGTAGGCACCTCCTTCGGCAGCCGCTAAATTCACCATCCTTATACGCGTTCCTTTTTCCATTTTCCTTTTCCCCCCCTCTCTTTCTTTCTCTCTCTCTCTCTTTTTTTTTAATCCCATTTATATCCCGCCCTTCTCCGAAGACTCAGGGCGGCTTACAATCTAAAGCACAAATCAATGTGCTTAGCAATAGCCTTCGTTCTATGTATATGCCTGCTTATTAGGGCTTTCACACACACCCCCAAGCGGCATTATTACAAAGTCAGCTTATTGCCCCCAACAATCTGGGTCCTCATTTTGCCTACCTCGGAAGGATGGAAGGCTGAGTCAACCTTGAGCCTGGTGGGACTCGAACCTGCACTAATTGCAGGCAGCTGGTGTTACTTAAGGAGGCATTAGCCCACTGCTCCACCAAGGCTCTCCCACCCCCTCCCAATTAAAAGGACAGAAATGACCCAGCATCGAAAAACAAACCCTTTGAATCCCCTCCACCTTTTGTTAGGTGTGTGAATTCATAGGCGTGGCATCCTTGTTTGCAAACTTGTAGGTTTTCAGTGCGTGCTTTGTTTAAGAATGAATGAATGAATGAACGAACCTTTATTGTCAAAGTACAACCATGTATACATTGAGATTGACTGAGCCCCAGAAAGATTTATTCTCAATATTGAGATGCTCTCTCTCTCTCTCTCTCTCCCTCCCTCCCTCCCTCCCTCTTTCTCTCTCTCTCTCTCTCTCTCCCTCCCTCCCTCTCTCTCTCTCTCTCTGTGTGTGTGTGTGTGTGTTTGTGTTTTCCCCAATGTGTTATTTCCATTCACTCATTTTCATGAGTGTAGAAGAAGGTGGGTATGGAGGCTTTGGTCCCTTGTGGCACGACCCGTGAGTTAGTGAAAGGGAAGCCTTGCTCTTGCACCACGTTCGGTGTGTTTTCAAAACCCTTTTTAGTTTCGTTGTAGTCTCCCTAATACCTTCGGGCAAAAGTATATACATGAGTGAAAAGTTCGGTTACTAAACATGCTTTTTTGGGGGGGGAATGATTTCTGAACAGATTCTAAAGCACGTTCGCTTTGCAGGTAGTCCTCAACTTACAGCCAGGACCGAGAGCAGAATTTCCACTGCTAAGCGAGGCGGTTTGTTAAGTGACCGGCGCCCAATTTTACGACCTTTTCGTGCCATGATTGTTAAGTGAATCATGCAGTCACATCTTGCCTCTCCCACCGACTTGGTTTGTCGGCAGGTGGCTGGGAAAATCGCCAAGGAAGATGGGCCTGATCCCAGAACATTTTGCAACTGTCCAAAATACACGGCGGTTGCAAAGCAACCGAATTTCGATCGTGTGAACGAGGGGAGGCTGCGGCCATTACAGTGGGAGAATCAGAGAATCATTAACAGAATTATTTCGGTTTGACTTGCGTGAATCCAGCCAATAATTTATTCAGCTCGCAAATGATTTGAGCAAGTCACAGTTTAGCATAACATCCGCATTTTACTTTGGGGAATACCTACTTGGGCTGACCTCCGAAGCTGTGGGTTTTTAAGTTTGGCTTCTGGAGAATTCAGGAACTGGAAGCTTTTGAGGACTTGTGCATTCTGGGTAATTTATGAGAATGTTTATCTCTCTCTCCCCCCCCCAAGTGTTCTTTTAACTCTTGTGATAGAAGCGCAGGAGTCACTTGTGACAAAGCAGGACGTCTCACAAAGACCTGAGTCTTGTCTTACTTGAGACAGGATTTTTTGTGCTTTCAAGCTTAGCCTTCTCCCTTTTAAAAAAGCCACAACCATCTCTGGGACTAAAGAAAAAAAAAATCCAAAACCTCAAATCTTCCCTGGCTCTCCCCTATCTTAGTTTTCTTAGATCAGTTTTTTTTTGTCAACTTTGTTGGCTTTAGGATGTATGGACTTCAACTCCCAGGATTCCTCAGCCAGCCACGCTTTGGGAGATGAAGGCCACACATCCCAAAGTCGCCAGAATTGAGAAATATTGCCTTAGTTCAGGGGTCAGCAACCTGAAACAGTGAAAGAGCCACTCGGAACCGGTTCCCTCACAAAAGGAAAAACTGGGAGCCGCAAAAAAAATGTGTGCGCATGCACGTACATGCACACATGCGCAGAACAGGGTTTGATTGAAGAGTGGAGCCAAGGCGAAATATGCACCTACCCTGCATATTTGAATTGATTGGTTGAAATTTTTTAGTCCCGTCTTTTTTTTTTTTGGACTGCACATGGCAGAGGACTGGGAGCCACGGGAGACGGCTGAAAGAGCCGCATGCGGCTCCGGAGCCGCGGGTTGCAGACCTGTGCCTTAGTTAGAAAGCTTGAAAATGCACCATAACAAACACCTGTACGAGAAGCTGGTTAATAAAGCCCCAATTCTCTTTTCTTCCTTCAGCTCCTTATACGGGCAGACCTCGACTTAACGACCAAAACTCAGCCCCAAATTTATGTTGCGAAGTGAGACATTTGTTCAGTGAGTCTTGCCCCATTTTACGACTTTGCTTGCCACAGTTCTTAAGCGAACCACCGCGGTTACTAAGTTAGTCCTACGGTGGTTAAGTGAATCCGGCTTCCCCCGTCGACGCTGCTTGTCAGAAGGTCTCAAAAGGAGATCACGCGACTCTGGGGAGACTGCGACTGTCGCAAATACGAGTCAGTTGCCAAGCGTCTGCATTTTTGATTGCGTGACTGCAACGGTCGTAAGCGTGGGGGGAAAAAAGGTCACAAGTCGCTTTTTTTCCAGTGCCGTTGTAACCTTGAATGGTCACCAAATGAGCTGTTGTAAGTCGAGGACCGCCGGGACGCAACCTTCTCCCCCTTTGCAAATTTACTATGCTAAGGGCCCACTTCACGGAGAAGACTTGCACGGAGGATTGGGCCTTCAAAACATGCTGGGCTTGCATGCCACCGGAGCGCTAACGGTGGCCTCTCTTGAGTGCCTGTTGCAAGTTAATCTCTCATACGTGGAAGTGAGTGACGCGGAGGGCTGCAATTAGGCTCATGGTGTCCTTTCTCAAACTCCTCATCCCACTTTCCCGCCCCAGGTTTATTTTTTATTTTATTTTTATTTATTTTAAGTCCATTTATATCCCGCCCTTCTCCGAAGACTCAGGGCGGCTTACAAGCTTAGCAGTAGCCTTCATTCTATGTATATGCCTGCTTGTTAGGGCTTTCACACACACACACCCAAGTGGCATTATTACAAAGTCAGCTTAATTGCCCCCAACAATCTGGGTCCTCATTTTACCTACCTGGGAAGGATGGACGGCTGAGTCAACCTTGAGCCTGGTGGGACTCGAACCTGCACTGGTTGCAGGCAGCCGGTGTTACTTAAGGAGGCATTAGCCCACTGCTCCACCAAGGCTCTTTTAAGGTTAGCGAGCAAAAGTCAAACAGCAATTAAACTTGCCTGAGATACTTTCCCAATATTGCCTGTTAGGTAGGGCTGGGCTGTGCTGTGCTTCAGATCTGAAGCCATAGGCAGACTTTGCAGCGCACGTGGCTGGGTGCCCCACACCTTGGCAAATCGGTAAGAAGGTCGTGTGAGGTTAGGCTACTGCAGGGCTCTTCAAACCCGGCTCTTTTACGACTTGTGGACTTCAACTCCCAGAATTCCTCAGCTAGGCATGCGTAGTTGGGTGCCCCACACCTTGGAATTCTGGGAGTTGAAGTCCCAGAAGTCGTAAAAGGGCCGAGTTTGAAGAGCCCTGGCCCCCTGGGTGAATTCAGGGAAAGATGTAGCTGTAAGAATTGCACAGTAAGAATTGCATTTGCTCAACATTGGAAAGATGAATCACCAGCGGAGGAAGAGAGAATTAAGAAAATTGTAGATTGTGCAGAAATGGGACAGATTTGACACCGAAAGTGAAAGAGAAAGAAGACTCGGAATATTTTTAGAACGTAGGATACATTTTATTTATTTATTTAATTCAATTTATATACCGCCCTTTTCCCGAAGGACTCAGGGCGGCTTTACAGGGCAAAATTAAAACAATACAATATAAAAAATTAAAATTAAATCAATAGCCCCCAAATTTAAAATTAGAACTTAAAAACCTTAAAACCCCTCAGTCCAGGCCAGCTAACTCAAAAAGCCAGGTTTTTAGGTCCCGGCGAAACGAACGAAGGTTCGTTTTATCGATGGCTAGAAAAAAAACCAGGTAGAGAGAGAGGAGTTTCACATGTATTAGTCCGCTAAATATTGAAACCCAGACAATAAGTTGCTGATAAAATACGAAGCCTTTGTGACGATAAAAAAAATTAATAAAATATTGGGGGAGGGGGGGGAAAGGAGGTGGAAGGTTGCGTGCCTGCACCGTTTCAGCTTTGGATCCAAAATGCAGAACAGGTAGTCCTCGGCTTACGACCTCAGCGGAGCCCCAAATTTCTGTTGTTGAGCGAGACATTTGTTGAAGGGGATTTTGCCCCATTTTATGACCCCTCTTGCCACCGTTGTTAAGTGAATCAGTGCAGTTGATAAGTTAGGAACCCGGTCGTTAAGGGAATCTTGGCTTCCCCCCATTGTTTAATTTAATTGTTTTTAACTTTTGTATTTCTTGTTTTAAATACCCTGTAAACCGCCCTGAGTCCTTCGGGAAAGGGCGGTATATAAATCTAATTAAATAAAATAAATAAAATAAATAAATAAATTGACTTTGCTCGTCAGAAGGTCGCAAAAAGGGGGGAATCACGTGATCCCCGGCGACGCAGCAAAGGTCATAAATAAGCTCGAACCAGTTGCCAAGTGGCTGGATTTTGATCACATGACCCTGGGGACGCCGCAAAGGTGGTAACTATGAAGAGTGGTCATCAGTCCTCTTTTTTCAGAACCGTTGCCACTTTGAACGGTCATTAAATGAGCTGTTGTAAGTCGAGGATTGCAACGTTTAGAATGTGGATGTGTTACCACTGTGGTGGTGTTTGGCCTGTCGTTTCCAGGTCGGGCCGAACCAGCAGGTTCTCCATGCTTGGTTCTGATAATGCTTGGAAGCCCACCCTCTGAGTTTGGCGTGCTTTGGGTGTTTGGTGTGTCGCGTTGTTGCTTTCGGCTTGCACAAAATGCAGTTCAACCCGTATAAAAAAAAACGAGTTCCCAACCTCACATTCACTAAGGGTCTGTAAGTTCCCTCTTCTAGTCCAGCCCCATCAAGGGGAAAAATATCCAACAGAAACAAAAGTGGACTCAATGATTCAAAGGGGTGGAAGGCTATTATCTGTTTGATGCTCAGAAGTTGGCCAGCCGTTTGTTGGGGAGGTTTACTTTCAATTTCTGAAATGAATGCAAGGTAGGATCCATGATCTAATGGCTCCTTTCAAGGACTTAGAACAGTGATGGCGAATCTTTTAAGAGACCGAGTGCCCAAACTGCAACCCAAGACCCACTTAACGTATCGTCGGGTGCCGGGTGGGCGTGGCCCATTGGGTTGGCGCTGCGGTGGTAATGGCAGACTGGGTGGGACTAAAAAGTTCAATCAATCAATTCAACTTGGCGAGAACTTTTTTCTTCCTGCGAGAAGTTGAAATTGATTGAACCTTTTTTTTTTTTGCACACGGCGGCGGCGGCCTAAAGCGAAAAGGTTTTATAAAGCCCAGCTGAAGGCCTAGGACTGGGGCGACAGCGCGCGTGCCCACGGAGAGGGCTTGGCGTGCCACCTGTGGCACCCGTTCCACAGGTTTGCTACCACGGGCCTAGGATTTTTTGGGGAGCTGGGATTCCCAGACAGTTTGAAACCTGGTGTCGAAAGAGGGAGGAATTCCAAAGGAAAAACGAACAGTATCCGCCATCGAAGCGCGCCCACCAAAAGACAGCGCTCATTCTGTCCCATCACGTTTTATTTCCTCCGCTCCATTCATTACTTATATTTATTATTTGAGAAAGCGAGTAGATTTGTGTGGCTATCAACCGCGTTTTGGGGGGGGATAATGGATCAAGGAGAGAGCGGCTGAGTTTCTGCCCTGACTTCAGCGAAAGAACGGTAGCCTTTTTCGGGAAATGTGAAGAAATTTTTTCCTTTGTTTGTTTCTTTTAGGGAGAGAGTGAAGAAGCCAGTAGCACCGTAGACCTATCATCTGCTGATTTTGCAAACGTGAAGGTATTTAAACTTTTATGAAGAAGTTAACAATATAAGCAAAGGTGATTGAGGCTGTTTTCCAGTTCTCTGTTCTTCCCACGGGGGGGGGGGGGGAATCCTGTACAGTTGTTTTAAAAAAACCCTGTTCTTCTTTGGTTAGAACAAGAAATAGTTATGTTCCAAGCCAGGTTACGTTCACACCGTGGTTTGTGCAAGCTTTCATCAGATTTAGATGCTTTGCCTTCCATTCCTGGCATGAATGTGACTATAGAAGTATTTTGGGGGCTTTGCAACAATTTGATGAGTTTGGATTTTTTTTTCTTCTTCAAGAAAAGTTTAGATTTTTTTTTTTTACTTCTACATCAGAACTGCAAGTGGGTACTGAAGAAATGTTGAAATATCCTGCCTAAATAAGATTTGGGAATACATATTTCAACCGTATTTGGATATCTGTATCCAGAAATCTCTTAACAACTTCATAGCCTCCTTGACAGAAACATTTCCAAGTGCCCCCCTCCCCCAATTAATATGTAAGCTATTTAGATCATAGTTGCGAAATTAAGTAGCAAATAGCAAAGTACAATTGATGCATTGAAAATGTTTGGGTTTCATTAAAGTAATCTTCAACTTAAGACTATGATTGGGACTGGAATTTGGTTGCTAAGCGATGCCATTAAGCAAAAGAACACATGATCAGACCTGGTTTTACAACCATTTTTATACCATGTTGTTAAGCGAATCACCTGGGTGTTAAGGGATTCACTCAGCCATTAAGGAAATCTGGCTTCCCCTATTGACTTTGCTTGTCAGAAGCTGGCTGGGAAAGTTTAAGAGGACAATCACGTGATCCCAGGATGCTGCAACCATCATAATTGTGAGTTGGGTTACCAAATGCCTGAGTTGTTACCTTATGATTGTGGGGTAATGATCGTAACTACAAGGGAGGATATAAGCCATTTTTCCCCAAGACCGTCGTGACTTTGAACCAACAAATGGTTGTAAGTTGAGGACTACCTATAAGCAATCATGAAATGTTGCAGTCTAAATTAGATGAACGTTGCCCATCTATCTCTTTAAAGGCCAGTTAGATGTTGCCCTTTCATTTGCTGGCCTGGGCAACTAGGAGCATTTTGATGACCTTTAAGTACAATTTACTGACGTTGTAGTGTAGAATAGTGCTCCCCCCAACTTTTGGGCACCAGGGACTGGTTCTGTGGAGAGAGGTTTTTCTGCGGCCCGGAGGGTGCGTGGTTTTGTGTGCTGCCTGCATCCCACAGATGGGGCTTTGCTTGTCTGTACGGACCGGTTGCTGGCATGCCGCGGCCCGGTATCGGTCCATGGACCGAGGGTTGGGGACCCCTGGTGTAGAACGGTGCCCCCCAATATGCAGGTTCTGAGGTTTCGCTTGATACAAAAATGCAGGGAAAGCAGAAGTTGCCTTCAAGCTTGACGTTTTTATTCAGCTGGACAAAGGCGGGCTCCTCTAAAAGAGAGGCCCTGAATGACAAGAAATCCTGGTATTGATTCCTTCTGGTTACATAAGCAATCCACCCAGCAAAGCTGACACACGTAAGATAAAAGATTTCACTCAGTAAGTCTGGCACACTGTAGGCAAGAAGGGAGAAAGCAGAAGCAGCTAAACGTGTTCCCTTTGGGGTGTTTCCCTAAGGACATCCTACGTTCCCGGGGGGGGGGGTTAGGACATGGGGTGTTTTCCTTGCTGTCCAACCAGGACTCTGCAAGTGCCCAAAAAGACAGCAGGGCCAGCTGCACATATTCACAATTGATACCTCCTAGGCCGTCTCCTAGGGACGCGGTGGCTCAGTGGGTTAGGACGCTGAGCTTGTCGATCAGAAGGTCGGCAGTTTGGCGGGTCGAATCCCGAGTGCCGCGTAACAGAGTGAGCGCCTGTTACTCGTCCCAGCTTCTGCCAACCTAGCAGTTTGAAAGCACGTAATAATGCAAGTAGAAAAATAGGGACCTGTACGGTGGGAAGGTAACAGCGTTCCGTGCGCCTTTGGCGTCTAGTCATGCCGGCCACATGACCACGGAGACGTCCTCGGACAAGCGCTGGCTCTTCGGCTTTGAAACGGAGATGAGCACCGGCCCCTACAGTCGGAAACGACTAGCACGCATGTGCGGGGGAACCTTTACTTTACTTTACCTTTAGGCCGTCTCCTAATTCTGGGTCAACGTAATCCCGCCTTTCATACTTTGAGCAGCGCGCAGAAGTATGATCATCAAACTGGAGAGACACAGGATAAGCCTCTGCAATGTATGAGCCACATTGTTGAGGACAGGGAGCAGAGAGGAGTAGGGGCAAGTAGTGAAAGCTATCACAGAAAAAGAGAACAAGGAACACCACAAAGCGAAGACTAATAAATAGTTCCCTAAACCATCCCCATCCTGCGAGCCAGCCGGGAAGGAACAACAATTTACTACTGAAGTCTCCCCATACAGCGTCTCCAGATCCTTAGGGCGATTCTTTTGATTCCTCCTTCCATGAGATGGGTGGCGTGACTCATATTAACTTGATAATCGGTGGAAAAAAATAAATCCGAGCGGGCCAAAGCTTTAAAGGCAACTTGTATCTTTGTATCGAGCAAAATCTCTGAACCTGCATATCAAAAACTCCCCCCCCCCAAACTTTTGGGCATCAGGGACTGGTTCTGTGGAGATAGGATTTTCCACAGACCAGAGGGGGGACGTGGTTCGCATGATGCCTGAATCCTGCAAATGGGGCTTTGCTTGTTTGCGCAGCCCGGTTTCTGGCATGCCGCAGCCCGGTACCAGTCCACGGACCAGGGGTTGGGGACCCCTGGTGCAGAAGGAAAATGGCGAGCCAGGCTAAGCGGTGCCCTCAAGCTGATAGCTGGTGGTGTAACTTCAGCCTCCTCCGTGCCATCCCTGCCTTAGTATGAAGGCAGGGAGTAAAATCAGGAGACCTGGAAGAGGATACGGGTACTCCTTGACTTACAACAGTTCATTTAGCGACCGTGACTCCTATTTGCGGCGGTTGCAATTCCCAGGGATCACGTGATCCCCTTTTCGCGACTTTTTGACAAGCAAAGTCAAGGGGGGAAGCCAGATTCACTTAGCAACCGTGTTACTAACCGAGCCATTGCAGCAATTCACTTGACAACCGTGACAAGAAAAGGCCATCAAATGCGGCAAGATTAACTTAAGAACTGTCTTGCTTAGCAACAGGAATTTGGAACTGAATTGGGGTCGTTAAGTCGAAGACTGCCCGTATTCACGGCTCAGGGTCGAACTGTGGCATCCTTGGTCACTTTGATCCTCCCACGTTTCCTGCCGCGGGATCCTTGGTGGTCCCTGAAGCTGGTGGTTTTCTTGCAGGGGTTTCATTCCCCACCTAGGTAACATCATCAGTGCTGGAGGAGAGTGGGGTATCTCCCTTCCAGCACTGACGACGTTACCTCGTTTGGTAACGAAATGTCTGCAAGAAAACCACCCAGCACGAAAAGCAACAGGGACCCCGCAACGGAAGACCCGGGAGGGTAAGCTACAAAAATATAAATAGTTGAATTTAACTACCTGTGCCAGACAAACCTAACTCTTTTGTTTTGTTTCGTTTCGTTTCTGAATAGGAGCTTGGCGAGTTTCCTTTGGAACCAGGTACTGTATATTTCCCAAACCCTCTGCCCTTCCTGGGAATTCTCCATTAGGTCTCGCACTCCAATCCCTTTAGTTACTCTCTTTTGGTTTTTGTTTTTTTATCCCATGAGTAGCTTTAGTTCATTATTCTAACCTGGTGCACGGTCCAGAACACCTCCAGAGGAAAAGCCACAGAGATTGGAAATCTGGCCATATCACCAGATCTGCAGGAGCACCTTTGATTTCTTACGGCACAGTTATCAGACTTCTCGAGAGAAAAATTTGCGCTTGTAAGATCCCTTCGCGGGGGAGCAGACCGCGACTCCCCCCCTCCTCCCCTCCCCCCCCCCAAGCCTAAAGGAACAGTTAGACGTGCCAAGCAGATCCTGTGATATCGCTCAGGGCTTTGGGACGGTCACTTTAGCTAGAGAGTGATGCAGTTGCAAATGTCAAAGCAGGGACCAGCTCTTTTTAAGCGGCTACGCGAAAACCGAAGACGACGGGAGGCCTTCGGCTTTGCTCTCTGGACTCCACAAACGTATCCGAATCACTTCTATTGAATGCTCCTCTGGCGTTCACCTGCGGACTTAAGTCTCCTTGAAAAGAATTGTCGGTAAAACCCGCAAGCTGAAACCGTCGAAAAGCATTTGAGCTCCCGTCGGTATAAGCACTTGGAAAGCGCGTCTCGGCAAGAATTGGAAAGGCCCGCCGTGCGAAGACAGCCAAGCCACCCGCCGGGAAAGCGTCGTTGCATAAAGGTTATTCTTCCTTCTCTCTTTTCAGGCCCTGCTCTGATAGCTCTTGGTTAGAACTGCAGTTGGTTTTAGGCGTGTTGAGTGTGGTTGGCCCAGAGGGTTTTCCAATCTCTGTGTAGCCTTAAAGTCCTACTCTCTCTCTCTCTCTCTCGGTCTTGAGTCGGGCAGCCATGCCCGTCCCGGCATTTGTCTTTGCTATGTTTCCCTGGTGATTAAACCTTGTGCCATTCTATTCCTGTTAAATCCATAGAAAATGAGAAAGTGCTCGGCATTTTGGGTGACCCTTGTAAATCTGAGCCCCTTAAAGAAGACACTTCCGAAGAAGCGGAGCAGGCGCAGGAAACGAATAATTCATGGCCGGACAAACAGGAAGCCGAGGAGGAGGAAGAAGAAGAAGAAGGAGGAGGAGGAGGAGGAGGAGGAGAAGACGTGCTGGCCGCCGTCTCTTCCACCCAGTCGGACGAAGACCTTGTAGATACGGACAGCCAGTCAGGCCCAGCGGCGGCCAAGAGCCAAGAGGACGAAGCAAAGCTCTTAGTGGTAGCGAAAGGGGAGCCCAGCGAGCAGACAGTTGAGGAAGCCAAACCGGACTCGGACTCTTTAGCGGTAGAGAGCAGGAGTGGAGGAGGTGGAGGTGGTGATGGTGATGATAATAATAATAGTAGCAGAGAAGCTCAAACTCTGGAAGCCAGTAGTGAGGAAACCGCGGAGTCGGACACAGGTCCCCAAGTGGTTAGTCCAGAGGCCGAGAAGATGGAAGTGAAGGCTAATGTTGAGGAGGAGCCCTCTGCCACTAGAGAGTCCTCTGCCCAAGAGGGTGGTGATCAGAACACGAGGTTTGTTTCTCTCCGTTTTAGACCAGATGCTGTCTTTTTTTCTTGCCCGTTGGTTATTTATGAATGCCAAAAAAAAAAAAAAAAAGCTGCTGTGATGCCTCCAGTGATTCCCGTTTTGCCGAGGTTTCCCCGACGAGACGGTAGCTTTTATCATTCGACGTAGAGTTCTCCGGTTTTTAATTTTATTTTATTTTAATGTAATTTTGTTCAGTTGTCCTTACGCAGTTTGTTTCCGTAGGAGACCGTTTGGCTGGGGTTTTTTTTTTTTCCGTTTTTTTTTCCCCTTAAGGGTTTAAAAGAAAAAACAACAACAACTCCATCTTCCAAAGGTTGAATTCTTAAATCTTGTATTCCTGATAAGCAGTTAGCGCTCTGGTGGTCTACGGAGAGAGGTTTCCTTCAGGTTTTTGTTTTTTTTAAAAAAAGCCCGCCCCTTTTCCCCCGCCGTGCCCCTTCTTCAGTAAAGGTCAATTTTTTTTTATTATTTTGGTTTCTCTGGTAGCTATTTGATCATAGCACCCACTGTCACGCCTGCTCATTTTCCAAGTAGCCTTTTGCTGGTTGAATAATGTCCTTTTTCTTTTTTCTTCCTCGTCTTTAGCTCGAATGAGGATGCGGAGGCTAAAAGTGCTTCGAAAGATGAGAAGGGTAAGCTTATAGCCATGTATAATTATATATATATATATATATATATATATATATATATATATATATATATATATATATATATATATATATATATATATATATATATATATATATATATATATATATATGCGTGCATGCATGCCTACAGCAACAGGTGGTCCTCGACTTGCAGCCCTGCGTTTAGTGACCATTTGAAGTTAAAAGGCCCCTACAAATGAACTGATGAAGCTTCTTAGATGAGAAGCGAAACGTCTTTGTCCCCAAGGGAAAAAACATGGTCCAGTTGAGCTTTTGAAACAACCGTGTCCTGGATGACTGAGAATCTCCATAGAGAGGCCTCTAAAAAATTGACTGATAACCCGTCCTCTCGCTTGCCACCATGACAGCATCTCCACAGTCATGCGATCAAAATCAAGGCGCTTGGCAACGACCCTGTATTTACGACGGTTGCAGCATATAGACTCTAGAAAGAGTACAGAGAAGAGCAACAAAGATGATCTGGGGATTGGAGGCTAAAACATATAGGGAACGTTTGCTGGAATTGGGTATGTCTAGTGGTTTAATGAAGAGAAGGACGAGGGGGGACATCATAGCAGTCTTCCAATATCTCAGGGGCTGCCCCAAAGAAGAGGCAGTCAAGCTATTCTCCAAAGCACCTGAAGGCAGGACAAGAAACAATGGATGGAAACTAATCAAGGAGAGAAGCAACCTAGAACTAAGGAGAAACTTCCTGACAGTGAGAACAATTAACCAGTGGAACTACCTGCCTCCAGAAGTGGTGAATGCTCCAACACTGGGAGTTTTTAAGAAGAGACTGGACAGCCATTTGTCCGAAATGGTATAGGGTTTCCTGCCTGAGCAGGGGGTTGGACTAGATGACCTCCAAGGTCCCTTCCAACTTTTATTACTACTATTACTATTATTATTACTACTATTACTATTATTATTATTATTATTATTATTATTATTATTATTATTATTATTATTATTATTATCTGACAAGCAAAGTCAATGGAGCTTCAGGACTGCACGATTCGCTTACGGACCGCAGTGATTCACTCAGCAACCTTGGCAAAAAGCTTGCGAAAATGGGGCGTGATTCACTTAAGAGCTGTCTTACTTAGCCACGGGAAATTTGGTCCCGTCGGCGGTTGGAAGCCGAGGACGAACTTGTACATACTTAGTCCTGGCTGTGCAGTTTTAAGTTTCCTGTGAATCCAGACGAACTTAATAGAAATAGCAAAAGTTATTTTTTTTTTCTCAGCAAATCAAGCGGCCGCATCTTTGTGCTCAGTCATTTCCCTGACGTTGCTTACGTACATTTGGTTGGTTTGTAAAGCCCCCCTGTTGCTGATCCCTAATGAAGTGATGGCCCTGGAGACGTTGGATTGCAGCACCCATCATCCTTGACTATTGTCTCTGCTGATGGAGCTGATCATTCAGGAACATCGCCAGAGTTGGGACATAATTGGCTCATTCTCTTGCCTATAATAGTTTACATCAGGGGTCTTCAAACTTGGCAACTTTAAGCCTTGTGGACTTCAACTCCCAGAATTCCTCAGCCATCCATGCTGCAAAGGTTGTAACTGAAAAATAGTCGAAAGTCACATTTTTCAGTGCCCTTGTAACTTTGAACGGTCATTAAACAAACCATTGGGAGTCAAGGACTACCTGTACAAGATATGCAACTTCAGAGTTTGGTGCAAAAACTAGCATATCTTTTGAAGTTAGGACCTAATGATGTAGCAAACATGTTTTTGAGGTTTAGAAGTGCACGATTCATTAAAAATCTCCTGTCTCGCCTTCCCCTATCTTTCTTGGTTCTAGCAGCATCATTTAAAACGAGGGCTTTGTCGCTGAAATTTATTAAATTATGGGAAATTTAAAAAATCCCCGTGAACAGGCTACAAATTGTGCAGAAGTTGCTTATTGATTTGAACTGTTGGCCTTTTGTCTGAAATGGTATAGGGTTTCCTGCCCAAGCAGGGGGATTGGATTAGATTAGAAGATCTCCAAGGTCCCTTCCAACTCTATTAATTACTATTATTGTCGTTTTTACTATTTTTCTGGTTGAGCATGAAATGCAAACTAGTCTGTTACTTTGTCAAAACACGTGGTGACTTCAGCAAGTAGGTTAATTCAGTAATTGGACTCCGAGTGCGGAGCGTCTGTAAGTCAGTCAGCCATCTTGGCTTGGTCCACTGTTCCAGAATCCAGGAAGTTTTTTTTTTCTTTCTCCTGAGATCGAAATGTATTAAAGGTGCTTGCAAAGGGTTTGCAAATCGTCGCCGTGAGCTTTAGATCTGGGAGAGGCGATCTGTGGTGCTCTCTTTGAGTTTTGTTGTTTTCTTGCGGACATTTTATTGCCCAACCAGGTAACGTCATCAGTGTTACAAGCGGTTCGCTCTCTATCTATATACAGTGGCTTTGCCCTGTCAGTGTTGGTGGGGTGTGTGTGGTCTTCAAACTTACTAGCTCAGGCAAACAAATCAAACGGTAAACAACAGCCGAATTGAGCAGCCCCCAAGAACATTCCCAGCAACACTGACGAGCAAACCACTAGTTAGTATGTAAACCAAGAGCAAACCCTTCTCCCTTCTTGCACTGATGTCGTTACCTAGTTGGGTAACAAAACGTCTCCAAGAAAACAACCAAGCTCGGAGAGCATCAAGGGTTCCACCAAGGCAATCTGCTACGTTTGGGGGGGATTTTTCGACCTGGAGCGTGTTGTAGTAATTGATGTCTTCTTCTCTCTGTTTCCTCCCCCCACCCCTAAAACATAGGTCGCTCCACTGCTAGCTCTGGCAGAAATCTGTGGGTCAGTGGTCTTTCCTCTTCGACCAGAGCGACTGATCTGAAGAACCTGTTTAGCAAATATGGCAAGGTAGGGTGAATAGAAATAGAAGTGGGGTGGCTAAAAGTTTTCGTCAGTTCAAGTCGGCAATTTTGCCAGATAAATGTTTCGATTAAAATAGCAATTTTAAATTTGAACAAGAAGACCCGACCTAAGGGTTATTATCGCAGTGGCTCAGTGGGTTAGGACGCTGAGCTTGTCAGTCAGAAGGTCGGCAGTTTGGCGGGTTGAATCCCGAGTGCCGCGTAACAGAGTGAGCACCTGGTTACTCGTCCCAGCTTCTGCCAACCTAGCAGTTCGAAAGCACGTAAAAAACGCAAGTAGAAAAATAGGGACCACTCCGGTAGGAAGGTAACAGCGTTCCGTGCGCCTTTGGTGTCTAGTCATGCCGGCCACATAACCATGGAGACGTCCTCGGACAAGCGCTGGCTCTTCGGCTTTGAAACGGAGATGAGCACCGGCCCCTAGAGTCAGAAATGACTAGCACCCATGTGCGGGGGAACTGTTGTGATTCAGGGTCAGCCTGTGGGTTCGGCAGTTGGGTCGGACGACTCAGAGGAGGAGGGGGGTGTTGAAGACCTTGCTGAGGGGGTTGAAGATCTTGCTGATGATAGCCCCCAGCCAGGCCCCTCCCACTTGGTCACCACGGAGACCCAGCTGTGTGAGCCTGACAGTGTGGACGAAGATGACCCACAGCTGGCCCTGTTCAAGGACGCCCGATGCAGGAGGCAGTCAATTAGGAGTAAACAGAGGAAGGCAATGGGGCTTCTCGGAAGGAGGCAGAGAGAAGCCACGCCCTGAACTCTATATAAGGGGAATGTCTGGGTGGGCTGGTTTGCTGAAGGCAACCGCTGGGATGGTTCATGTTTCTTAAAGCTCTTGTTTCTTGGTTCGTGTCTTGTTTGTTTTTGTAGCTATAAATTTGGCAGGCGTAATTCCAGCCTCTTGCCGGTTGTAAAGGGGTTGTCCCTGCCTTTTCTGCAGGGCCGGTAGCAGGCTGGTACAGAACAGGAACCTTTACCTTTAAGGGTTATTCTGGGCCACTGTGGCTCCATATTTTTATTTAAGTGGAGGGTTTTTTTTGGTATTATTCATCTGCCTTTGCTATGGAAGGTTGCTCACAGACAGATCTATGGGATACTCGCATAATTATTCCCTTGCAAATTTTGTCCTGACAAGCAGTTATTCTAGGACAGCCATTGGAACTCCCAAATTCCAAGCTACATAGCCAAGAAGAAATCACAAGATTTATTACCTAACAGACAGGGGGCATCAAGATGTCAAAAATGTCTTCCCCTGGTCAATTTTAAAGTTTGCCAATAAAATACTTTTTCTTTTTGGGGGGGTGGGGGGTGGCACGCTATGGTCCATGGGGCTCTGAAGAAGTTGGACATGACTTACTGACTGAGCAGCAACAAACGTCAGCAAGCAATGGATGGTTCCACACATTATGCTGAACCATAATGTGATCTGCTTGTTTTTGACTGGCTGCGTGGAGTAAACGCAGCACGTCGATATGGCTTGGAAACAGCATTTAAAGCCTAGTGGATTGTCATGATTTAGTTAATAAACCATGGCTAAATAAAGATAAGATAATCTTTATCGTCACTTTTTTTTCTGAACACACTGGCACACGTTAAAAAATGAAATTCTGATGCCCGCTGTCAAACGATAGCTGGATGGATAGATGATAGGTAAGTAGGTAGATAGATGGTAGGTAGGTAGATGGATGGATGATAGATAGATAGATAGATAGATAGATAGATAGATAGATAGATAGATAGATAGAAAGATAGATAGATAGATAGATAGATAGATAGATAGATAGATAGATAGATAGATAGATGATAGGTAAGTAGGTAGATAGATGGTAGGTAGGTAGATGGATGGATGATAGATAGATGATAGGTGTTCTGTACCAGCCTGCTACCGGCCTTGCAGAAAAGGCAGCCCCTTTACAGACGGCAAAAGGCTGGAATACGTCTGCCAAATTTATTACACAAACAAAACATGAAACAAGATACCGGAGCTTTGAAATACTATCGGAGCGGTTGCTTTCAGCAAACCAGCCCTCCCCCAAACATTCCCTTTATAAAGAGTTCAGGGCGTGGCCTCTCTTTGCCTCCTTCCGAGAAGTCCCACAGCCTTCCTCTGCTTGCTCCTACTTGACTGCCTCCTGCGTCGGGCGTCCTTGAACAGGGCCAGCTGTGGGTCATCTTCATCCACGCTGTCAGGCTCACACAGCTGGGTCTCCACCAGGTGGAAGGGGCCTGGCTGGGGGCTCTGCGGAGCCTCAAAGCCATCATCAGCAAGTTCTTCAACACCCCCCTCCTCCCCCTCATCTGAGTCATCCGACCCAACTGCCGAACCCACAGGCTGACCCTGAATCACAACAATAGGTAAGTAGGTAGATGGATGGAAGATAGATAGTTGATGATAGGTAAGTAGATGGTAGGTGGGATGGATGGATGATGGATAGATGATAGGTAAGTAGGTAGTCAGTAGATAGGTTAGGTAGGTAGGTAGGTAGATAGATAGATAGATGATAGATAGATAGAAATAGCCCTTAGTTATATACCACTCCATAGTGCTTTACAGAGTCAGCATATTGTCC
This sequence comes from Vipera ursinii, assembly GCF_947247035.1. NCBI lineage: Eukaryota > Metazoa > Chordata > Lepidosauria > Squamata > Viperidae > Vipera > Vipera ursinii. The sequence goes on from NC_139512.1 coordinate 11,274,208, forward strand.
CCAACAATCTGGGTCCTCAGTTTACCGACCTCAAAAGAGTAGAAGGCTGAGTCAAACTTAAGTGGATGGAAGGATGTGGATGTGGATATAGATATAGATATATCCATATCTATACACACATATACAAATAACGTGTGTGTGTGTATATATTATACACACACACATACGGTGTGTGTGTGTGTGTGTATACACATACACATATATATATATATACACATGCACACACACACATATACACACACGCACACACACACACACGTTTATATATCAATCACAGACCATTTAGACTACGTAGTGGATAAAAGAGTTTTGAGAGTTAACAGTTGATACTATACGGTATAAAGCTATTACAGGATCTAGTTCTGCTTCAGATACTGCGAAGCCTTCTCCCAGGACATATCTTAAAAAGATTAAATCACCTTTTTAGATACTTTTGGCCTAGGTGATTGAGTCTTCATTTACATGTTACGTCTCCTAGAAGGTAACAAAGAAATAAACAACAGCTAGTAGGCGTGATGTGTAAACCCAGTCGGTATTTGCCATCTTACTTTATCTCTCTCCCTCTCTTTCTCCATCTCTCTCTCTCTCTCCTTCTCTCTCTCTCTCTCTCAAGGTGGTAGGTGCTAAAATAGTCACGAATGCCCGCAGCCCCGGGGCCCGCTGTTACGGCTTCGTCACCATGTCCTCGTCTGAGGAAGCCACCAAATGCATCAGCCACCTCCATAGGACAGAACTGCACGGGAAGATGATTTCGGTGGAAAGAGTGAGTGTTTCCCTGAGTGACGAAATCCAAAGGTAATAGGTACTCCTCGACTTAACGACCATAATTGAGCCCAACCTTTCCGTTGCTGAGGGAGACGTCTGTTAAGTGAATTTTGCCCCCTTTTACGACCTTTCTCGCCGGCCAGTTAAGTGACTCGCTGCAGTCATTCAACGAGTAACACAGTCGCTAAGTGAATCTGGCTTTTCCCCCCCACTGGCTTTGCTTGCCAGAAGGTCGCAAAAGGAGGATCAGGTGACCCCCCAGGGACCCCCGCAGTTGTCATAAATACGAGTCGGTTGCCCAGCGTCTTGAATTTTGATCGCGGGACCCTGGGGATGCCGTAACAGTCATAACTCTGAAAAATGGCCCTCAGTCACTTCTCTTCATTGCTGTTGTAACTTTGAACAGTCACTTAATGAACTGTTGTTAAGTCGAGGACTTACTTTAGTCCCAGCCAATATCGGCGCCAGCCAGGAGAGGAGCACGCAGTAGGTAAGCTGGCAGTGATAGGAAAGAGGCTGGAAGGTCCAGAGATGGCCCACGGATCCTGGCCACGGTGATGACTCCTTGATCAGCCACAACTAAACAGCCTTCCTTAACTTGAGATCGTTCAGATTCCTCGGGACCTCAATTTCCAGAATTCTCTTTGCTATGCTAATGAGGAACTCTGGGAGTGTTGGTCCCAACCTACTTAGAGGTCATCACGTTGGTCTAGGTCAGGGGTAGGCCACCTTGGCTCTTTCATGACTGGTGGACTTCAACTCCCAGAATTCCTCAGCCGGCATGGCTCAGCTTGGAAACCTCTCCCTTTCCCTCCTCAGCACGGCTGGCTCAGGAATTCTGGGAGTTGAAGTCCACGAGTCATCAGAGAGCCAAAGTTGCCTACCCCCGGCTCTAGGTGATTACGTAGATCCAGCCCTACCGGCAGAAGATTGGTGAAATGTTACCCTGCTGAGTTATTGACAAAGAGAATATTTGTAGCTCAGGCTTGAACGGTGGAGTTATTAGTGCTCTCTGAGCTGGGTGGTTTTCTTGCAGACGTTTCATGACCCAACTAGGTAACTTCACCAATGCTAGAAGGGGGGGGTGAGGTTTATGGAGAGGAGAAGGAGGACTGTGGGGTCCTTGGTGCTCTCTCAGCTTGGCTGTTTTCTTGCAGACGTTTCATGAGCCAACTAGATAACACCATCAGTGCTAGAAGGGAGTGGGGTTTGCAGGGAGGAGGAGGAGGAGGAGGAGGAAGACAACTGTGGGATCCTTGGTGCTCTATGAGCTTGGCTGTTTTCTTGCAGACATTTTATTACCCAACTAGGTGACATCATCAGTGCTAGAAGGGAGTGGGGTTTGCAGGAGGAGGAGGAGGAGGAGGAGGAGGAGGAGGAGGAGGAGGAGGACGACGACGACGATGACGACTGTGGGGTCCTGGGTGCTCTCTGAGCTGGGTTGTTTTCTTGCAGACATTTTATTACCCAACTAGGTGACATCATCAGTGCTAGAAGGGAGTGGGGTTTGCAGGGGGGAGGAGGAGGAGGAGGAGGAGGTGGACAATGACGACTTTGGGGTCCTTGGTGCTCTATGAGCTTGGCTGTTTTCTTGCAGACATTTTATTACCCAACTAGGTGACATCATCAGTGCTAGAAGGGAGTGGGGTTTGCAGGGGGGAGGAGGAGGAGGAGGAGGAGGAGGAGGAGGAGGAGGAGGAGGAGGAGGAGGAGGACGATGACGACTGTGGGGTCCTGGGTGCTCTCTGAGCTGGGTTGTTTTCTTGCAGACATTTTATTACCCAACTAGGTGACATCATCAGTGCTAGAAGGGAGTGGGGTTTGCAGGGGGGAGGAGGAGGAGGAGGAGGTGGACAATAACGACTTTGGGGTCCTTGGTGCTCTCTGAGCTTGGTTGTTTTCTTGCAGACGTTTCATGAGACAACTAGGAAACATCATCAGAAGAGCACTGATGATGTTACCTAGTTGGGTCATGAAACGTCTGCAAGGAAACAACCAAGCTCAGAGAGCACCAAGGACCCCACAGCCCTTTTTCTCCTTCTCCTCCTCCTCCTCCTCCTCCTCCTCCTCCTCCTCCTCCTCCTCCTCCTCCTCCTCCTCCTCCTCCTCCTCCTCCTCCTCCTCCTCCTCTCCACAACCCCATGCTCCCTTCTAGCACTGATGGTGTTATCTAGTTGGCTAATGAAACGTCTGCAAGAAAACAGCCAAGCATACACACACACACACACACACACACACACACACACACCCCTGTGGAATTATTCTGCATACATTTTAGCACACGTTAAGGTCAAAGGAAAGGCCCAGGAGAGGAATTTTAACCTTTCCACCTTCTTCCACCTCTTACCTTTGTTTTTTTTTTTCTGCGTGGAGCATTCGGAGATGATTGCGCTGTGCTTCTTCCCCCCCCTCCCCCCCGCCCCACACCTCATCCTGCTTGCGATTCAGAACAGGGACGGTTGCTTGCTGTTTGATTTTTTTTCCCCCGCTCTTCCAGACCGGACCTCCAAATCACCCTCTTTCCTTGTCTTGATTCCAGGCCAAAAACGAACCCGCTGGCAAAAAGCCGTTAGCCGAGAAGAGAGAAAGTGACAGCAAGAAGGAAAAAGACAGGCGGCATTCGACCGACTCCAAATCGGAAAAGTAAAACAGGACTTAACTCATCCTCTCCGTTTTCGGGCGGTTCTCTTCTACGGGGAGCGGACAGGCCGCAGCTTTGAATCTCAGCTGGTTCAGACAAGTCGCGGTTTGAGGGCGTTAAGCAGGTTCTCTCAGCAAGGCGGCGGCGATAAACGGGAATTGGGCCACGTTCTTATTGAGATTTATCCCCTGCCTTTATTTTGTGTAGATCGCCTTCTATTTTCCCTACAAAATGAGTCATGTCAATAGCCCTGGCTGAGGGAGAATGACAGGATTTATTGTCTAACCCAGGGGTGGGGAACCTTGGCTCTTTTATGACTCGCGGACTTCAACTCCCAGAATTCCTGAGCCAGCCACGCTGAGGGGGAAGGGAGAGGTTTCCAAGCTGAGCCAGGCTGGCTCAGGAATTCTGGGAGTTGAAGTCCACGAGTCATAAAAGAGCCAAGGTTGCCTACCCCTGGTCTAACCCAACGGGATAGATACCAAGAAGTTAAATATGTGTTCTTTCTGTACATTTTTAAAGTTGGCCAGTAAATTACTTTGGATGTAGATGACCAGTTTTTTTTTTAGTGGGGACAAGAACCCCTGATTCCCCCGCTTTCTAGCCCAGCAACTCAGTCATTCCCCCAAAAGGGCTGCCTCTGTCGTCTCTTATAGCCAGCAGAATCCAGGCAGACCTAATTTAAGCCTCTTTCTGAAACGGAACCACTTTTATAGAGCTGAGGTTGATTTGTTTTATGATTTGAATTTACATCCTGTCTTTATTTTTTATTTTTATTTTTTTATTTTAATTCCATTTATATCCCGCCCTTCTCCGAAGACTCAGGGCGGCTTACAAGCTTAGCAGTAGCCTTCATTCTATGTATATGCCTGCTTATTAGGGCATTCACACACACCCCAAGCGGCATTATTACAAAGTCAGCTTATTGCCCCCAACAATCTGGGTCCTCATTTTACCTACCTCGGAAGGATGGAAGGCTGAGTCAACCTTGAGCCTGGTGGGACTCAAACCTGCACTAATTGCAGGCAGCTGGTGTTACTTAAGGAGGCATTAGCCCACTGCTCCACCAAGGCTCTTTTCCATCAACTCCAAGCAGCGCACCCTCCTGACACTCTCCTCCCCTAATTTTCCCACCACAACAACCTTGTGAGGTGGGTTGGACTGAGAGAGAATGAAAGGGGCTGGCCTCACTGGCTTTTCTCTCAAAAGGGCGAATTAGAACTCGGTGTCTCCCGGTTTCTGTTCCAGCCCTTTCTCCGCCACCCCAAACTCTTTTCTCAGAGATGGATTTGGGTAGTCCTCGACCTACAACAGTTCGTTTAGTGACAGTTCGAAGTCACAGGTGCACGGAAAAAGGGACCTAACGACCGTTTCCCCACACGTACGACCCTTGTGGCATCCCCGAGATCTTGTGATCAAACTTTAGAGAGGCTTGGCAACTAACTCGTATTTATGACGGTGGCACTGTCTCCCTCCGTGTCCCAGGGGGGGAGTCACATGATCACCTTTTGCCAAGCAAAGCCAATGGGGAAGGCAGGTTCACTTCACAACCGTGTTGTTAACTTCGCATATGCAGTGATCCACGTAACAACTGTGGGAAGAGAGATGGTAAAATGTGGCAAAATTCACTTAACAACTGTCTTGCTCAGCAACTGAAATTTGTGGTTCGATTGTGGTTGTAAGGCGAGGACCTACCTGTATGGTTGCTTGTGATCTTCTTGTGGCTAAGAATTTCAGGCAAATAGGAAGGAGGCTAGGTTTATACCCTACCAGCTGGTTTTTTTTTTCCAGATTTATATCTGAACGCTGCTTTTATTGTACTTTGGCGAGGCATCACCTGGTGGTGCTCTTTTTACCCCAGAGATCAAAGCGATGAATTTTGACTCACGAGGTACGTCGGATAAGAGCCTCAGCTGCTGTTTTTGATCCTGTTGGTAGGTCTCTCAGCCTTAAAGAAGAAAAAAACGACAAAAACGAGGAGTCTCAAAGAGTGGAGGGCAGCGGAGATGAAAAGCAGGAAAAAGGGACAGAAGAGCAGAAAAACGGGTCATCTGGACGCTCGCGGTCCGTTAAATCAGGTAATGAATTAAAACTTCCATTGCGGTATGGTTTCGAGGCTGATTCCTTCGTCTGAACGTATCCTTTTGCATTTGAAATCTGCACCTGCCCGACGGACACTTAACCAAAGCCAACTCCTTGGATAAGTGTTTCTCAAGCTTGGCAACTTCACAAGGCCTGGACTTCCGTTCCCAGAATCCCGCAGCTGGTGAAGGCCACAAAGGCATGAATTCTGAAAGCGGAAAATTGTCACGTCGTCGTCTTGAAAGTCGCAAAGGTTGAGAAACGCTGTCCTGTGTTTTGTGTCATTTTGTGCCACTCTAGGAAGCCGAGGAACCGAGCGAACAGTAGTTATGGATAAATCCAAAGGGGAGCCGGTGATTAGCGTGAAAACCGCATCCACCTCAAAAGAGAGAGTAAGTCTTTGCGTTTCGCCGTAATGTAATGTAGAAGGGTCAAGACCACGCACCCATTATTCAAGCCTTCCTAGCTGGTGAAAGTTGGCCCCAGGGATTGACTTCTCAAACGGCGTCTATTATAATTGATTTTTTTTTTAAGCCACGTCGGACGAAATGGCTTTCCAGCAAAATTGGTAGAAAGATTGATTGATTGATTGATTGATGACTTATTTATTTAAATTTGTATGCTCTCCGTCTCTCTCTATCCAAGTGGCTCCGGGTGCCTTAGAACGTCATAAATGACAGGACAAAACAATTGCAGGATTAAAACATCAGACCTTAAAAGCGAAAACATTAAAATCAATATGAAAACAGATTATTATTTTTTAAAAAAAACAGTGCGCAGACAGAGTGGAGCTGACACGTTTACTGCCGTGTTTCCCTGAAAATAAGACGCAACCGGAAAAATAAACCCTAGCGTGATTTTTTCGTAATATAAGCCCCACCCCAAAAATAAGCCCGTCAGCCAGACGGACACATTTAGCACCGTATTTCCCCGAATATAAGCCCTAATGCAGGGGTAGGCAACCTCGGCTCTTTTATGACTCATGGACTTCAACTCCCAGAATTCCTGAGTCAGCTATGCTGACTCAGGAATTCTGGGAGTTGAGGTCCATGAGTCATAAAAGAGTCGAGGTTGCCTACCCCTGCCTTAATATGTATTTTGGAGCAAAAATTTAACATAAGGCCCGGTCTTATTTTCAGGGAAACACGATAGTCTACTAACCAACTCCAAAATGGGATGCCCCCATTTTGGGATTCCAGGCTGGTTGGCCAAGGCAGGTTTTTAGGCTTTTTCAGAAAACGAGAGGGGAGAATTGCAACTCGAGGCATGATATTTCAAAGGATGGGAGCCACAGTAGAAAAGGCCCTTCTCTTGGACCCCACCAGGCACAATCCCTTGGCTGACGGCATCCAGAACTGGAGTAGGATTCTGCTGGAGCACGTGGGGCAGGCCATAATAGAATAGAATAGGGCCCGGAAGGGACATTGGAGGTCTTCTAGTCCAGCCCCCTGCTGAAGCAGGAGACCCTATATACCATCTCATACAAGCGGTTGTCCAGTCTCTTCTTAAAAACCTCCAGTGAGGGAGTGCCCTCTGCTTAATAATAATAATAATAATAATAATAAAGTTGGAAGGGACCTTGGAGGTCATCTAGTCCAACCCCCTGCTCAGGCAGGAAACCCTATATACCAAGTGGTTGTCCAGTCTCTTTTTAAAAACCTCCAGTGAGGGAGCGCCCTCTGCTTAATAATAATAATAATAATAATAATAATAATAATAATAATAATAATAATAATAATAATAATAATAAAGTTGGAAGGGACCTTGGAGGTCTTCTAGTCCAGCCCCCTGCTGAAGCAGGAGACCCTATATACCATCTCAGACAAGCGGTTGTCCAGTCTCTTAAAAACCTCCAGTGAGGGAGCGCCCTCTGCTTAATAATAATAATAATAAAGTTGGAAGGGACCTTGGAGGTCATCTAGTCCAACCCCCTGCTCAGGCAGGAAACCCTATACCATGTCAGAAGCGGTTGTCCAGCCTCTTCTTAAAAACCTCCAGTGAGGGAGTGCCCACGGTTTCTGAAGTCTACCCCCTGGTGCTCTTGGCTGCAGAGTCTGGGCGCCCAGCCGCTCGGAAGCTGAAGGCGCTGGGCGTAAAAACGCACGAGCTCCATTTCCCCCTTTCCCCATTTTCTGCTTCGCTCCAGAGCACCAAAAGCCACGACCGCAAGTCGGAGAGCAAAGAGAAGCAAGACATCTTGTCGTTCGATAAAATCAAGGAGCAGCGCGAGCGGGAGCGCCAGAGGCAACGCGAGCGGGAGATCCGGGAGACGGAACGGAGGAGGTGGGTTGGCGTCGGCTCCTCGCCACGTTCCTGACCCCCCAAACGGTCGCCGTGGCAAGGGGGTCCCTCGGCTTTAACAACCATCCGCTCGGTGTCCGATCCAAGTTACTTCTGGAGGCAGGTAGTTCCACCAGCTAATTGTTCTGACTGTCAGGAAATTCCTCCTTAGTTCCAGGTTGCTTCTCTCCTTGGTGAGTTCCCATCCTTTGCTTCTTGTAGACTTCAGCTCCCAGAATCTCCCAGCCAGCATGGGGGATTCTGGGAGCTGAAGTCCACGACTCTTAAAGTTGCCAAGGTTGGACACACCCCTGCGAATAAACAAACCTGTTTGGAAACAAATCATCAGCCTGGTGAGCTGTCAGCTGGGCTGTCAGCGATCCTTTTCGATCGCTTTGAACGTCTCTCCAAGTCCTTTTTGAACAGCACGCTGAGGTCGCCATTCCTGGCTCACTTCAAAAGTGGACGAAAGAGCCGCCTCGCGTCGGTTGTGTAGCACTGGACCGGGTTTTTTTTTTTTAAACGCTTCTTGTTTTTCGTGCCTCCTTGTCGCAGCTCAGCAGGCTCCAGTCCAACATTGCCCCAGCCAAGCTGAGCTCTATTCCCCGTCTTTGAAACCCTCCTGTTTCTGGGCAACAACCAGGGAGGATTACCTTGGCATGAATCTGCGGTCTGTTGACATGATCTATTACGCAGTTGAGATTGGGGCAACAAAAGACTTAAAAGCACCTCTATTTTCCCCCAGGATGACTGCAGTTCTTTGAAATGGTGTGTCTGAAGTCTTTGCCCTAAGAGTACAAAATAAAAATAATTTTATAATCCAGTAGGATAGAGCAGTAAATGTAAGGCTATTGTCAGTCAACCTAATTTCTACTGCAAGCAAAGCTAATTAAAATTAATGCTTTAAAAGTCACCGAAGCTAGCTACAATTTAAATTCACATTTCTTCCTCTCCGCCTTTCCTGTTAGAAGAAAACTTTTTGTCCTTTTTAATAAAGTACTAGATTACAACGGAAAAAGTAACACCAGCTATACCATTAAAACAAAATTAAGTCGAAACGGCTGCAACATAAAACGCTTCTTAACATTATATTTAGCTAATTGCTTTTTAGGTAAGACTCAGAATTTCTCCATGATCAGATGCAGGGGCTGTAAACAAGTCACTTTCATACTTTTAATTGGGGGGGGGGAAAAGCAATGTTTCATATCTGCCTTGCCTGGTTTTAGATACAGAGCAACTACTCATGACATAGAACGCCTCTGTCGTTGTCCTCTACAATGATTTGCCAATATCTCAGATTCTAGCCATAGCCAGAATTTAAATTCTTGGAAATAACTTTGGATTTAGCTCACATCACTTTAGAGTAGGGGTCCCCAACCTATGAGCTGCGGCCTGGTATTGGGCCACGTGATCCCAAGACACGGTGACCGTCATAAATATGAGTCAGTTACCAAGCATCTGGATTTTGACACATGACTGTAGGGATACTGCCAGCGGTCGTAAGTGTGAAAAACCGTCAGAAGTCATTTTTTTTTAAAAAAAAGGTCACTAAATGAATGGTTGTAAGTCAAGGACTACCTGTATTCCACTACAATTCAGTTGCAGAGGAGGGCGTATCCCAAGATGGTTTCCTCCAGAGAGGAAGGACCGGTCCCCATCATTCCCTGCTCAGATACCTGAAAGTCAACAATTTAGGGAATGCTAACACTTTCTAGTCCAGGGGTGTCAAACTTGATTTCACTGAGGGCCAAATCAGCACTGTGGTTGCCCTTGGGGGGTGGGCGGGTGTGTGTGTGTGTGTGATGGGGTCCTCGCGGCCGACTGGCTAGGGCAGGGGTCAGCAACCTGAAACAGTGAAAGAGCCACTCAGAACCGGTTCCCTCACAAAAGGAAAAACTGGGAGCCGCAAAAAATGTGTGCACATGCGTGTACATGCGCAGAACAGGGTTTGACTGAAGAGTGGAGCCAAGGCGATATATGCACCTACCCTGCATATTTGAATTGATTGGTTGAACCTTTTTAGTCCCACTTTTTTTTTTTTGGACTGCACATGGCAGAGGACCGGGAGCCACAGGAGACGGCTGAAAGAGCCACATGCGGCTCCGGAGCCGTGGGTTGCAGACCTGTGGGCTAGGGTGTCATGGTTCTGACAGATGAAACTCTTCAAAGAACTTCGAGGCATTGTTTACCTTAAATCAGGGCTTTTCAACCATTTCACCCGTTGTACCACTTTTAGGATAGGGCAACATCCGAGTACCACCAGTCGCCTAGCAAGGGGTCAAAAACCATGTTAGGTATTGTTGTGCAGAGGGCTCCTTGTGCTACCAAGGAGTTGCACAGACAAGGAAGGGTACTGAGAGCAGTAAGAGTCACACAGTAACCACAAGAGTACACTGAGTTGTGAAGAACAAAAAGTATTTTACTTTTGAGGTGGTGTAAGAACAAAAAATGCACGGTCAAAAAGAAACAGTCCAGGTCATACACAATAGCAACAGTCCAAGGAGTAATCCAAAATACAAAGTCTTCTGACCGGTCCAGAGGTCAATACACAGTTCAGCTTTATCACAGTAGTAAACCAACAGTACAGCAAAATAGAGCAAAAACAGTAATAGTAGAGAGCAGTGAATTCAGAGAGAGAGAGAAGCTACGTTACTAGCTCCCTCTTATGGCCATGAGAACACTTACACACCCATTGGCCAATTAACATTTTAAAGTCACAACATCATGGCTTATATATTTTCAACCCAACATTGTAGGCTATCACCATATGTCTAACAGACCCAAAAAAAAAAAAAGGAAAAAAGTGATGAACTGCAGGTGGCCCTCGACTTACAACAGTTCGCTTAGTGACTGTTCGAAGTTACAATGGCATTGAAAAAAGTGCCCCTCAAGCCACAGCCGAGCAAGACGCCTGCGTGCCCGCCCGGCAGCGCTCTTCCTCCTGTCTGAGGTTTTCATTGTTGTGAGGATTGGCAGTGGGGGTGGGGTGGGGGTGTTTGGTTTTTATTTTCCCCCGTCCCCCTCCCGCTGGGTGGCTGCTGCAGGTTTTGGTCACGTCACATGACCCTGAGACACTGTGACCGTCATAAATATGAATCATTTGCCAAGCATCTGAATGTAAATCCCAAGACCCTGGAAATGCTGCAACATTCCAGCTGATCGGCGCTTCTTCTGGGCTCAGAAGCACCAGGATCAACGCCAAGCTCCAGCTGGATCCTGGCGCTGATCCTGGAGCTTCCGCTGAGCCGATAGCCCTGCAGCTCCAGCCGTCTCTCGCTCAGGCTTGTGCGGTGCTGCCACCAGTTCAGCTCATTCCCCTCCCCCGCTACCACTTTTCTAGGATGGTCTCGTACCACCTGCCAGGTGCCAACGTACCACAGGTGGTACCCGTATCACTGGTTGGAAAGTCCTGCCTTAAAGAATCTTTATTTGAGTAGCATAGCATCGGCACTAACATAGTCAAAGCCAAAAACTAAATCCCCCCCCAGCACATAGTATCAAAGCACAATTCCCTCCTCCAGTTAACAGTCATAAATCCCATTCCCCAATTAGTTTGAGACACGGGTTTTCCCTCCAGCTTTCCAGCCCAATTCTTATCATCTCTTATTTCAACCTTGGTTTTCACACTAGGCCCCGTGTTATTATGTCTAGCTAGATTCTCGCGCACATTTCCCCCTCCCCACAAAGCATCATTAACTCTAAAAGCAAAAAAGAAGAAAACGGCTGCGTCTCCATCTGTGGTCAGTGCAAAAACGCCCGAAGTTAGCAGCGTTGACGTCGGGTGTGGCTGGGTGGGGCTGGCCAGTTTGATGTCTCTCACGTCGGGAGGGGGGGGAGCGCCTGCCAGGCTGGTTGGGAGAGCCAGGGGTTTCCAGCAGAGGGGTGTGGTTCTAGGGTGGGTGCTGGGGTCTGGTCCACTGGAGGAGCTTTGCCCAGAGATGGGGCGGTTGGGGGGGCTGCCCGACGCATCTGGATCGCGTGCCTCCCCCTCCTCGCGCCTCTGCCTGCGCTGGCTGCTCGGAGAGTCGGGCCGGCGGCCACGGCGCTCAGACCTGCCTGCACTGTGTGGGTTGTGGGAATGTGTAGTTTAATGAAGAGAAGGGTGAGGGGAGACATGACAGCGGTCTTCCAGTATCTCAGGGGCTGCCACAAAGAAGAGGGAGTCAAGCTATTCTCCAAAGCGCCTGAAGGCAGGACAAGAAGCAACGGATGGAAACTAGTCAAGGAGAGAAGCAACCTAGAACTAAGGAGAAACTTCCTGACAGTTAGAACAATTAACCAGTGGAACAACCTGCCTCCAGAGGTGGTGAATGCTCCAACACTGGAGGTTTTTAAGAAGAGACTGCACAGCCATTTGTCTGAAATGGTGTAGGGTTTCCTGCCTGAGCAGGGGGTTGGACTAGATGACCTCCAAGGTCCCTTCCAACTTTATATTATTATTATTATTATTATTATTATTATTATTATTATTATTATTATTATTATTATTATTATTATTATTATCCTGGGTTGCACCAGCCAGGCTGGGAAGGGCCAGGGCAGCAGGGGCCGATCCCTCACCATCTCTGGGACAACCGCACGGGCCAGATTGTTTTAGTCTCTTGCTAAGATTCAGCCTTGCCATCTTCCCCGGCACAAACCGCCTCTCTCTCCCTTTCCGTGTGTGAACCCAGGGAACGGGAGCGGAAGGAGCGGGACCAGCACTCCCAGGAGGCCCCAGAGTCGGACGAAAGGCAGCGGCTGCAAAAGGAGCGGGAACGGCTGCACATCCAGAAGCAACGGCTGGAGCGGGAGCGAATGGAGCGGGAGAGGCTGGAGCGGGAGCGGATGCGCATCGAGCAGGAGCGGCGCAGGGAGCAGGAGCGCATCCACCGGGAGCGGGAGGAGCTGCGGCGGCAGCAGGAGCAGCTGCGCTACGAGCAGGAGCGCCGCTCGGCCTTGCGGAGGCCCTACCACGACGGACGGTGAGAGAGAGAGAGAGTGTGTCAGCTTGTAAGGCAGGAGCGCCGACATGGCAACTGGCTGTTCTTTGCGTTGAAGTCAAACTCGGAGCTTCTGTTAACTGCCTGCCGGTTTTGTAAGCGTTCTACCTTGTGGGCATTTTGTCCCCTGCTCTTTTCAGCTCTGACCCTGCAATCTGTTGGCCCTAACATTATTAACCAAAAAAAAAAAAAAAGCCAACGCAGCCCGAGGCTGCCTTAACAGAGGGGCAGAATCAAGATCACGTGAAGCGTTAGTCCCGCTTTACAAGGCCTTGGCAAGGCCACCCTTGGAATCCGGCATCCAGTTCTGGTCACCGTGTTATAAATAAAGATGTTTGAGAGTCTGGAAAGAGTGCAGAGAAGAGCAACAAAGATGATCAGGGGAGTGAAGGCCAAAACGTAGGAAGAATATCTGCAGGAATTGGGTATGTCTAGTCTGGTCCACAAAAAGACTAGGGTTGATGTCATAAAGGGCTGCCACATAGAAGAGGGTGAGGGTGGGGTTCAAGCTATTCCCCAAAGCGCCTGAAGGCAGGAGAAGAAGCAACGGATGGAAACTAACCAAGGAGAGAAGCAACCTGGAACTAAGGAGAAATTTTCTGACAGGGAGAACAATTAGCCAGTGGAACAACCTGCCTCCAGAAGTTGTGGGTGCTCCAACACTGGAGGTTTTTAAGAAGAGACTGAATAACTGTGTGGAATGGCTGGAGCAAAGGGTTGGACTAGAAGACCTCCAAGGTCCCTTCCAACTCTTATTCTGTATGAAAGCTTATTGGATGACTTTGGGCCGGTCCCTCTCCTCTCTCTTCTCTCAGCCCATCCCACCTCACAGGAGCTTTGTGGAGAAAAAGGAAGGCATATTATTTATTTATTTGATTTATATACCGCCCTTCTCCTGAAGGACTCAGGGCGGTGTACAGGGCAATTAAAATAAGAATACAGGTTACAAGATTTAAAGTTAAATGATTCTGCCCAATGTTGTAGGTTAGTTAAAATAATGTTAGAACCCAAACCCATCAGGCCAGGCCAGCTTGTTCGAATAGATAAGTTTTTAGATCACGCCGGAAGGAGCGAAGTTCGGGGGCCATCCGGAGTTCAGCCGGTAAGCGGTTCCAAAGGATTGGTGCACCCACCGAGAATGCTCTCCCCCTGGGGGTCACCAGCCGACATTCTCTGACCGGTGGTACCCTGAGGAGGCCCTCTCTGTGGGAACGTACAGGACGGAGGGAAGTTGACGCCGGCAGTAGGTGCTCCCGTAGGTAATCCGGACCCATGCCATGTAGGGCTTTGTATGTCATCACCAGCACCTTGAATTTCACCCGGAAGGCAACTGGAAGCCAGTGCAGCTCACGGAGCAGAGGTGTAATATTATGCACGTTGGCTTTCTTGAGTTACTGAATAAAGACAGGCCAAACCTCTAAAAAGTAAACACAAAGCTTCAAAATAAATTGCTGTAACGGTAACCCAAGTCTTGTCTGGAACCGGGGCGCTGATAACCTGTTGAATCTGGACTCTTTGCAGCCGTGACGATGGCTACTGGCCAGAACCAAAGCGGATGGCCATGGATGACCGATACCATTCGGACTTCAGCCGGCAGGATCGCTTCCACGGCTTCGATCACAGAGATCGTGGCCGCTACCAAGACCACTTCGGGGACAGGTAGGTAGCCGTGCCCTTCCTTCTAGCTTCGGGGCTCTCAACGCACAAACCAAACGAGGGACGAGTTGGCCAGCCTGAAGGCGCAACTCTGCAGCCGTTTCGCCCGGGGCTTCCAAAGTCTGGTCGAGAATTAAAAAATGCCTTGAGGCGTTCAAGAGCGTCAAGGTGACCGTCCATTTATTAAAACCCTCAACTCCTCGCCATCGTCATCGTCCCGTTTCTTGTGGAAGTCGTTGCACGCCGGCCTTCTTCCACGTCAGCCTTTTGCATTAACCCGAACGGTAACCTTTGGTTTTATTAGCTAATCAGTGGTGGTTTATTCGAGTTCAGCGCCTCCAGCGGCATTCTTGCAGGCCACAGGGCAAAGGACATTTTCGTCCCGCGAGTTACGGCTGGAACTCGGACCTTTCGTTCAGTTATTTCTTGCTGAAACTGTGCAAACGTTGAACATGCCCTTATTTGTCTTCCTTTGGATACCTGGAATGGAGAGGGTCCCATTGGCCTTTTGACGGCTCGGTGACTTGACGGCTGGGCCCTTTTCTTTTCTTAATAAACTTTACTGTGTTTCCAGAAAAAAAATTTAACATACAGAATAACTGCCAGTAAAAAGGAGCAGAGGTTAAAAATAAATAAATTCAAAAAGGAGTTTAAAATGTGGGGGAGTAAAAGAGGTGGCGGGGGGGCGGAGAAACAGGGAAAAGACTTCTAACTTTCTTCAGTGCAGATACATAGTCAGATATAATCAGTCCTTGACTTAACAACCGTTTGTATTTATTTATTTTATTTTAATCCCATTTATATCCCGCCCTTCTCCGAAGACTCAGGGCGGCTTACAATCTAAGCACAAATCCAATGTGCTTAGCAATAGCCTTCATGTATAGGGCAGGGGTAGGCGACCTTGGCTCTTTTGTGACTCATGGACTTCAACTCCCAGAATTCCTAAGTCCATGACTCATAAAAGAGCCAAGGTTGCCTACCCCTGGTATAATAATAATAATAATAATAATAATAATGATAATAATAATGTTGTTGTTAGCTGCGAAGTCGTGTCCGACCCATCGCGACCCTCTGGACAACATTCCTCCAGGCCTTCCTGTCCTCTACCATCTTCTGGAGTCCATTTAAGCTCACGCCTACTGCTTCAGTGACTCCATCCAGCCACCTCATTCTCTGTCGTCCCCTTCTTCTCTTGCCCTCAATCTTTCCCAGCATTAGGCTCTTCTCCAGTGAGTCCTTCCTTCTCATTAGGTGGCCAAAGTATTTGAGTTTTAGCTTCAGGATCTGGCCTTCTAAAGAGCAGTCAGGATTGATCTCCTCTAGGACTGACCGATTTGATCGCCTTGCAGTCCAAGGGACTCGCAGGAGTCTTCTCCAGCACCACAGTTCAAAGGCCTCAATTCTTTGGCGCTCAGCCTTTCTTATGGTCCAACTTTCACTGCCATACATTGCAACTGGGAAGACCATAGCCTTGACTATACGCACTTTTGTTGACAGGGTGATGTCTCTGCTTTTTAGTGTGCTGTCTAGATTTGCCATGGCTTTCCTTCCGAGGAGCAAGCGTCTTTTAATTTCTTGGCTACAGTCCCCATCTGCAGTGATCTTGGAGCCCAGGAAAATAAAATCTGTCACTACCTCCATTTCTTCCCCATCTATTTGCCAGGAATTGAGAGGGCCAGATGCCATGATCTTGGTTTTCTTAATGTTAAGTTTCAACCCAAGTTTTGCACTCTCCTGCTTCACCCGCAACAAGAGGCTCTTTAGTTCTTCTTCACTTTCTGCCATTAGAGTGGTATCATCTGCGTATCTTAGGTTGTTGATATTTCTTCCGGCAATCTTAATTCCAACTTTTGAATCATCTAGCCCTGCCTTTCTCATGATGTGCTCTGCATATAAGTTAAATAGGCAGGGCGACAGTATACAGCCTTGCCGGACTCCTTTCCCAATTTTGAACCAATCAGTGGTTCCATGTCCAGTTCTCACTGTTGCTTCTTGACCCGCATATAAGTTTTTCAAGAGACAAATAAGATGGTCTGGTACTCCCATCTCTTTAAGAACTTGCCACAGTTTGTTATGATCCACACAATCAAAGGCTTTAGCATAGTCAATGAAGCAGAAGTAGATGTTTTTCTGGAACTCCCTAGCTTTCTCCATGATCCAGCGTATGTTGGCAATTTGATCTCTAGTTCCTCTGCCTCTTCGAAATCCTGCCTGTACTTCTGGTAGTTCTCGATCCACATACTGCTGAAGTCTAGCTTGTAGGATTTTAAGCATGACTTTACTAGCATGAGAAATGAGTGCAATGGTGCGATAGTTTGAACATTCTTTGGCACTGCCCTTCTTTGGAATTGGGATGTAAACTGATCTTTTCCAATCCTGTGGCCACTGTTGAGTTTTCCAAATTTGCTGGCAGATTGAGTGTAGCACTTTTACTGCACTGTCTTTTAAGATTTTGAACAGCTCAGCTGGAATACTGTCACCTCCACTAGCTTTGTTGTTGCTCAGCTTTTCTAAGGCCCACTTCACTTCACATTCTAGGATGTCTGGCTCGAGGTCAGTGACCAACTCATTGTGATTATCTGGGACGTTAAGCTCATTCTTGTATAGTTCTTCTGTGTAATTTTGCCACCTCTTCTTAATCTCTTCTGCCTCTGTTAGGTCCCTACCATTTTGGTCCTTTATCATGCCCATTTTTGCATTAAACGTTCCCTTCATCTCTCCAATTTTCTTGAAAAGATCTCTGGTCCTCCCTATTCTATTGTTTTCTTCTATTTCTTTGCACTGTTCATTTAAGAAGGCATTCTTATCTCTTCTAGCTATTCTCTGGAATTCTGCATTCAATTGGGCATATCTATGTTTTTCTCCCTTGCCTTTCGCTTCCCTCCTTTCCTCAGCTATTTGCAAAGCTTCCTCAGACAGCCATTTTGCTTTCTTGCATTTCTTTTTCTTTGGGATGGTTTTGGTTGCTACCTGTTGTACAATGTCGCGAACCTCTGTCCATAGTTCTTCAGGCACTCTGTCTATCAGATCTAATTCCTTAAATCTATTTGTCACCTCTACTGTATATTCAACAGGGATATGATTTAATTCATACCTGAGTGGCCTAGTGCTTTTCCCTACTTTCTTCAGTTTAAGCCTAAACTTTGCAAGGAGAAGCTCATGGTCTGAGCCACAGTCAGCTCCTGGTCTTGTTTTTACTGACTGTATGGAGCTTCTCCATCTTTGGCTGCAGAGCATATAGTCAATCTGATTTCTGTGTTGACCGTCTGGTGATGTCCATGTGTAGAGCCGTCTCTTGGGTTGTTGGAAAAGAGTGTTTGCTATGACCATCGTATTCTCTTGACAAAATTCTATCAGCCTGTGCCCTGCTTCATTTTGTACTCCAAGGCCAAACTTGCCTGTTATTCCGCTTATCTTTTGGCTTCCTACTTTAGCATTCCAATCCCCCATGATGATAAGGACATCATTTTTGGGTGTTAGTTCTATAAGGTGCTGTAGGGCTTCATAGAACCGGTCAATTTCATCCTCTTCAGCACTGGTGGTTGGGGCATAGACTTGGACTACTGTGATATTGAATGGTTTGCCTTGGATTCGAACTGAGATCATTCTGTCATTTTGAGGATTGTATCCTAGTATTGCTTTTCCTACTCTTTTATTGACTATGAAGGCTACTCCATTTCTTCTGAGGGATTCTTGTCCGCAGTAGTATACCTGATGGTCATCTGAATTAAATTCACCCATTCCTGTCCATTTTAGTTCGCTGATACCTAAGATGTCGATGTTCAGTCTTGTCATCTCTTGTTTCACCACGTCCAGCTTTCCTTGATTCATGGATCTTACATTCCAGGTTCCTATGGAGAAAAAATCTTTACAGCATCGGACTTTCCTTTCACCACCAGACACATCCACAGCTGAGCGTCCTTTCGGCTTTGGCCCAGTCGCTTCATTCTTTCTGGCGCTACTAGTACTAGCCCTCTGCTCTTCCCCAGTAGCATATTGGACACCTTCCGACCTGAGGGGCTCATCTTCCAGCGTCATATCGTTTTGCCTTTTGGTACTGTCCATAGGGTTTTCATGGCAAAGATACTGGAGTGGGTTGCCATTTCCTTCTCCAGTGGATCACGTTTTGTCAGAACTCTCGGCTATGACCTGTCCGTCTTGGGTGGCCCTGCACGGCATAGCTCATAGCTTCATTGAATTACGCAAGCCCCTTCGCCACGACAAGGCAGTAATCCATGAAGGGGATAATAATAATAATAATAATAATAATAATAATAATAATAATAATAATAATAATAATAATAATAATAATTATTATTATTATTATTATTATTATTTTATTTATATACCGCCCTTCTCCCGAAGGACTCAGGGCGGTGAACAGGGCAAGAATAAAAAATATAAAGTTACAAAAGTTAAAAAGAATTAAATATATGCCCACTAAAAACAGTAAATACCAATATTAAAATAACCATAAAAAACCCCACCAATCCCCCAACAGGCCAGGCCTGTCTGGCCAGGTATAGGGACTGTCTGGGGTTACAACAGACACTGGAAAAAGTCACAGCTGTTTTTTCATACTTAACGACTGTCAGAGCATCCCCCGTGGTCATGTGATCAAAATTCAGATGACTTGGCAACTGACTCATATTTATGACAGTTGCATTGTCCCTGGCTCCAGGTAATCACCATTTATAACCTTCCCAGCTGGCTTCCAACAGTGGCTAGATAATGCTTAACAACCACACGATTCATTTAACAACTTCAGTGATTCACTTAACCGTAGCACAAAAAAAAAAGGTGGTAAAATAGGGCAATACACACTTTAACAATTGCTTTGCCGAGCCAACAGAAATTTTGGGCTCATTTGCGGTCGTATGTCGAGGACAGCTTGTAATCTTTTACTCAATTAAATCTCTTACTCTTACTCTCTTAAACATAGGACAGCTAATATCTTAACTTTTTTAAGCTTCACAGCCTCTTTTAACGAGTCTTAAAAGAAATCCAAAAAATCCAAGGCCAAATTCTGAAATGCCTATCCGTTCCTTCTCTAGCAAGATCATCAAAGCCATTTTTTGGTTTTCAAACAAACCTGAGCGAAATCTTAGAATAACTATAACAGTCAGTCCCGTCGAATGACAGCCGGAATCCTTTCCAGGAAGGGAATCTCCATGCGATAGCCAAGTATCGCTTACGTGTGGAAGAATTTACCTCCTTTTTTCTGGGGTCCCACGAAAGATGAAAGAGCAAGGAATTGGAGCATCCCTGGGTTGGGTTTTCGGAGCCATTTATAGGGTCATACCATGTTTGTGCGCGCTTGACATTCTCGTCTGTGTGAGAGAAACTGCTTAGTATAGGTCACGGGTCTTCAAACTTGGCCCTTTCGTGACTTGTGGACTTCAACTCCCAGAATTCCTCAGCCAGGCACGCGTGCCTGGCTGAGGAATTCTGGGAGTTGAAGTCCACAAGTCATAAAAGGGCCAGGTGTGAAGACCCCTGGTATAGGTGATGGTGGGACAATTAATTTCATAATTGGGAGACCATATTTTGTAAGAAGTTGAATGTAATATGGCTATATTACTTTCATCCTTTCTATCTGTTCCATTATCTTATTGATATCATTCTTATGATTGTTATTTGATACTATGATTACTATTACTTTGTTGTTTGGCACGTACTCAGAGAGCTTATGCACCGGAGACAAATTCCTTGTGTGTCTTTATCACACTTGCCCAGTAAAGTATTCTTAACTCAGTAATTTAATCAATTCGTTTCTTCTTCTTCTTCTTTTTTTTTTTGTCGTTTCGGCCTTGCCCCTTTTTTGGGATATTGTTCTTGGCAATATTGTACACAGATTTCCATACCCTGCCGACCAAAATTGGACAGGCACATTTGCAGGGGAGCTGAAAATCACTAGGATTGAATCCAGTTGGTGTTAACATTTTCATTGACCAGGTAGAAAAATAAAGGCATCTGCACGTTTATAAAAGTATCGATCGACACTTTTCCCGCATGGCGCTGGGAATTGTCTTAAGCTTCGTAATTATTTTAAATTTCTGATAAATACATGCACAGCGGATAATGTAATGTAATGTAATGTAATGTATTATATCGGGCATAATTATTTAATGTTTTTAATTTTTGTATTTCGTATTTTAATATTTATTGCCCTGTATACCACCCTGAGTCCTTCGGGAGAAGGGCGGTATAAAAATTTAATAAATATAAATATATAAATATAACTTCCTTTTCCCCTTTTAGGAGAGAAAGTTCAAGAATGGTGCCAGACCGAGACGGACAGGTATGCTTACCTTGAACTGTGGTGCGAATTGTTAAAAATGCCCGTCTCTTGCTCGAAAATGGCCTAGTTTTTATCCCAAAGGTGTTTTTTTTCCCCAGGAGGCAACTGGACTTCCTTTTTTTCCCTTTGAAGACGTTTCGCTTCTCATCCAAGAAGCTTCTTCAGTTCTGACTGAATGGTGGGGAATGGAAGGATTTATACTTCTTGCAGACATCTGGTCATTTGCCTTCTTTTAGAGAGTCGCTGAGGCCACTCCGAGGCTTATCTGCGTCCTCAGGGTCCTCTGAGTAGTGCAAATGGCCGTGGAGCCTCCTTGGAGCTGCTGAAAGGACTCTGTTGTAGCCTACAGAAGGACGATGTCGTATCCCTTCCCCTCTGTTCAGAGAGGGCTGTTCCATTTTGACACAGATGGCCTCTTTGACCCCCTTTCAAACGAGCAGCTGTCATCTCTGTCCGAAACGTGGCCATCTACGTCAAAACTGAACAGCCCCCTCTCAACAGAGCGGGAGGGACACGACACCGTCTATCTCCAGGCTACCCCATCGTCTTTTCAGCAGCTCCAAGGAGGCTCCATGGCCATTTGCCCCTCAGGTGACCTTGAGGATGCACATAAGCCTCCAGGTGGCCTCAGCGACTCTCTAAAAAAGGATGCAAATGACCTGCTGTCTGCAAGGAGTATAAATCCTTTCATTTCCCACCATCCAGTCGGAGCTGAAGAAGCTTCTGGGATGAGAAGCGAAACGTCTTCAAAGGAAAAACAAAGAAGTTCCAGTTGCCTCGTGAAGGACAACCAAGACCTGGATGACGGAGAATCTCCGTGCCCAGTTTTTAAAGTTGAGGATTTGCAATTTCAAGGGGGCAAGTCTGGAGTCAAAGATGGACTACAAGGGCTCGTTCGAACTCTGTTCCGGGCGTGACCCACACGTCCGTTGTCCATCGAAGGAAGCAAGAAAGGAAGAGATAGTAAGAGACCACACCTGTCCTTCACAAACTTGCCTTTTGGACAAGCCAATTTTACAGGTGGTCCTCGACTTAACCACCGTTCATTTAGCGACCGTTTGAAGTTACAACGGCGCTGAAAGAAAGGAACTTGTGACCATTCTTCGCACTTAACGACCGTTGCAGCGCCCCCACCCTCCACCCCCATGGTCACGTGACTGAAATTCGGACGCTTCCCAACTGGTTCATATTTACGACGGTTTGCAGTGTCCCCCGGATCAGGTGATCCCCTTTTGCGACCTTCTGACAAGCCAAGTCCAAGGGGGAAGCCGGATCCGCTTTTAATAACTGTGTTACTAACTTAGCAATTGCAGAGACTCAATCGTGGCAGAGTAGGTCATAAAATGGGGGCAAGGTTCACTTAGCAACAGATTTTGGGCTCCCATCGTGGCCGTAAGTCGAGGGCTACCTCTCTCTTTGTCTTTAGACATCTGCCTCTGTGTGGGCTGCTCTCCCGTGTGGCGTTTTTTGTTTTTTTTTACACCTCGCCCCCCTCATTGACATGAGAATGCAAATGAGCCATTAAAAATTGGACCGTGAAATTAGAAACTTCCTTATCCAAAGCTTTTGTTTAATACAGATGCCCCCTTTCTGCGGCGATTAAACCCAAAGTGGATTTGCTACAGATGTAAGGCTGACAGGATCACCATTTATTTCAAACTATGAGGGTTTTTTTTAAATGTTTTTGGCCTTCCGTGTTCACCTGCAGGGCCCACTGACTGAGTGCCCCAAACACGTAGCGGTGACTAGCATTTAAGCAATAGCACAGGGGTAGGCAACCTCGGCTCTTTTATGACTCATGGACTTCAACTCCCAGAATTCCTGAGCCAGCCAAGCTGGCTCAGAAATTCTGGGAGCTGAAGTCCATGAGTCATAAAAGAGCCAAGGTTGCCTACCCCTGCAATAGCGTTTAGGCTAGTAGGCCCTCCCTATAGCCCTGTGCAGCACTCTCTTTTGGCTAGTCAGTCACCTAGTGTAGAAGCATTGTTTGCATCTTGGCCCCAGCAATCTGGGTCCTCATTTACCCAACCTCAGAAGGATGGAAGGCTGAGTCAACCCTGAGCCCCCGTCAGGATCAAACTCCAGGCTGTGGGCACAGCTTGCTTGCAATGCTGCATTCTAACCGGGTGGGCATGGCCCATTGGGTGGGCGTGACTGCGGTGGTAACGGCAGACTGGGTGGGACTAAAAAGTTCAATCCATCAATTTCAACTTTGCGGTATCTTTTTTTTCCCCCTGCGAGAAGTTGAAATTGATTGATTGAGCCTTTTTTTTTTGTTTTTTTTTTGCACACGGCGCCGGAGGCCTAAAGCGAAAAGGTTTTATAAAACCCAGCTGAAGGCCTAGGACTGGGGTGATGGCGCACGTGCCCACAGAGAGGGCACCTCTGCGTGCCACCTGTGGCACCCGTGCCATAGGTTCGCCACCACGGCACTACGCCATCCCAGCTCCTCTACTAAACTAGTGATTGTAAATCAAGGACTAGATATAGATAGATGGATGGATTGGATAGGATAGGATAGGATAGGATAGGATAGGATAGGATAGGATAGGATAGCAATAGCAATAGCAATAGCAATAGCACTTAGACTTATATATCGCTTCACAGTGCTTTATAAACCTTTCTAAGCAGTTTGCAGAGTCAGCATCTTGCTCCTCCAACAATCTGGGTCCTCATTTTATGGACCACCGGATGGATGGAAGGCCGCGTCAAGATAGATACGATAGATACTGTAGATAGATAGATAGATACAATAGATAGATAGATACGACAGATAGATAGATACGACAGATAGATAGATAGATAGATAGATAGATAGATAGATAGATAGATAGATGATAGATAGATATGACAGATAGATAGATAGATAGATAGATAGATAGATAGATACGACAGATAGATAGATAGATACGACAGATAGATAGATGATAGAGAGATAGAGAGATAGATAGATAGATAGTTTGAATGAATGAATGAATGAATGAATGAATGAATGAATGAATATGGGATAAAATAGCAATAGCACTTAGACTTATACCACTTCACATTGCTTTACAGCCCTCTCTAAACAATTTACAGAGTCAGCCTGTTGCCACCCCTCCCCCCCAGCGCCCTCCCCTCCAGCAGTCTAGGTCCTCGTTTTACGGCTGGCAGGCTGCAGGGAAGTCGTCCTGTTGACTCAGAATTAGGAGACGGCCTAGGAGGTATCAATTGTGAATATGTGCAGCTGGCCCTGCTGTCTTTTTGGGCACTTGCAGAGTCCTGGTTGCAGGGCCATGAAAGGACAGCAAGGAAAACACCCCATGTCCTAACCCCCCCCCCCCCGGAACATAGGATGTCCTTAGGGAAACACCCCAAAGGGAACACGTTTAGCTGCTTCTGCTTTCTCCCTTCTTGCCTACAGTGTGCCAGACTTACTGAGTGAAATCTTTTATCTCAGGGCTTTTCAACCTTTTCACCCATTGTGCCACTTTTAGGATATGGCAGCATCCGAGTACCACCAGCCACCTAGCAAGCTGTCAAAAACTTGACGACCAAAAAAGAAAAAAGTGTTTTGGTCACTTCACATGACCCTGGGACACTGTGACCGTCATAAATATGAATCAGTTGCCAAGCATCTGAATGTAAATCACAAGACCCTGGAGATCCTGCAACATTCCAGCTTATGGGCGCTTCTTCTGGGCTCAGCAAAAGCGCCAGGATCAGCGCCGAGCTCCAGCTGGATCCTGGTGCTGATCCTGGCGCTTCCGCTGAGCCCTGACAGCCCTGCAGCTCCAGCCGTCTCTCGCTCAGGCTTGTGCGGTGCTGCCACCGGTTCAGCTCATTCCCCTTCCCCACTTCCACTTTTCTAGGATGGTCGCGTACCACCTGCCAGGTGCCAATGTACCACAGGTGGTACCCGTACCACTGGTTGGAAAGCCCTGTTCTATCTTACGCGTGTCAGCTTTGCTGGGTGGATTGCTTATGTAACCAGAAGGAACCAATACCAGGATTCCTTGTCATTCGGGGCTTCTCTCTTTTAGAGGAGCCCGCCTTTGTCCAGCTGAATAAAAACGTCAAGCTTGAAGGCAACTTCCGGTTTCCCTGCATTTTTGCATCGAAGCGAAACCTCCGAACCTGCCCAGCAGGCATGCGGTGCCGCCTTCGTAACCGCTGGGCCACCAGGGCTCGGAGCTGCCCCCTTAAACCTTAACGGGGGTCGTCGTTTTAGTTGTTGGAGCGTTTTGTGTCGAGAAGCTTCGTAACCTGATTTTAGCCCGTCTCTTTTCAGCACCATCCTGACGAGAGGCCTGGCCCTCCCCCCGATCGCCATTCGCGGGACGGCTGGACGGGTTACGGGTCAGAGCGGAGGCTGAGCAGGGGCCGAGGTTTCCCTCCCCCATCCCGGTGAGTTTCTTTAAAGAGGAAGTGGCGCCTTTCGACCCCGTTTTTCTGGAGAGAGAAAGGGGCACGTACATCCGTACAGGTAATCCTTGACTTAACGACCACGACTTAAGCCCAATTTTTCCACTGCTGAGCCAGACAATCGTTAAGTGAGTTTCAAACTCTCCCCGCCCCCCTTTCACGACATTTCTTGCCACAGCTGTTCAAGGAATGGCTGCAGTTGTTAAGTTAGTGACACGGTTCTTAAGTGAATCTGGCTTCTCCCATTGATTTAGGCTTGTCAGAAGGTCGCAAAAGGGGATCACGAGACCCCCGTCACCCTGCAACTGTCATAACTATGAACCAGTTTCCAAGCTGCATTAACAGATAGAATCAAGATTACGTGAGGTGTTAATATCACTTTATAACGCCTTGGTGAGGCCACACTTGGAACGTTGCATCCAGTTATGGTCGCACAATGTAAAAAAGAGGTTGAGACTAGAAAGAGTGCAGAGAAGAGCAACAAAGATGACCAGGGGACGAGGTCATCATATAGGGAATGGTTGCTGGAATTGGGAACGTCTAGTTTAATGAAGAGAACGACGAGGGGTGACATGATGGCAGGCTTCTGATATCTCAGGGTCTGCCCCAAAGAAGAGGGAGTCAAGCTATTCTCCAAAGCATCTGAAGGCAGGACAAGAAGCAAAACAGATGGAAACTCATCAAGGAGAGAAGCAACCTGAAACTAAGGAGAAACTTCCTGACAGTCAGAACAATTAACCAGTGGAACAACCTGCCTCCAAAAGTGGTGAATGCTCCAATACTGGAAGTTTTTAAAAGGAGACTGGACAACCATTTGCCTGAAATGGCATAGAGTTTCCTGCCTGAGCAGGGGTTGGACTAGATGACCTCCAAGGTCCCTTCCAACTTACTTATTATTATCATTATCATCATCATCATCATCATCATTATTATTATTATTATTATTATTATTATTATTATTATTATTATTATTATTATTATATCTCTGGATGGTTGGACTGGGCATTCAAGAAGAAAAATGGAAGAACTGGGAGAGCCTTGACATTTTTGCCCCCAAAATGACAACAACAACAATAATAATAATAATAATTCTCATTAATAATAATATTATAATAACTCAACAACCCATTTTTCCACAACAACCATGTGAGGTTGGCTGGTTTGAGAGGGACTGACCCAAAGGCACCTAGCCAGTTTTCTTATCTAAGGTGGGACTAGAACTCACCATCTCCTGGTGATTGACCCAAAGTCACCCAATTGACATTTTTTGACTAAGGCAGAACTAGAACTCACAGTCTCCTGTTGATTGGCCCAAAGTCACCCTGCTGGCTTCCATGGCTAAGGCAGGACTGGAACTCCTCATCTCCTGATGATTGACTTAAGAGTCACCCAGCCCCTTCCATCTCAAAGGCAGAACTAGAACTTCCCGTCTCCTGGGGATTGGCCCAAAGCCACCCAGCTGTTTTTCATACCTTAAGACAGGTTTAGAACTCTCCGAGTGTTTGGCTCGGAGTCGCCCAGCCAGCTTTCATAACTAGGTCGGGACTAGAACTCACCATCTCCCGGTTTCTAGCCTGGTCCCTTCGCTGCTAGACCGAACTGTGAATCCATCCTAAAGACCCTGGGCGAACCCCAGGCAGCCTTCTCTTTGTCTAAAGGAAAGCGAGATGCTTCAGAACTAAAGCAGTTGCTTTTTTATTTTATTTCTTTTGTCTTTTGTTTTGCCCACAGGCGTGGAGAATTTGCACAAGGCGGATCGCAGAACTCGGTCGCGCAAGCCCCCAATATGCCAGGCGGTTTTGCAAGCCCGGATAGAACAACCCGGCCGGGTGACCCACGTTTCGCTCACCGTTACTGAAGATTTTTCCTTTTCCGACACAACTCTGTTGGGACTCTGTGGAATTCTTGCTCCCCTGGTTATGGCCTTGGAACTGTTGTTTGCTGAAACAGAAGCCCACCACAGTAGCTTGCAGATGATGTGAACTCAGTTGTGTTTTGTGTCTCTGTGTGTGTGTGTTCCCTCCCCCTCCCTGCTCTGGATATGTTTTTAACGGGACACCACTCAGTTGTTTCGCAGGAAAACATTCCATTTTCCACAAATAATAAATTTTACTGTATTGAGCTGATTGGAGAGTTTTTGGGGCAGATTGGGGCAGCTGATAAACAATGAGCTTGAATGTTTCCCTTGAAGGTTGATGATGGGTGAATACAGGTCATCCTCAACTTATGACTACAGCCGAGCTGAACATTTCCATTTCGACACAAGGTAGTTGTTAAGTGAGTTGGCCCCCATTTGACGACCTCCTCTGCCACAGTTGTCAGGTGAATCACTGCAGTTTTTAAATTAAGTCAGGTGGTCGTTAAGTGGGTCTGGCTTCCCCCTTGACATTGCTTGTCAGAAGGTCGCAAAAGAAGACGATCACATGACTGCCGGGACACTGCAAGGGTCATAAATACACGCACAAGACCTTGGGGATGCTGCAGTGCGCGAAAAACGATCTTGAGTCATTCTTTTCAGGGCTGTTGTAACTTTGAAGGGTTGTAAGTAGAGGACCATCTGTATTCAGTTTGGCCCGCGCTGAGCCTTGCATTAGCATGCTGGGCAAGCTTAGGTGTTAGTAGGCGGGCAGAGTACCCAGAGAAAAACATAAAAAAAAATACAGTTTGGAAGAACGAGAAAAAGCAGAGGACAAGATTGATTTTCGGGGGACAGTGTTTCTTACTTAACCTTGGCAATTTGAAGACGGGTGGACTTCAACTCCCAGAATGCCCCAGCCAGCATGCTTTAAGATGGGTGGACTTCAACTCCCAGAATCCCCCAGCCTGCATGCTTTAAAATGGATGGACTTCAACTCCCAGAATTCTCCAGCCAGCTTCCTTTAAAATGGGTGGACTTCAACTCCCAGAATTCCCCAGCCAGCTTCCTTTAAAATGGGTGGACTTCAACTCCCAGAATTCCCCAGCCAGCTTCCTTTAAAATGGGTGGGCTTCAACTCCCAGAATTCCCCAGCCAGCTTCCTTTAAAATGGGTGGACAACTCCCAGAATCCCCTAGCCTGCATGCTTTAAGATGGGTGGACTTCAACTCCCAGAATTCCGGGAGTTGGAGTCTGCCCATCTTAAAAGTGGCCCAAGTTTGAAAGCCACTAGTCTGATACTTATTTAAAATTCTGCTTTCCCCCCCACCGCCCCCCATATCTCTCCGTTTGGAAGTCCACCTGGATCCTTCAGCTTGGACCTGAGGTTCACCAAGGTTGGGTTCTTTCACAGCTTGCAGATTCGGCTCTTGGATCCAGCCGATCGCTTCCTTCTCCGTGTATTTGGCATTTCCAAGGAACGCAGGAAAGAACGGAGATGCCTTCGAGATTTTTTTTTTTAATTTTATCTTGGGGTTTTTTATTAACGTTCTCTCAAAAAGCCGAGTTTGAAGCCTGACCTGCTACAAAGAGAAGCTTTTGCTTTGAAGTCCTCGAGGGTCTGTCGGAAATAAAATTGGGCGGCTGAAACGGACAGGAGGAGGCAAACCTGCAGAAGAAGGAAGAACAAAGCCGTAGAAATTTTGAGTGGTTGGCAAGGAGGAACCTCGCTTATTTGAGTGGGTGTATTCTTGCAGTTGTAGAAAGATGGCAGGCACTTCAGAGGTCATCCAGACCCACCCCCTGTTTGATGCTTGGCCTGTACGACCAGACAGAACAGACTCGATCCGGATCCCGTCTATTAAGCTGCAGGGAGGGGAACCTAAGAGATAACCTTGTTTGTTTACGGCATTTGCTTCTTGGAACACTGGTTATAGCTGCCATTTTGACTTTTTTGACTTCCCTATGGAGGTCTCCCCCCCCACATACACACACGTGCACAAACCATGTTCAAAAAAAGCTCTGAACCTCAGGCCCTGGTTTGGTGCATTTACCGCATCCTATGTGCGGTGGCTCAGTGGGTTAGGACGCTGAGCTTGTCGATCAGAAGGTCGGCAGTTTGGCGAGTCGAATCCCGAGTGCCGCGTAGCAGAGTGAGCGCCTGTTACTCGTCCCAGCTTCTGCCAACCTAGCAGTTCGAAAGCACGTAAAAATGCAAGTAGAAAAATAGGGACCACTACGGTGGGAAGGTAACAGCGTTCCGTGTGCCTTTGGCGTCCAGTCATGCCGGCCACATGACCACGGAGACGTCCTCGGACAAGCACTGGATCTTTGGCTTTGAAACAGAGATGAGCACCGGCCCCTAGAGTTGGAAACGACTAGCACGCATGTGCGGGGGAACCTTTACCTTTACCTATGTGCTTTGTTGTCAATTTTAAATTGTTTTTATGCCGATGGACGGGTGGTGCTTTTCGTAAAAATGTATTTATACAGTTGCATTCATGGGTTTTTTGCCCAGAGTCGGAGAGCTAGGCAGCCTTACAAATTTCTTAAGCCAGCAGAAATATTAAGAACTTACAACAAGAAAGGAACCCCTGAGAGCATCAAGACCAACCCCCTTGCTCTGCTTAGGAGTTAGGAACGCCGATAGTTGTCCAGCCACAGTTTGAATAAAACCACTGGAAGGGGCTTTGTTTGCACTGTTCAACAGCTCTTTGTGAGAGTTTTTTTTCCTAGCATCCCTCCTGATATCGTAAATCCCTTACAGGGTGTCCTTGGCTTACAGCTGTTCACTTAGTAACCGTGGGAGGTTACAGTGGCACTGGGAAAAAAAGTGTCTTAATGACTGTTTTTCACACTTAATGACTGTTGCAGCATGCCCGTGGTCACCTGATCAAAATTCGGACCCCTGGCAGTTCATATTTATGACAGTTGCAGGGTCCCCGTCTCACGCGATCATCTTTTTGGCAAACTTCTGACAAGCAAAGTGAGTGGGGAAGCCAGACAGACTTTAGCTGTGTTATTAACTTAACAACCGCAGTGATTTTTGCTCCAACAACTGTGGCAGGAAAGGTGGTAAAAATGGGGTAAAATTCCCTTTAACTTCTGTCTCACTTAGCAACAGAAATTTGGGGCTCCGCTGCGGTCATAACTCGAGGGCCAGCTGTATTGCTTTTATTTATTTATTTATTTATTTATTTATTTATTTATTTTATTTATTATTTAAATTTATATACCGCCCTATTCCCGTAGGACTCAGGGCGGTTTACAGGGAAAATTAAAATACATAGCATACAAAATTAAAAACAGTTAAAACTATTAATTAAATTACAGTCCCTGAAGTTAAACTAAAAGCCAATTAAATTAAATAAATTAAAACCCCTCAGTCTGGGCCAAACAGCTCAAAGAACCAGGTTTTCAAGTCCCGGCGAAATGAGCGAAGGTCGGGGGCAGTCCTGAGTTCCGTGGGAAGCTGGTTCCATAGGGCCGGTGCGCCCACAGAGAACGCCCTTCCCCTGGGAATCACCCGCCGGCATTCCTTAACCGGTGGTACCCTGAGAAGGCCCTCCCTGTGGGAGCACACAGGACGAAGGGAACTTCATGCCGGCAGCAGGTGTTCCCTTAGATCAGGGGTCTTCAAACTTGGCCCTTTGATGACTTGTGGACTTCAACTCCCAGAATTCCTCAGCCAGCGTGCCTGGCTGAGGAATTCTGGGAGTCGAAGTCCACAAGTCATCAAAGGGCCAAGTTTGAAGACCCCTGCCTTAGATAATCCGGACCCAAGCCATTTAGAGCTTTATGGGTCATCACCAGCACCTTGAATCTCACCCAGAGGGCAACTGGAAGCCAATGCAGCTCACGGAGAAGAGGTGTTACACGGGAGTATCGGGAAACCCCCATCACAACTCGCGCGGCCGCATTCTGCACCAGTTGAAGCCTCCGAGTGGTCCTCAAGGGCAGCCCCATGTAGAGAGTGTTGCAGTAGTCTAGCCGGGAGGTCAGGAGCGCATGGGTGACTGTGCGTAGGGCATCTCGGTCCAGATAGGGCCTGCCCTTTGGAGATATTTTTTTTTTCCACCCCTGAAGATTAAACCTTCCCGTGTTCTCTTCCTGTAACTTAATTTCCTGATCGTCCTCTCTGTCCTTGAATGCTCTTTTTTTTCCAGACACCATCTTCAAATCTGATGCCCAGCCCTGGATGCAGATGAGGTCTGGCCAATGCAAGGAATAAAATATAAGCATTTACTTGCCCCAAAGAAGAGGCGGTCAAGCTATTCTCCAAAGCCCCTGAAGGCAGGACAAGAAGCAACGGATGGAAACTAATCAAGGAGAGAAGCAACCTGGAACTCAGGAGGAAATTGCCCATAGTTAGAACAATTAACCAGTGGAACAACCTGCCTCTAGAAGCTGTGAATGCTCCAACACTGGAAGTTTTAAAGGACTGGACAGCCGTTTGTCTGAAATGGTGTAGGGTTTCCTGCCTGAGCAGGGGGTTGGACTAGATGACCTCCGAAGTCCCTTCCAACTTTGTTATTCTGTTATTTCTGTTATTCTAATATAAGGTTTCCTGCCTGAGCAGAAGGTTGGATTAGATATGGAACAAGCTAGGATAGATGGTAAAACAGAACACAATATGCAACAGTTAAGATGCGAGTCTCGGCTAACCAACAGTGCTGTCAAAATTAAGACCAAACCTTCCTGAAGTTGTTTAGTGGTTGAATTTGGGAATTTTGGCCCTGAAACACACATCCTGCCATTAAACAATGTCTTTCTCCTTCTGAAACACACAATGCATCTACTTTCAGTTGCAAAATGCAAAATCTATGTGACTGGATGACCTCATCTCTGCTTTTCAACGTCTCCCATTGGTCGGCGTCTCCTGCCTGCGGTTCTTTAACTAGCCACCAGATGGCAGTAACGATTAACCAATGGAGCATCTTGCTTCCCCCCCCACACCCTTTAAATCAACTTTATATATATTTTTTTCCTTTTCTTTCTTTTTGGAATGTATAGAGAATAATTTAATTCTCTCCACTTCCAGTGAATTTGCAAGCTAAGCTGCTTCAGGATGCCTCGGCGAGATGGGATGCCTAGGAGTTTAATAATAAATAAAATGAAATAAAAGGTCTAACTGAAAACGGACTCCATTCAAAAATGCTTTTAAAAAAAAATCAGGATGATGGATGTCAAGCATCACTTAAATTCCACAAATCATTTTTTCTGGTCAAAGAAGAAGTAAAAAAAAATGTTTTTCCCCATAATCTTTTTCCTTGTTATATTGAACACTGACATTCTGTTGGCTTCTTTCAGAGGTTTTGAAGCGCTGCATGCATTTCACCCTGACAAAAATCCTGCGAGGTGAGACACTATCCCGTTTCCCCCATATATAGCTTCAACTGTCAGAAGAATGGAGAAAAATCTATTCAATAATTTTAACTACTTTTTCCTAATAATCCAGCCCTGCTTCTCTCTACAACGATGTTTCTAGTTTGAATGAGCGGTTGATTTAAACCAGTGTTTTTCAACCTTGGCCACTTGAAGAAGTGTGGACTTCAACTCCCAGAATTCCCCAGCCAGCAACGTGTGGAACTTCATTTCCCCAAATCCCCCAGCAAAGGTTGAAAAACAATTGTGGAAAAACAAAAAGAGTCATAACTGGCCATTTGCAGGCCGGCTTGGAAATTCTGATAATAATGTTTTTATTGAGGTTTTAAAATAAAAGAGATTAAAAAAAACTCGTACAAACTGAGAAAAATATAAAAATGAGAAAAAGTGTAAAAAAGAGGAAAAAGTGGGGTAGGACAATAGACAACTATTTGTTCAAAATAGTAGGGTTTCCTGCCTGAGCAGGGGGTTGGACTAGATGATCTCCAAGGTCCCTTCCAACTTTATTATTATTACTATTACTATTATTATTATTACTATTATTATTAGAGAAAAATATATAAAAATGGAATAAAACAAAAAAAAATTACTTCCTCCTTTGTCAAGACAAGTCCAAATATTTTCAATATCTCAACCGGAATTATTATTTCAGCCAAAATCTCTTTATCTCATATCTCATTTTTATCTATCGGCAAATAGTAAAGCTTCAGTTTTCAATCTTACTAAGCAAAAGTCCATTAATTGCTATCAGAAATAATCATCTGTCTCTCTGTTTCTCACTCTCTCTGTCTCTGTCTCTCAATATTTCTGATAGCTCTTAATGGACTTTTGCTGGTTAAGATGGAAAGATAAGCTTTATTCTGTAAACTTTGAACATGCAAATCAATTTCACATTCCTTTCCTTTTACACAACACCTCCTCATTTTCTCTAAAAATGCACAGAAAAATAACTTGTCTTCCACAAACTATAACTTCTCCAAAGTTTTATTTCCAGTCAATCTGACCTCTTAGTCCCTTTGAAAACCTTCCAAAATCAACATTCTAATCATTCTTAATTCCCAGGGCTTTTTTTTTTAAGCCTTAAACTTGTATCAATCTTCTTTTTGCTGCGTGTTGAAGGAAAAATCACTCAGCTTAATAAAACTTGCCCTTCTGGAGGTTCTTAATGTCCCCAAAAACAATTTCTCAAGCTATTTCCAAATAAAAGTGATTTAAGAAAGGAAGCAGATGAACTCGGCATCCTTTTGAAAGGCTCTGAACACAGCTTGGGCAAAACTGTCTCTCCCGAAGCTCTAAAACCAGTGCTTTTTTTGTAAAAGAAAAAGGTGCCGGAACTCACACATGTCATACAACCCACCTTGCCTACCCTACAAGGTTCCATCCAAAAAAGGTGCCGGAACTCCGTTCTGAGCGTTCTATGCGAAAAAAAGCCCTGTCTAAAACTGACAAAAAACCCCTGTCTTGCAATCCTGACACAGGAAACATCTGTAAGGAGTACTACGGACAATCCCCAGTCCTCACCTTTATCCAGAGAGGAATTCAGGGAGCCGATTCCTTCCCATGTGCTTGTCAGCGCCACTCAAAGCAAAGCTGTCTTAGTCCACCATTGCTTCCCTGGAAGTGCTGACTGGGGAATTCTGGGAACGCACGTCTTAAAGTTGCCAAAGTTGAGAAAGACTGATCCGAAGAAACTGAAATAAATAAATAAATAAAATAAAATAAAATGAAGGCCATCTCTCGATATGGACTCCCTTGATTGTTTTATACAGGTAGTTCTCGACGTACGACCACAACTGAACCCAACGCGATAGTAATAATAATAATAATAATAATAATAATAATAATAATAATAATAATAATAATAATAATAATAATAAGTTGGAAGGGACCTTGGAGGTCATCTAGTCCAACCCCCTGCTAAGGCAGGAAACCCTATACCATTTCAGATGGTATAAGTGAGTGGCCCCATTTTACGGCCTTTCTTGCCAGAGTTGTGAAGCGAATCACTGCGGCTGTTAAGTGGTGGAACGTGGTTGTTAAGTCAGTCTGGCTTCCCCCCTTGACTTTACTTGTCTGAAGGTCTCAAAAGAGGATCACGTGACACACACACACACACACACACACACACACACCGGGATGCCGCAACCGTCCTGAATAGGAGTCAGTTGCCGAGCGTCTGAATTTGGATCACGTCACCCTAGCAACGCTGCAGTGGTTGTAAGTGTGAAAAACAGCCAACGGTTGCAAGTGTGAAAAAGTTCCTTTTTTTCCAGTGCTGTTGTCACTTTGAACGGCCACTAAATGAACAGTCGTAAGTCGAGGACTACCTGTAAGCTGTTTGAAAGCCCAGTTTTGTATTTATGGGTGGTTTGTTTTTTTAAAAAACAAATACTGCATCCACGATGTAAAAAAGATGTCGAGACTCTAGAAAGGGTACAGAGAAGAGCAACAAAGATGATCGGGGGACTGGAGGCTAAAACATAGAGGGAACGGTTGCTGGAATTGGGTATTGTAGTTTAACAAAGAGAAGGACGAGGGGTGACATGATAGCAGTCTTCCAATATCTCAGGGGCTGCCCCAAAGAAGAGGGAGTCAAGCTCTTCTCCAAAGCCCCTGAAGGCAGGACAAGAAGCAACGGATGGAAACTCATCAAGGAGAGAAGCAACCTGGAACTAAGGAGAAACTTCCTGACAGTTAGAACAATTAACCAGTGGAACAGCTTGCCACCAGAAGCTGTGAATGCTCCAACACTGGAAGTTTTTAAGAAGAGACTGGACAGCCATTTGCCTGAAATGGCATAGGGTTTCCTGCCTGAGCAGGGGGTTGGACTAGATGACCTCCAAGGTCCCTTCCAACTTTATTATTATTATTATTATTATTATTATTATTATTATTATTATTATTATTATTATTATTATTATTATTATTATTATATAAGGGTCTTCTCTTTGGTTATTTTCTTTTTTCTTTCTGGAAAGGCTGTTGCAAGACTGCAGACCGAAATCTGCACCTCGGACAAGCTTTGGTGCAAACGTGCTTAGCATAACACGGGAAGGCACAGAGCCAAGAAATGTATATAGAGACTCCTGTTTTGGTTCCTATCAATATGTATTTCTGAGTAGGCCTGCAGAGAAGTGTGTGTGTGTGTGGGGGGGACGGCTGTCTCTTTGCTTGTTTATCTCCCCTATTTCTAAACAACCTTTCAGATCCGCTGTCTTGCCAAAGCCGCTGACAGTAGTCACAGCAAAGACACAATAGCGTGTTTAAACCTTTTCTTTGTTGCCATCGCACACTGCTTGCAGACAGTTGAAAAGCAGCCAGCGACAGGAAAATGCCACTAAAATGCAAGAAAAAGCCTGAGCTGGGTTGAAATGCCAGGAAAGCAAAGGCAGGCGGCTGCGTTAAACGGGAAAAGATTTTGCCCCTCCCTGAAGGGATGACGAAGGGGAGGAGCCAGCCAGTCCGGGAGGCGGGGCTTGCACACCAGGGGGAGGGACCTGGCGGATTGAAAAGGTGGAGCTTGCTCATGGAAGTAGGGGTAGTCCTCGACTTACTATCATTCATTTAGAGACGGCTCAAAGTTACAGCGGCACTGGAAAGAGGTGACTCACGACCGTTTTTCACACTTCTGACGGTCGCACCATCCCCTCCTGGTCACGTGATCAAAATTCCGGACCTTTCGCAAGTGACTCATACATACGACGGTTGCAGTGTCCCTGGGTCACGTGATCGGCTTTGGCGAACTTGTGACGAGCAAAGTCCATGGGGAAGCCAGATTCGCTTAACCACCGTGTCACTAGTTAAGATAGGCAAGAAAATGGTAAGTGAGCACCTGTCCAGCCTAAAAGGTAAAGGTAAAGGTTCCCCCGCACATGCGTGCTAGTTGTTTCCGACTCTAGAGACCAGTGCTCATCTCCATTTCAAAGCCGAAGAGCCAGACGAGTTCAAATCACCAGGACCAGATGGATTACACCCCAAAGTTCTCAAGGAACTGGCAGACGTGATCTCAGAACCACTGAACTATATTTTTCAAAGATCCTGGAGCACTGGGGAACTACCAGAGGACTGGAAGAGAGCTGATGTAGTTCCCATCTTCAAAAAAGGGAAAAAAATAGATCCAGGAAATTACAGACCTATCCGCCTGACCTTAATACCTGGGAAGATTCTGGAAAAGATAATCAAACAACAAATCAGCGAACACCTTGATGCGAACATAGTTATCACTAAAAGCCAACATGGGTTTGTCAAAAACAGATCATGCCAGACAAATCTTATTGCATTCTTTGACCTAGTGGACCAGAGGAATGCTGTAGATATAATTTACTTGGGCTTCAGTAAGGCATTTGATAAACTAGATCACAACCTACTACTTGATAAGATAGAAAAATGTGGGTTAGATAGCATCACCACCAGATGGATTCGTAGCTGGCTGACGGACTGTACTCAGCGTGTGGTCCTCAATGGAACCGCATCTACAGGGAAGGAAGTGTGTAGTGGGGTGCCCCAGGGCTCTTTTCTGGGGCCAGTGCTCTTCAACATCTTCATCACCGATTTGGATGAGGGGATAGATGGGGAACTCATCAAATTTGCAGATGCCACCAAGCTGGCAGGAATAGCCAGAAGATAGGCTTAAAATACAGGAGGATCTGGACAGACCCGAACACTGGGCGCTATCTAACAAAATGAAATTCAATTGTGAAAAAAGTAAGGTTCTACATTTAGGCAGGAAAAATCAAATGAGCCAGCAGTGTGCTGCAGCTGCCAAAAAAGCCAACACAGTGCTAGGCTGCATTAACAGAGGGATAGAATCAAGATCAAGTCAAGTACTAATACCACTTTACAATGCTTTGGTAAGGCCACACCTGGAATACTGCATCCAGTTTTGGTCACCACGATGTAAAAAAGATGTCGAGACTCTAGAAAGAGTACAGAGAAGAGCAACAAAGATGATTGGGGGACTGGAGGCTAAAACATATAGGGAACGGTTGCTGGAATTGGGTATGTGTAGTTTAATGAAGAGAAGGGTGAGGGGTGACTTGATAGCAGTGTTCCAATATCTCAGGGGCTGCCCCAAAGAAGAGGGAGTCAAGCTATTCTCCAAAGCACCTGAAAGCAGGACAAGAAGCAACAGATGGAAACTAGTCAAGGAGAGAAGCAACCTAGAACTAAGGAGAAACTTCCTGACAGTGAGAACAATTAACCAGTGGAACAACCTGCCTCCAGAAGCTGTGAATGCTCCAACACTGGAAGTTTTTAAGAAGAGACTGGCCAGCCACTTGTCTGAAATGGTATAGGGTTTCCTGCCTGAGCAGGGGGTTGGACTAGATGACCTCCAAGGTCCCTTCCAACTCATTATTATTATTATTATTATTATTATTATTATTATTATTATTATTATTATTATTAACTGAACAACTGCAGGGATTCACTAAACAATTGCGTGCAAGAAAGGTCATAAAGGGAGGCCAAGCTGACTTAACAACTGTCTTGCTTAGCCACAGACATTGAGGGCTCAGTTGTGGCCGTAAGTCGAGAGCTACCTACATTTTTCCTATCATTCCTCATAACTACCGTAGCAACTATCCTGGTTATTGTGGAACCAGGTTTCTGCCCTCTGTCTTTCTTATCCCTTAGGATTAAAATATGGAATAATTTTCTGCCGAGCAGATGCTTCCTTCCTTCCTTCCCTGCTTCCCCCAATTACTGCACTGCTGAAGGTTTGACCTAACGCTCAATATTTTTAGTCTTGGGTACCGAGAGGAGTCGGGGGAAAAAAAAAACGTCACTTCTGCCAAGCTTCTCTGGCTGAAGCAAGGTATATTTTTAACCTTGGCTGCTTGCAAGATTTCACCGCCCTTCAAGCTAGCTAGGCGGAATCGTAGACTCTTAGATCTGGCAGGGTATCCAAGGATCATCTAGACCAACCCCCCTCAAGTGCAGAAAAGGCACAAAGTCTGTAGTGTCCCCCTATTGAATGTGGGCAAGTTTGATTGTTCTCATGCTGGTAGCCTGACCGATGCTGTCAGAAGGGTAGGGTGCTATTGTTGTTGTTATTGTTATTATTATTAATAATAATAATAATAATCGCAGAGATGTTCAGGCTGATGTTCAGATTGGGTTTGGCCAGGTGTTCAGACTGGATTTGATATTTATGTCCACCTATCGACTCCTTCCCAAGAGCCTGGGATAAGCAGATGTGTATTATTCGATGTGTTATTTATTATTTTGGTTCATTGCATAGTCAGCCAGATGTTCAGACTGGATTTGGTGTTTATGTCCACCTAGCGAGCCCTTCCCAAAGACCTGGGATAGGCAGATGTGGAGGTTTGATGGCGTTACAGATCTCATCACCGAATTTAAGTTATTCCTATGTTAATAAATGGCTGATAATAAAGATATTCTATTCTATTCCATTCCATTCCATTCCATTCCATTCCATTCCATTCCATTCCACTCTGCATTCTATTCTATTCTATTCTATTCTATTCTATTCTATTCTATTCTATTCTATTCTATTCTATTCTATTCTATTCTATTCTATTCTATTCTATTCTATTCTATTCTATTCTATTCTATTCTATTCTATTCTATTCTATTCTATCCCTAGTCAAGCTGCCTTTTGCAATTGACTGATGGTGAATTTGTCAATGCCGATGGTTATTTCAGTGGTGACCCAGATGTTTTGGGATTGCACCCCAGGTGCCTGTCACTATTGATCCTACCTTTGCTTTCTCTTCCCGCCATTATTTTGCTTCTATTTGTAGGTCTTCGTATTTTGTTATTTTGCCTTCTATTCTGCGTTGGCTGCCTCATTTTACCTCAGAATAACTCTGGGCGGGTTACAATACTAAAAAGATAAAACTACACAACACCTGTAAACAGTACAAATGAAATACTGTAGACATACGACCACAATTGAGCCCAACATTTCTGTTGCTAAGCGAGGAATTCCTTAAGTGAATTTTGCCCCATTTTAGGGCCTTTCTTGTCACAGTTGTTAAGGTGAATGACTGCAATTGTTAAGTTAGTAACCTGGTTGTTAAGTCAATCTGGTTTCCCCATTGAGTTTGCTCGTCAGAAGGTCGCAAAAGGGGATCACGTGATCCCAAAGACACTACAACCTTCATAAATATGAGTCAGTTGCCGAGTGTCTGAATTTTGATCATGTGACCATGGGGATGCTACAACGGTCGTTAAGTGTGAAAAATGGTCATAATTCATTTTTTACAGTGCTGTTATCACTTCGGATGATCACTAAATGAACCGTTGTAAGTTGAGGGCTCCCTGTACAAATACTTGATGAAGTCTAGGTCTCCGACCTAGAGAAAGCTCGGAAGATTAAATCTCCGGTTCTGGTGAGCGACCCAGATTGGATCCTACAATATTATCTTCATTCCCAAAGAGGTGTTTGTGTTTGTGTGTGTGCGTTTTTGTGTGCGTGTGTAAAGGAGTTGGCTCTTGTTTGCCCCGACAGTGTTACACAGTTCTGCATATCAGTCATTTTTGTCACTATCCAACTCCTTCCTCGGTTCTCTTCCAGAATTGCCAGTCTGAGGGAAAGAGCTGCCATTTTGGATTCGCCGCAAAGTTCCAGCCTGTTCTCCCTTGCTGGAATCTGGAATCTGAATCCCCCTCCCCTTAGCACTGCTCTTTCCTTTCTGGTTTTGCTGGCTAGATCCCAAGTTCACAGTTGCCCACATCTTTTGATTATATAAATTTTTGCTGGACAATGAGGGGGTTGGAAAAATTTGCATTCTGTGTTCGCTAGAGGTGTGTGAATATGTTTTTAAAGCAATATGGTGAGTCAATTTGTGTCTTAACTCCTAAGCTGCCCTTGGCATCCTTCTCAATCTCGCAGCTGTTATTGCCTTGGCATACAGAACTTTTTTTGGAAGGAATTGTAAAAAACAAACATGCAAAACCTGGATAGGGCACCCCTAGTTTCATTACCGTATTTTCCGGTGTATAAGACGACTGGGCGTATAAGACGACCCCCCAACTTTTGAGATGATTTTCAAGATTTTTCGTCTTATACGCCGGAAAATCAGCGAGCCCGGGAAGGCACGCCCTCCCCTCTCACTGTGGAGGAAGCAGGGCAGGCTGACGTCTGGCGGGAGCCCGCAGGGCAGTCCTGCGCACCGCGCGCACTCCCCGGTTGCTCCTTAGCAGCTGAGGAGTGCGTGCGTGTGCAAGACTGCCCTGCCGGCTCCCGCCCGACGCTCTTCCCTCTTGAGGCAGCATCGCTCCCCGGCTCCTAAGGAGTCCTCGGGGATGCTGCCTCAAGAGGGAAGAGCGTCGGACGGGAGCCAGCAGGAAAGTCCTGCACACACGCGCAGACGCAGGACTTCCCTGCCGGCTCCCGTCCGACGCTCTTCCCTCTTGAGGCAGCTGCTGCCTCAAGAGGGAAGAGCCGGCTCCCATCCGACGCTCTTCCCTCTTGCGGCAGCAGCTGCCTCAAGAGGGAAAAGCGTCGGATGGGAGCCGGCAGGGAAGTCCTGCGTGCGCGCGTGTGTGCAGGACTTCCCTGCTGGCTCCCGTCCGACGCTCTTCCCTCTTGAGGCAGCTGCCGCCTCAAGAGGGAAGAGCGTCGGGCGGGAGCCGGCAGGGCAGTCCTGCGCACACGCGCACTCCCCAGCTGCTAAGGAGCAGCCGGGGAGTGCGCGCGTGCGCAGGACTGCCCTGCCGGCTCCCGCCCGACGCCAGACGCTGATTTTCCGGCGTATAAGACGACTGGGCGTATAAGACGACTGGGCGTATAAGACGACCCCCCAACTTTTGAGGTGATTTTCATGGGTTAAAAATTCGTCTTATACGCTGGAAAATACGGTAGTTAAGACTTTGCATGACATTAAAAGCAATACTAAAAGCTAGAAGGAGGGGGACAATATTTGGTTTCTAAGACAGAATTCCCTGCTTTGGTCATTCCTCAGAAAACTATGGATCAATGCCTATAAAATTGGTCTGTGTCTGTCTGTCTGCCTGTCTATCTATCCATCCATCTATCATCTATCTTCTCTCTCTCTCTCTCTCATCCAATCATCTATCCTATCTATCTATCATAGATCCCCTCATCCACGTTTTGGATGGGCGCTATCTAACAAAATGAAATTCAGTGGTGAAAAAATAAGGTTCTACATTTAGGCAGGAAAAACCAAATTGCACAAGTATAGTATAGGTGGTACCTTGCTCAATAGTAGCAACTGTGAGAGGGATCTCGGAGTCCTAGTAGACAATCACTTCAATATGAGCCAGCCGTGTGCTGCAGCTGCCAAAAAAGCCAACACAGTGCTAGGCTGCATTAACAGAGGGATAGAATCAAGATCACGTGAAGTACTAATACCACTTTACAATGCTTTGGTAAGGCCACACCTGGAATACTGCATCCAGTTTTGGTCACCACGATGTAAAAAAGATGTTGAGACTCTAGAATGAGTACAGAGAAGAGCAACAAAGATGATTAGGGGAGTGGAGGCTAAAACATATAGGGAACGGTTGCTGGAATTGGTTATGTCCAGTTTAATGAATCGCTGCAGTTGTTAAGTTAGTGACACGGTTCTTAAGTGAATCTGGCTTCTCCCATTGATTTAGGCTTGTCAGAAGGTCGCAAAAGGGGATCACGAGACCCCCATCACCCTGCAACTGTCATAACTATGAACCAGTTACCAAGCTGCATTAAGAGAGGGATAGAATCAAGATCACATGAAGTGTTAATATCACTTTACAATGCCTTGGTAAGGCCACACTTGGAATCCTGCATCCAGTTATGGTCACCACGATGTAAAAAAGAGGTTGGGACTCTAGAAAGAGTACAGAGAAGAGCGACAAAGATGATCAGGGGACTGGAGGCTAAAACATATAGGGAATGGTTGCTGCAATTGAGTATATCTAGTTTAATGACGAGAAGAATAAGAGGGGACATAATAGCAGTCTTCTAGTATCTCAGGGGCTGCCCCAAAGAAAAGGGAGTCAAGCTATTCTCCAAAGCACCTGAAGGCAGGACAAGAAGCAACGGATGGAAACTAGTCAAGGAGAGAAGCAACCTAGAACTAAGGAGAAACTTCCTGACAGTTAGAACAACTAACCAGTGGAACAGCCTGCCTCCAGAAGTGGTGAACGCTCCAAGACTGGAAGTTTTTAAGAAGAGACTGGACAGCCATTTGCTGCCTTAGCAGGGGGTTGGACTAGATGACTTCCAAGGTCCCTTCCAACTTTATTATTATTATTATTATTATTATTATTATTATTATTATTATTATTATTATTATCATCATCATCATCATCATCATCATCATCATCTATCCATCATCTATCTTCTCTCTCTTCTATCTATCTATCTATCTATCTATCTATCTATCTATCTATCTATCTATCTATCTATATCTTCTACTCTCTCTCTTTCTCTCTCATCATCATCAACTCTCTCTCTCTCATTTCTAACCCCCCCTTTCTATTTTAAGAGATGTATTTGTTAAAGCTTTCTGAAGCTCTCCTGGGAATTTCTGAGCACAAAACTTAGATGGACAATTTCTTAGAGTTTTTCTTTTCAGAGAAAGAAAAATATTTTCAAATATAGTTTGACACACAGAGGCCTCTCTCTTAGAAGCCCCCCCCCCCCCATGGGTTTTCTTCTTGCCTTCTTCTTCTGGTCTTAAACAGTCCTATTTTTTGAGTTTGAGATTTAAAAAGCCTTTTTCATCTCTCCCTCATCTCTGATCTTTCTTGAATTCGAGATGTAAGCCAAAATCCTGCAATTACTCTTCTGTTTAATTTATAGGTATCTCGTCCTCCAGCATGTCTACCCGACGAATAAAATCTGGAAGCATCGGTGGTCCTCGAATTGCAACAATTCATTTAATGACTGTTCAAAGTTACGACGGCACTGATTTAAGACCATTTTTCACTCTTAGGACTCTTGCAGCATCCCCATGGTCATGAGATCAAAATTCAGACTCTTGGAGACTGACTCGTATTTATGACAGTTGCAATATCCTGGGGTCACGTGATCATCTTTTGCAAACTTCTGACCAGCAAAGTCCATGGGGGAAAGCCAGATTCCCTTAACAACCGACTTACTAACTTAACATCTGAAGTGATTCAGTGAACAACTGTGGCAAGAAAGGTCGTAGAATAGGGCCAAACTCACTTAAAATGTCTCACTTAGCAACAGAAATGTTGGGCACAATTGTGGTTGTAAGTCGAGGACTATCTGTATTCCAATATCTCAGGGGCTGCCCCAAAGAAGAGGGAGTCAAGCTATTCTCCAAAGCACCTGAAGGCAGGACAAGAAGCAACGGATGGAAACTAACCAAGGAGAGAAGCAACCTGGAAGTAAGGAGAAACTTCCTGACAGTGAGAACAATTAACCAGAGGAACGGCTTGCCACCAGAAGCTGTAGATGCTTCATCACTGGAGGTTTTTAAGAAGAGACTGGTCAGTCACTTGTCTGAAATGGGGGCTGGACTAGAAGACCTCCAAGGTCCCTTCCAACTCTATTCTGATTCTGATTCTTTGTTTTCCTTATTGGATACCTCAATGTTTTCAACAATGGAAGAGCTTCTGAGGCATTGGGAGTGTTCTTAAAAACTCCGGGAGGAGTTATA
The DNA here is from genome assembly GCF_947247035.1 of Vipera ursinii. Lineage (NCBI taxonomy): Eukaryota > Metazoa > Chordata > Lepidosauria > Squamata > Viperidae > Vipera > Vipera ursinii. The sequence goes on from NC_139512.1 coordinate 11,318,159, forward strand.
GGATATCTATATATCTTTCAAGGATATCTGCCTTGCACGTATCTCACTAATAAGTTACTAAATGAACTAGTAGGTCACTAAATGAACTGTTGTAAGTCGAGGACTACCTGTATGTAGATCTTTCTCTCACGAGTTTTCTGTTTTTTTCCTGCCAAATGTGAATTTTTCAAGGCTGTAAAGCTCAGTTGCATCTTTCTCATCGGCTGTCACGGATGCCAGATCCTGTGGATCTACTTAATGAAGGGGGGTAAGACTAAGTGACCTCTAAAACCCCACCAAATGTTGAAAAGCTTATGATTTTACACTCCCCATCTGTCTGGAAGCCGTGTCTTCAAATGGCCGTTGAGGGTTGTCATGAGCATAAGAACAGCTTAACCTCCCAGAGGCAGATTCTCTCCCGTTTATCCGCCTCATAACAACAGATCCCTCCGATTAACCTGCATGAACCAGCAGGATAATTTGGCCTCCATCTTTTGTTTCAATCAAAAACCAAATCTTTGGAAATCAAAGGATGGGAGTGGACAAACGCCAGGATGAAAACCTCTGCCTTTTTGTTTTTTGCTTTGGAAGAATAGCTGAATGAGAAATTCAGAATTAATTGGCAGAGATCTTAGGGGTGGGGAACTGACTCTTTTATGACTTGTGGACTTCAACTCCCAGAATTCCTGAGCCAGCCATGCTGAGGGGAAAGGGAGAGGTTTCCAAGCTGAGCCATGCTGGCTCAGGAATTCTGCGAGTTGAAGTCCACGAGTCATAAAAGAGCCATAGTTTCCCATGTTGGCTCCGCACAAGCCTAAGCGAAAGACGGCTGGAGCTGCAGGGCTGTCGGGGCTCAGCGGAAGCGCCAGGATCAGCGCCAGGATCCAGCTGGAGCTCAGCGCTGATCCTGGCACTTCTGAGCCCAGAAGAAGCGCCGATCAGCTGGAATGTTGCAGCATCTCCAGGGTCTTGTGATTTACGTTCAGATGCTTGGCAACTGATTCCTATTTATGACGGTCACAGTGTCCCAGGGTCATGTGAAGTGACCAAAACCTGCTGCAACCACCCAGCAGAGGGGGGGGGGGGAGAAATAAAAACCAAACACCCCCCCTCCCCCACCCTCGCTGTCAATCCTCAACAGAAATGCTCACAACAATGACAACCTCGGACAGGAGGAAGAGCGCCACCGGGCGGGCGGGCAGGTGTCTTGCTCGGCTGTGGCTTGGGGGGGGGCACTTTTTTCAGTGCCATTGTAACTTCAAACAGTCACTAAGCGAACTGTTGTAAGTCGAGGACTACCTGTACTTCATCACTTTTTTCTTTTTTTTTTTTTGGTCATCAGGTTTTTGACACCTTGCTAGGCGACTGGCGGTCCTCGGATGTTGCCCTATCCTAAAAGTGGTAGAGTGGGTGAAAAGGTTGGAAAGCCCTGCAAGGACCCTCAATTCCGCCTGCCCCGAATAAATGAAATTCATTTTGGACCGTCTTAGGATTTTTCTGAGTACGAAATTCCTTTTGGAGCTGTTTGAGAAGCTTATCGGCTCAGAACCCGGAGAATAAACTAAGCTGGAGTCGTTTGACGCAGATCTCCAAGCGGGAAGACGATTTTTTTTAAAATTTATTTCTTCTTGCCAATTTGCAACTCGTTGGCTTCGAGAAAGGGGAAGATTAATCACAATTTTGCCTCCCGCCCGCTCCAACCTGGTGCGGCGTCTTCCAGATGTTTGGGGATTACTTTGGCCCAGAACACCCACCGAGCACCACCAAGCAGGGTTTATGTTTTCCTCCTAATCCTCATTTGCAGCTGTCTCCAGCTTTTCGGGAGGCATCACGGCCTCACACAAGGCAAAAACTACATGGTGTATCTCGCTTTGCAAATTGCCAGCTTCTTTCCCGCCCTCGACTCCACTCCTTTGGGGGAGAAATCTCCATTTCCCCTGCTTATGTTCAGCCTGTGGATGCATCCCCCTTGGAGAATATTGGGAGCCAAAGGCAAAACTGGCAGTCCTCGACTTGCAAACATTCGCTTAAATTTTACAACGGCACTGGGGGGGAAAAAAAGGTGAATTAGGACTGTTTTCCACGCTCACGACCATTGCAGCCGTCCCCGTGGTCACGTGGTTAAAATTCAGACACTTGGCAACTGGTTCACGTTTACGACGGTCGCAGTCTCCCGGGCTCACGTGATCCCCTTTGGCGACCTTCTGACGAGCAGAGCCAACGGGGAAGCGAGGTTCGCTTAACGACCGTGTTATGGTGTAACACTAACCAAGGAGAGGAGCAACCTGGAACTAAGGAGAAACTTCCTGACAGAAGTGGAACAATGAACCAGCGGAACTGCCTGCCTCCAGAAGCTGTGAATGTTACAACAATGGAAGTTTTGAAGAAGGGACTGGAGAGCCATTTGTCTGAAATGCTATAGTTTCTCCTGCCCGAGCAGGGGGTTGGACTAGAAGACCTCCAAGGTCCCTTCCAACTCTGTTATTCTGTATTCTGTAAAAGTTCAGAACAGAAAGACTAGGGGGGGGGAACATGGTAGCAGCCTTCCAATATCTCAGGGGCTGCCCCAAAGAAGAGGGAGTCAAGCTATTCTCCAAAGCACCCGAAGGCAGGACAAGACACAAACGGATGGAAACCAATCAAGGAGAAAAGCAACCTAGAACTAAGGAGAAACTTCCTGACAGTGAGGACAATTAGCCAGTGGAACAACCTGCCTCCAGAAGCGGTGAATGCTCCAACACTGGAAGTTTTTAAGAAGAGAATGGGCAGCCATTTGTCTGAAATGGTATAGGGTTTCCTGCCTGAGCACAGGGTTGGAGTAGATGACCTCCAAGGTCCCTTCCAACTTTTAAAATTATTGTTATTGTTGTTGTTGTCACGGGGTTACAGTGATTTACCTAACAACGGTGGCAGGAAAAGTGGCAAAACGGGGCAAAAGTCTCTTAACCAATGTCCCTTAACAAAACTCACTTTCACAGCAGAAATTTTGAGGTGAACCGGGGTTGCAAGTCATTTCATTTTCATTTCATTTCATTTATTATATTTGTATACCGCCCTTCTCCCGAAGGACTCAGGGCGGCGAACAGGGCACATAAAAAAAATACAGAATACAAAAATTAAAAAAAGAATTAAATAAGAGCCCAAGCTAAAAACAGTAGAATAATATAAAAATCCCCAATAAAAACCCCAGCACATCCCCCATCAGGCCAGGCCGGCTTGTTCGAATAAGTGCGTCTTCAGACCGCGTCGGAAAGAGCGAAGGTCAGGTGCCATCCGGAGCTCAACCGGCAGCTGATTCCATAAATCCGGGGCGCCCACAGAGAAGGCCCTCCCCCTGGGGGCCACCAGCCGACATTCTCTGACCGGTGGCACCCTGAGGAGGCCCTCTCTGTGGGAATTGGAGATTCACTTAACGAATTGCTTAATGAATTGCAGATTCACTTAACGACCGTGGTGGTAACTTAACAACTGCAGTGATTGGCTGAACAACTGGGGCAAGAAAGGTCGCAAAATGGGGCTAAACCCGCTTAAGAACGGTGCCATTTCAAAATGGAAATGCTGAGCTCAATCGTGGTCATAAGTCAAGGACAATCTGTACAGGTAATCCTCGACTTATGACCAGAACGGGGATTAGAATGTCTGTTGTTAAGCCAGATGGTTGTTAAGTGAGTTCATGCCCTATATTACCATCTTTTACTGAGATGGTCTTGAAGTGGATCCCGGAAGTTATGTCAACTGGGTCGTCGGTAAGTGGATCTGGCTTCCCCTAGTGACGTTGTTTGTCAGAAACTGGGTGGGAAAAAAGGACTACAGGACTGCAGGTGCAGCAAAGGTCATAAATATGACCCCTACATTTTGATCACATGACCATGGGGATGCTGCTACGGTCGTAAGTGCGAGGACTGATCGTTGCTCACATGTTTAGGGGCTGTCGTAACTTCAAATGGTCACTAAAGAAAAGATTGTCAGTCGAGGAATATTGGCAAATGCGAGCTCCTTCTTCTTCTGTGAAAATAAGGGGAAAATAAAATAAATCAACTAGAATAAGAGCTGGAAGGGACCTTGGAGGTCTTCTAGTCCAGCCCGCTGCTCGAGCAGGAGAACCTATAGTATACCATTTCAGACAAGCGGTTGTCCAATCTCTTCTTACAAACTTCCTGTAATGTATTGGGCTTGAGTGTAACACCATGTGGTAAGCTGGAGCTAGCTAAAGGCTCCCAGCACCTCAGACACCCCGTCTCCAGTGCTGCTATTGGCTGCCCCTAGGCGGCAATAGGTTGCTTTAAACCTATTGGCTGCCGCCTAGGGGCCAGGCTATAAATTGCTGCACCTGCAGCCCAGTTCTCCAGTTCCGATCCTACAAGCAATAAACCATGTTCTTTGCTGAACTCACTCGCCTCGTCTTCTTCATTCCTGCGCAACAAACCCAGTACACAACACTTCCAGTGTTGGAGCATCCACAACTTCTGGAGGCAAGTTGTTCCACTGGTTAATTGTCCTCACTGTCAGGAAATGTCTCCATAATTCCAGGTTGCTTCTCTCTCTCCTTCATTAGTTTCCATCCATTGCTTCTTGTCCTGCCCTCACAACCTTACTGTTGTAAGTCGAGCACCACCTGTATTTTAGAACAGAACAGAACAGAACAGAACTGGAAGGGACCTTAGAGGTCTTCTAGCCCAGCCCCCTGCTCAAGCAGGAGAACCTATACCATTTCAGACAAGTGACTGTCCAGTCTCTTCTTAAAAAAACCAAGTGATGGAGCGCCCATGATGTCTGGTGGCAAGCTGTTCCACGGGTTAATGGTCCTCGCTAAGATAAAAATTCTTCCCTCGCTCAGACCTGAAGAGAGCCTTAAGATCCTAAGCTTGCTAGTAGGGTGGCTTTAACTCACAGCTCTTACAAATAAAATAAGCTCATGACGTTGGAAATCTCTCTTCATTTTGCAGTCTTTCTGCTTTAAATCGGTGTTTATCTCCAGAAGAGGGTTTTAACGATGATTAGGAGGAAAATATCTTTTCTCCATACAATGTTGTAATGTGAAATCTTAAGAGGATTGAGGCAGGATTGGATTTGGGGCTACGTCGACGCTATTCTGAAATTCTGAGAGGCTGACAATGCTCTTAAGCAGGACAATTAGGAACCCTGGCAGCTGTAATTTGGACTTGGGTGGTTTAATCACCTCCCTTCCATTCTTGGCAGGCTGCTGTGTGAATGCAGCGCTTTCAGGGTCCAATGTGAGGGTTTGCAGCCATAGGCAGGTAACCCTTGACTTACGACAGTTCATTTAGCGGCTGTTCAAAGTCACAACGGCACTGGAAAAAGCGACCGGTGACCATTTTTTACACTTAACGGCCGTTGCAGCAGCACCCCCCCTGGTCACGTGATCAAAAATCAGAGGCTTGGCAACTGACTTGTATTTATGATGCTTGCAGTGTCCCCGTGTGTGTGTGTGTGTGTGTGTGTGTGTGTGTGTGTGTGTGTGTGTGTCATACAATCCCCTTGGGTGACCTTCTGACGAGCAAAGTCAAAGTGTGTGTGGGGGGGAGAGCCAGATTCACTTAACAACCGGCTTACTGACTTAACGACTGCAGCGATACACTTAGCAACGGTGGCGAGCCAGGTCGTAACATGGGGCAAAGCTCACTTAGCAAATGTCTCACTCAGAGACATAACTTTTGGGCTCAGTTGTGGTTGTGTGCTGCCCCACTCATTCACACACACACACACACACACAGACGTAACTGTGGTTTACTGAGTTTATGAATATTCCCCAGCGGTTCCCTTCACCAAAAACTCAGAACTGTCCTAATTAAGTCCAGCCACCCATCAGGCTAAGATTAGTCCACAGAAGTCCACAAAGCAATTGAAAGTTGCTTAAACACAATAATTCCACCAGGAAAAACTTAAAAGATCTACACACAGTTCCAAATACAGTTCCAAACAGGGTGCCAAGGCACTGTTCCAAACAGGGTGCCAATCCAGAGCGAAGCAGGAATCGCAACGATCAAACACACCGCTAGAAAACCAACACATTGTTCCCAGCAATGCCTCCATCTGTCCCCTGTGATAAATAGCCAGCTTTCCAGTGCAGCCCATCGAGACGGGCAAGGCCCTCACCTCTTGAGTAGTCTGGCTGGCCTTCTCTGGTCCTGCCTTTTCTCTGCCCTGTGTGTTCTCCGATCAGGTGCAGAAGGCCATTGGCCATTGGCCACTACAAGCTTTCCCCAGCTGGATCCTCAGCCAAATCTCTTCCAGATGGCCATTCAGAGCCATCGATCAACTGGGTTCCTGACGTGCCATCCCCCGAACTGACATCCGAGGAGGTACCTGTAATGTCTGTACAGGTGTTCCCCAACTTACAGCCATTTGTCTAGCAACTGTTTGAAGTTACAACAATAGTTGTAACTTGTAACAAGTGGTTCTTACAATTATAGCCATCACAGCATCTCCAGGATCACCTGATCGAATTCTGAGCGCCTGGCCACCAGCTTATATTTATGATGGTTTGAGCACCCCAGGGTCTTGTGATCGCCATTTGTGACTTTCCCAGCTGGCTTCCGACACCAAAGTCAACGGGGAAGGCTGGATCTGCTTAATGACTGTGTGATTGACTTAACAATTTCAGTTTTTGCCTTCACAACCGTGGCACAAAAGGTTGTAAAATCCGGCTCACTTAACAACCACTTTAAGTTGCTAACCATATGGCTAAGCAACTCAGTTAAAAATTTGGTCTTTATGTCTGTATATCATGCTAAACTGAGTTTTATTTCTGGGTGTGGATGATGTTATTGAGATGTGAGACTCCAGTCCTGTGAGCTAGGACTGTGTTTCTGAACCTCAGCAACTCTTAAGTTGTGTGGACTTCAACTCCCAGAATTCCCTAGCTAGCATGCTGGCTGGGGAATTCTGGGAGTTGAAGTCCACAGATGCTGCCTGGAAATTCTGGGAACTAAAAATCCACAAATGCTGGCTAAGGAATTCTGGGAGTTGAAGTCCACACATCTTAAAGTAGCCAAGGTTGAGAAACACTGCTCTGCACCACACACAGACACAGACACAGACACAGACACAGACACACACACACACACACACACACACACACACATTTCCCTTCTTTTCCACATCTCCCCTACCCCAGCATTCTCTAATTCTGCCAACCCCTTTAAGTTGCCCTCACATCCTGCATTTGCATCCACACGTCCCACTCATCTCGGTGGATTTGATCCTTGTTTCTTTTTGTTCCTCTGTGGCTAAACATGTTGTGTGAACTCAACCCCTTGGGGTTTTTTTGGAGGTTTTTTTTTTTGCAATTTCTGAAATTGGATGAGATGGGCCTGGTTTTCCACCCCCGCCACCCCTTCTGTAAAAGAAATGGAGATTTTTTTTTTCCTGCGCACCCCAAGAGGCGAAAGACAATGCGCTTCCTTGGAATGGGAAAAATGCAGCCTAGCATATGCCGGGAACCGGTTGGGCCTGCCCTGCAGGGTGGCTGGCATTCCTTCCTGAAACTCGGATCTCTCTGGAGTTCCTCCTCCTTGCATTCAGCTGCTGGATGCTCCTGACGGCTGCCGCGTTCTCCAAGGAAGGACTTTCGGGAGCCGGAGGCGATGGAGACCCTGCGGAGAAGTCTTTCCCGTTGGAAGAGGTACCACATCAAGGTCCACCTCTCCGAGGAAGACCTGTTGCTCCCGCTGACGGTGCGACCGACGGACACCATGATGGACTTGAGGGCTTACCTGGTCCGAGAAGGTGTCACTTCTTGGAAAAAGAACTTCCATTACAACGCCCGTCAGCTGGACGAGCACGAAACGGTCAAAGCAGCCAAGATCCAGAACGGCTCTGTGGTCTTGCTGGTGAGTGAGAAAAGGTAGGTTTCTGAAAGGGGCATGGATGGATCTTCTGAAATAAAGCGGTGTTGTTTTTTTAAAAATGTGTTTGTGTGTCTGGGTGTTGTTGTTGTTGTTGTTGAAGCAGCCACCAGGCAACCTCAGTGAGGTGATCACATATCTGGGAACCCTGCCTGTCTGCCTGAGTATTTGTTTATCTGTCTGCCTGTCTCGCTGTCTGCCTGTCTGTCCATCTATTCATTCGGACAGACAGCCCTCCCTTTATACCTGTTTGTGCCTCTGACTGTTGATTATTTGTCTGTTTAGCTGTCCGTCTATCCATCCTTCCAATCATCCATCCAGCCAGCCACCTTCTGTCTATACCTGTTGGCATCTTTCTATCTATCAGCTGAGTTGTCCATCATTCAGTCAGTCTGTCTGTTGATCTATCTCCATCTGTCTCTCTGCCCCCCTCTCTCATCTGTCTATCTATCTATCTATCTATCTATCTATCTATCTATCTATCTATCTATCTATCTATCTATTCCTCCTTCCTCCTTCTCCTCCTCTTCCTCCTCCTCCTTCTCCTCCTCCTTCTCCTCCTCCTCCTCCTCCTCCGCCTCCTCCTCCTCCTCCTCCTCCTCCTCCTCTTCTTCTTCTTCTTCTTCCTCTCTTATCCATCCATCCATCCATCCATCCATCCATCCATCCATCCATCCATCATTGATCAATCTATCATCTTTTCTATCTATCCAATTTATTTATTTATTTATTTATTTATTTATTTATTTATTTATTTATTTATTTATTTATTTATTTATTTATTTAAATTCCATTTATATCCCACCCTTCTCCGAAGACTCAGGGAGGCTTACAAGCTTAGCAGTATCCACTTATCAATCATCCATCCATCTATCCATTAGTCATCTGTCTGTCTGTCTGTCTGTCTGTCTCTCTCTCTCTCTCTCTCTCTCTCTCGTCATCTGTCTGTCTGTCTGTCTCTTTTCAAAGCTGGGCTATCGCTTATCTGTTACCTAGCTTCCTACGGAGTGGCCAAAATCTGATTTTGAGGAATATGATGATTGCAATCGGATGGAACTATGCACTAAGTGGGCAAACCTGAAGTGCCTCCCCTTGAAACGGGCCCATGCCCCCGTGTTTCTGAGTGCGCAAAGAGAGAGAGAGAGAGAGAGAGAGAGAGAGACAGACAGACAGACAGACAGACAGACAGACAGACAGACAGACACTGAAAAATGTATCCTGGTGATGCTCATCAAAGCTTTCGGGATGGGACTTTAGATTTCTGGTTGAAAAATAACCGCAGGCGAGCAGCTTGATGCATTTTTGAAAACTGTGAAGGTTGAGAAGGACAAACAGATTAGTAGTGGGAAATACTTTGGACCTTGTTAGGCCACCTGTGGCTTCCGTGTTGTTGTTGTCCTTCCTAGATGGAAATGCCAAAGACGGGAAGACTCCTGGCTGCAACAAGCATGTGACCAATTTCCATAGCAAACACCCTTCTGTAATTAGGCTTTGTAAATAAAATAACCCTGGGAAATTTGAGTAAGTTGCTTGCTATTCAAAGCATCCATCGGGATGTTCTGAAGATTCCAAAAGGCATCTCCCACTGCGTGTTACGAGCGTTGTCCGTTTGTATATTCGCACATAAAAACGGGACGGAATTTCAGCGATGTGAATGGAAACCAGCAGCGCCATTTTGACTTTTTTGACCTTGCTGCCGATGCCCAGGTTTGCAGTGTCCTGCAACATTACAGGGGTGTTGGCAGGAGCATTAAAAAAATATCACCGTCCAATCCTGTAAAAAGGGCAGGCCCGTTCTATTTTTTCTCATCTCCTTCACAGGCCCCCCCCCTCTGCTAACACATTATAATTATGCAGGCAAGTTCCTGATTTGTCAGAATTAAGATTCCTAATATGCCTTTTGTTTGATAGAGACATTTTGAAATAGGACCTTTGATTCGGATGCCACTTTTTTTAAAAAAAAATGCATTTATTTTCAATGCACATGCCTGTTTTATTTTTTTAAAAGGAAATTTAGTTCAGTACTGTTCATCTCTGCCAGGATGGGAGAGAATTATACTTTAATGAAATCTGTGCTAGATTTAAGGAAAAAAAACAAACATCCCTGAGCTTGTCAAGTGAATTTTAGCTGTGCTGAATTCAGTGCATGTGTTATTTTTATTTTAAGTTATTGTTATTTCCCGTGAGAACTAGTTTGGTCTGTGGTTAAGGAACTGGGAGTTGGTAACTTCTAGTTTCCATCTTAGGCATGAGAGCCAGCTGGGTAACTTTGGGCCAATCACCAGGAGACGGTGAGTTCTAGTTCTCCCTTAGGTATGAAAGCCGGCTGGGTGACTTTGGGCCAATCACCAGGAGATGGTGAGTTCTAGTTCTACCTTAGGCATGAAAGCCGGCTGGGTGACTTTGGGCCAGTCACCAGGAGATGGTGAGTTCCAGTTCTGCCTTAGGCATGAAAGCCAGCTGGGTGACTTTGGGCCAATCACCAGGAGACGGTGAGTTCTAGTTCTGCCTTAGGCATGAAAGCCGGCTGGGTGACTTTGGGCCAATCACCAGGAGACGGTGAGTTCTAGTTCTGCCTTAGGCATGAAAGCCGGCTGGGTGACTTTGGGCCAATCACCAGGAGACGGTGAGTTCTAGTTCTCCCTTAGGCATGAAAGCCGGCTGGGTGACTTTGGGCCAATCACCAGGAGAGGGTGAGTTCTAGTTCTACGTTAGACATCAATGCTGTCTGATTATCCTTGGACCATCTTCACTGGGGAGAAACTGCCTGAAATACTTGACATGAAGTAGTCTAGCCTAGTGTCTTTTAACCTGGGCAACATTAAGTTATGTGAATTTCAGCTCCCAGAATTCCCCTGCCAGCATGGCTGGCAGGGGAATTCTGGGAGTAGAAGTCCACTTATGTGTTGAAAAACACTGGGCTAGGCAGAACAGAAAGCTCGCCAATAAAGAGGCTGATGAGATGGGACACGATTGATTTCCTACGTTAGATCCCCCTTCTTAATTTTTAACTCATGTATTCAATTTTTGAACTAATTCATTTTCATTCACGGGAGGAATAGAATGTCCCATGAGCTTAGGCTAGCCCCCCACCCTTTCATTTTTCTTTAGCAAATGAAAACTTGCATTTTTCAGGAAGGAAAATCACATTAGCCCTGCCTTTTCAGAAGAAACCCGATAGTTCCTTTCCAAACTCAGACATTTTATTAAAAGATAGAAAGGTTCCTTCTGATTTTAGGAGGAAGGTTGAGCCACTTCTGGTTTGTCAGATGTTCAAAAACAGGAGATTTTAAAGGAGGACTAGGATGTGTCAATCAATCAATCAATCAATCAATCAATTTCATTTGCAGGCAGTCCCCGACTTACAACAATTCATTCAGTGACCAGTTGCAACGGAACTTTAAAAAAGTGACATGATGACCATCTTCACGCTTAACAATCCTTGCAGCATCCCCGTGGTCATGTGATTAAAATTCAGATGCTTGGCAACTGACATGTATTTATGACAGTTGCCGTGTCCCGGGGCCGTGTGATCCCCTTTTGTGACCTTCTGACAAGCAAAGTCAGTGGGGGGGGGGAAGCCAGATTCCCTGAACAACTGCGTCACTAACTTAACAACTGCAGTGATTCACTTACCAACCGTGGCGAGAAAGTTCGTTAAATGGGACAAAAACTCGCTTAACGAATTTCTCAGCTAGCAACATCAATTTTGGGCTTTTTTTTTTAATCAACATACCGCGAAAAAGTGGATAATCTGTGGATTACTCCTGGATAAGCAAATTGTGAGAATTAAAACACCAAAGAAAGGCCACAATTTTCGAAAGAAAGAAAATTGGTGGCAGAGAAAAAACACCACCCGGTGGTCCATCAAATTCTGCCCTTTGAGACGGCTTCTTTTTAGTTTATCTAATTACTGTTTTAAAATTATTGTTTTTATTCACGGTTATTTTATTATTCATTCACTTATTTATTTTTAATTGTTCTCGGGTGGTGGACATGTTTGAGGGCCTGTCCCAGAGAGGAGGGGTGGGGGGGTCAACCCCTCAGAAGCGACAGATGGAAACTAATCAAGGAGAGAAGCAACCTAGAAAAAAAGGAGAAATTTCCTGACAGTGAGAGTATGTCTGAAAGATTTCTGTTGGGAGAAAAAAAAAGAACTTTATATGCTCTGACATTCAATCAGAATAGTCCTGGAAGGGACCTTGGAGGTCATCTAGTCCAACCACCCCTGCTCAGGCAGGAAACCCTATACCATTTCAGACAAATGGCTGTCCGGTCTCTTCTTAAAAACTTCCAGTGTTGGAGCATTCACCACTTCTGGAGGCAGGTGGTTCCACTGGTTAGTTGTTCTCACTGTCAGGAAGTTTCTCCTTAGTTCCAGGTTGCTTCTCTCCTTGATTAGAATAGAATAGAGCTTAAAGGGACCTTGGAGATAATAATAATAATAATAATAATAATAATAATAATAATAATAATAATAATAATAATAATAATAAGAAGAAGAAGAAGAAGAAGAAGAAGAAGAAGAAGAAGAAGAAGAAGAAGAAGAAGAAGAAGTTGGAAGGGACCTTAGAGGTCATCTAGTCCAACCCCCTGCTCAGGTAGAAAACCCTATACCATTTCAGACAAATGGCTGTCCAGTCTCTTCTTAAAAACTTCCAGTGTTGGAGCATTCACAGCTTCTGGAGGCAGGTTGTTTCACTGGTTAATTGTTCTAACTGTCAGGAAGTTTCTCCTTATATTCTAGGTCGCTTCTCTCCTTGATTAGTTTCCATCCATTGCTTCTCGTCCTGCCTTCAGGTGCTTTGGAGAATAGCTTGGCTCCCTCTTCTTTGGGGCAGCCCCTGAGATATTGGAACACTGCTATCATGTCCCCCCTCACTCTTCTCTTCGTTAAACTACACATACCCAATTCCAGCAACCGTTCCCTATATGTTTTAGCCTCCAGCCCCCTAATCATCTTTGTTGCTCTTCTCTGTACCCTTTCTAGAGTCTCGACATCTTTTTTACATCGTGGTGACCAAAACTGGATGCAGTATTCCAGGTGTGGCCTTACCAAAGCATTGTAAAGTGGTATTAGTACTTGACTTGATCTTGATTCTATCCCTCTGTTAATGCAGCCTAGCACTCTGTTGGCTTTTTTGGCAGCTGCAGCACACGGCTGGCTCATATTGAAGTGATTGTCCACTGGGACTTCTAGTCCAGCCCCGCGCTCAAGCAGGAGAACTTTTACCATTTCAGACAAGATTAGTTTCCATACGTTGTTTCTTCTCCTGCCTTCAGGTGCTTTGGCAAATAAGTTGAGTCAGGAGAAAGGCAGTTGCAGAAGCAGAGTCGTCCACCCAGGACGGTAATGATTGTTTACCCAAATGTGACACAGTGATTGTGCACAAACACCTGCACAAACACCTGGGCGGGCACCCCTCAAATACTAAAATTACTGCTATTGTGTCCTCACTAGTCCTTCTTTTCTCTAGACTGGCCATACCCAAGTCCTGCAACCGTTCTTCGTATGTTTCAGTCTCCAGGCCTTTAATCATCTTAGCTGCTCTTCTGTGAACTTTTTCCAACGTCTCAAAACATCTTTTTTGTAACGTGGTGACCAAAACAGGATGCGGGATCCCTAGAATCAACAATCTCTCACACCAAAAAATCCAACAGTCATCAGCCCCAGCCCCAGAAAAGCAGGATATGACCTTTGGGATATAATAGGATTAACCCACTACCATCAGAATACCAGAAAGGCACACACAGGTCAAAGTTCATGCCCCAGGAACAACTCCAAACAAAAGGCTCCAGAAGGTATAAAAACCCACCACTCCCTACTCCATGTGGTCAGTTTTTCCCCCAGAGCCATCTTTCTGTCTGGCTCTCCTCTTCAATAAAATGCAACTTTCTTTCTAAAGCAGTCTCCATTTTGTATATTCCCAGCTTGGACTGGACCCTGATGACGATTTTTCTTTCAACATCCTCAAATACTGGAAGACTGCTATCGTGTCCCCTCAGGACGAGAAGCAACGGATGGAAACTAGTCAAGGAGAGAAGCAACCTAGAACTAAGGAGAAACTTCCTGACAGTGAGAAGAATTAACCAGTGGAACAACCCGCCTCCAGAGGTGGTGAATGCTCCAACACTGGAGGTTTTTAAGAAGAGACTGGACAGCCATTTGCCTGAAATGGTATAGGGTTTCCTGCCTTAGCAGGGGGTTGGAGTAGATGACCTCCAAGGTCCCTTCCAACTTCTTCTTCTTCTTCTTCTTCTTCTTCTTCTTCTTCTTCTTCTTCTTCTTCTTCTTCTTCTTCTTCTTCTTCTTCTTCTTCTTCTTCTTCTTCTTCTTCTTCTTCTTCTTCTTCTTCTTCTTCTCCTTCTCCTTCTCCTTCGGGATTCTTTTTCTTCCGACTTTCGACAGAAACCCGAATCTCTCTTTTCAGTCTTGATCTGTTTGTCCCCGCCCAGGTGTTTGTGCACAATCGCTGCGTCACATTTGGGTAAACGATCATTACCGTCCCGTGTGGACGACTCTCCTTTTGCAACTGCCTTTCTCCTGACTCAGCGCTGGGACGCATCCCACCTTACAAACAGAACCCGTTTTTCTCGCGTTTTGGCTTCTGGAGTTTCAAGGATTGTTCGGGGTGGGGGGAGGCGTTGAAGGGGCGGGGAGGATGTTTGGGAGTAGATTTCCTAACCCCCACCCCCACCCCTACACAAAACCACACAATTTTGCTAATCGGTGCACGCCCGTTGTTGACGAACCTGTCGCTACCGCACAGACTTTCTCAGCCAGTTCTTTTTGTAAAAAAAAATTAATAATATTATTTTTGCACAACTGTATGGGTAGTCTGGACTTATAACTGTTTCATTTAGTGACTGTTCGAAGTTACGGCGGCACTGAAAATAGTGATTTAGGACCGTTTTTCACACTTACGGCCGTTGCAGCATCCCCGTGGTCACATCGTCACCATTCAGAGGCTTAGCAACTGATTCGTATTTATGACGGTTGCCGTCTCCCGGGGGGTCACGTGATTCCCCCTTTGCAAACTTCTGGCAAGCAAAATCATTGGGGAAGCCAGATTCACTTAACGACCGTGTGACTAACTTAACAACTGCAGTGATTCACTTAACAACGGTGGCGAGAAAGGTCATAAAATGGGGCAAACTTTACTTAAGAAATGACTCACCTAACAACAGAAATTTGGGGGTCAGTTGTGGTTCTTGCTAAGCAAGGAAGTTGCTCAGCGAGTCATGTCCCATTTTATGACCTTTTTTTGGCCAGGGTTGTTAAATGAATCGCTAGAGTTCTTAAATGGATCATCCGGTCGTTAAACTAATCTGGATTCCTCCCCCGCCCCGCTCCCATTAGCTTTGCTTGTCGGAAGCTGGCTGGGAAGGTCTCAAACGGTGATCACATGACCCCAGAAATTTGACACCAAGATCCTCTTGCATTTCTGGGAGTTGAAGTCCACAAATGCTACCCCTGGAAACTCTGGGAATTAAAAATCCACAAATGCCGGCTGTGGAATTCTGGGAGTTGAAGTCCACGGAATCTTTTTTTTTTTTCGGTGTCCAAACTTTTGCCAATGAAAGTTTGCCAGTGTTTCAAGCACCCCGAATTTTAGTTCGGTTTGAACGGAACTAAGCCTCAGAGGAAATGTTGTTCAGGTTTTATTTATTTATTCCTCGTTTATGGGGAAATATACTATTACTACTACTACTACTACTACTAAAGTTGGAAGGGACCTTGGTGGTCATCTAGTCCAACCCCCTGCTCAGGCAGGAAACCCTATACCATTCCAGACAAATGGCTGTTCAGTCTCTTCTTAAAAACTTAAAACTTAAAAACTTCCAGTGTTGGAGCACTCACAGCTTCTGGAGGCAGGCGGTTCCACTGGGTACCGTATTTTCCGGCGTATAAGACGACTGGGCGTATAAGATGACCCCCTACATTTCCTGTTAAATTATAGGGTTTGGGCTATTTTCAGCACCCGGCGTATAAGACGACCCCTGACTTTTGAGAAGATTTTTATGGGTTAAAAAGTAGTCTTATACGCCAGAAAATACAGTAATTGTTCTCACTGTCAGGAAATTTCTCCTTAGTTCCAGGTTGCTTCTCTCCTTGGTTAGTTTGGTTATTCCTCAACTTGCGACCACAATGGACCCCCGAAATTTCTGTTGTTAAGTGAGACATTTGTTAAGTGAATTTTGCCCCATTGTACGCCCTTTCTTGCCACAGTCGTTAAGCAAATCAATGACATTGTTAAGTTGGTAACACGGTTGTTAAGTGAATCTGGCTCTCCCCCCCCCCCGACTTTGCTGGTCAGTAGGTCACAAAAGGGGATCACATGAGTCCGGGACATGGCAACCGTCATAAATACGAGTCAGTGGCCAAGCGTTTGAATTTTGATCCCGTGACCACGGGGATGCTGCAACGGTCGTAAGTGTGAAAAAGGGTCATCAGTCACTCTTTTCTGTGCTATGTTTGGACAGTCACTCAATGAACGGTTGTAAGTCGAGGACTCCCTATATAAATGGTCCAACTGATCGGGACTCTTTTTTTCCCCCCCTAAAGGTGCTTTTTCAAGTCATCAAACATCAAAGATCAGCCCAGGATTAATATGTACAAAATTTGGAAATTATCTGAAGCTTGCTGGGACCCGCATCTTGGGACGGATGTGGAGGGGAAATTTACGACAATTTGTCACACACTTGTGGCACTGAAACAACACCCCATATTGCTTTTTGTTGTGCAGGGCGCTTTACCTTTCCTGCACGGCCCCTTTAATAACAGCAGGCTCGGAATCGTTTTATTTGATTTATCCTCAGGCAGAAATGCGTCTATTTGGCTAAATGTTGCAAAAATTTTGTTTGATGGGGTGTAACATTCTGCAAAAGTTAATGAGCTGGTGCCGGAGTGTATGGCTTCTTTTTGTACGTTTTGCAAGTAGTTCCCTGGTTTATTTTATTACAGGCATTGTAATAAGTGTAAAAAAATATACCTAACACTCTGTCCATTCATCCATCTTCTTTCTTGGTGGATCTACCTATCTACTGTCCACTGCCTGTCTTCTAATGGTTCATCCATCTAATTGATCCATCCATCATCCATCCAGTTCTTGCTTGGTGACCTACTTAGCTTCTAATGGTCCAACCATTTATTCCATCATCCATCCATCCATCCATCCATCCATCCATCCATCCATCCATCCATCCAGTTCTTGCTTGGTGGACCTACTTAGCTTCTAATGTCCAACCATTTATTCCATCCATCCATCCATCCATCCATCCATCATCCATCCATCCATCCATCATCAGTTCTTGCTTGGTGGACCTACTAGCTTCTAATGGTCCAACCATTTATTCCATCCTCCATCCATCCATCATCCATCCATCATCCATCCATCATGTTCTTGCTTGGTCGACCTACTTAGCTTCTAGTGGTCCAACCATTTATTCCATCCATCCATCCATCCATCCATCCATCCATCCATCCAGTTCTTGCTTGGTGGACCTACTTAGCTTCTAATGTCCAACCATTTATTCCATCCATCCATCCATCCATCCATCCATCCATCCATCATCATGTTCTTGCTTGGTGGACCTACTTAGCTTCTAGGGTCCAACCATCCATCCATCCATTCATCCATCATGTTCTTGCTTGGTGGACCTACTTAGCTTCTAATGGTCCAACCATTTATTCCATCCATCCATCCATCCATCCATCCATTCATCCATCATGTTCTTGCTTGGTGGACCTACTTAGCTTCTAATGGTCCAACCATTTATTCCATCCATCCATCCATCCATCCATCCATCCATCCATCCATCCATCCATCCATCCATCATGTTCTTGCTTGGTGGACCTACTTAGCTTCTA
>NC_139512.1:11337489-11417489 GCF_947247035.1 Vipera ursinii
AGTGTTCTGGATGGTGAGCGACTTCATTTTTAAAACATTTCCCGCAGCATTAGCAAATAAACAGCAGATATCAGATTTTTCCCTGCTGGGGATGAAGAGTTGAGCAAGTGAGCGAGACAGGCATTAAAACTGCAACAACAACACCACCACCCCCGTAATGGAGCTTTCCCTTGCAGGCTTGTGGGGTTGGGGGCGCTGGTCCTCATGATCACATGACCCAAATTTGGAGGCTTGGCAACTGGTTCATATTCATGACGGTGGCAGCATCCTGGGGTCACTTCATCCCCTTTTGCAACTTTCTGACAATGGGGAAACTGGATTCACTTTACAAGCGGGGTTGCTAACTTAACAATTGCAGAGATAATAATAATAATAATAATAATAATAATAATAATAATAATAATAATAATAATAATAATAACAACAATAATAATAATAAAGTTGGAAGGGAACTTGGAGGTCATCTAGTCCAACCCCCTGCTCAGGCAGTAAACCCTATACCATTTCAGGCAAATGGTTCTCCAATCTATTCTTGTTCCACTGGTTAATTGTTCTAACTGTCAGGAAGTTTCTCCTTAGTTCTAGGTTGCTTCTCTCCTTGATGAATTTCGATCCGTCGCTAATTGTCCTGCCCCATTTCACGACCTGTCTCCACTACAGTTGTTATGTGCAAGTCGTTAAGCTAGTCACACGGTTGTTAAGTGAATCTGGCTTCTCCCATTGACTTTGCTTGTCGGAAGGTCGCAAAAATGGCAGTCAAGTGACACACACACATACACACACCCAGGACGCTGCGACCATCATAAATATGAGCCAGTTGCCAAGCATCTGGATTTTTTTTACGTGATCTGGGGGGATGCGGTGACATTCGTGAAAGTGTGCAAAACGGTCCTTGTAACTTTGTATGGTGGCTAACAACCCTGGCGAAAGAAGCTTGTAAAATCAGATGTGACTCGGTTAACAACCAGCTTGCTTAGCAGGGGAAATGGTGGCCGTAAATCGAGAATTACCTGTATTGCATTGCAGCTGCCTAAGGGAGGGGCGTCCACAGCAATGTCGCTGGGGGGAAGAGCTTGTCCAATCTGGGGGGGGGGTGTTCCACTTTGCTGTGGATGAGAAGCCAAAATTGGAGTGTGAAAAACGATCCGAAGTCACTTTTTTCCAGCGCCCTTGTAACTTTGAACGGTCGCTAAATGAACTGTCGTAAGTCGAGGATTCCCTGTACTCGAACTGTCTTTCATTCATGTTCTAGAGCAGGGGTCCCCAACCCACCGGTCTGTGGACCGGTACTGGGCTGCAGCATGCCAGCAACCGGTCTGCACAAACAAGTAAAATCCCATCTGCAGGATGCGGGCAGCACACAAAACCACACACTCTCCGCTCTGCGGAAAAGCCTCTCTCCACAGAACTGGTCCCCAGTGCCCAAAAGGTTGGGGACATCTGGTCTAGATAAGGCCTCAGCAGTGGTGGGATTCAAATATGTGAACAACCAGTTCTCTGTGTGGATGCCGCTTCCAGAAGTCCATTCTGGGCCTGGGCAAGAAAAAGTTAGCTACTGGTTCTGCCGAAGTGGTGTGAACCGGCTGAATCCCACCATTGGACCTGGGTAATCCTGCAGTCTTCTTCTGGGGTGCGAGAGAGAGATCGTGGAAGAGCTGCCGTGAAGAAAATGCTCGCTCGGATTCTCTCTCGTTGTTTTTTCACACTTACGACTGTGGGAAGTCAGGCCCCCCCCCAGAGAAGGAAATATTAAAAGGGCAGAAAAATATTATATTTCCTCAAAGGATCTTAAAGAGGCAGGAAAGCACGCCCAGTTTTCTTAAGAGCCCCAAGTCTCCCTCCCCCAAGCAGAAAGCAGCTCTGTAGAAATGCAGATGTGATCATCCATTCAGGAAGGTTGGAGGCCTCCAGCTAGAAGCTTAGGAAGACAAAGACACCTAAAATCTACATAGCCCACCCAAACTCTAAGACAGGACATAATAGGATTAACCCACAGAGGTCAAAGGGCACAATCAGACTCAGGTCAAAGTTCATGCCACAGGAACAACTCCAAACAAAAGGCTCCAGAAGGTATAAAAACCCACTCCCTACATGTGCTCACTCTCTTTTCTCCCAGAGCCATCTTTCTGTCCGGCTCTCCTCTTCAATAAACTGCAACCTTCTTTCTAAAGCAGTCGCCGTGTGGTTTATTCCCGGCTTGGACTGAACCATGATGAAGACATTTCCTTCAACACGACTGATCATGGCCACATCACCCTGGTCACGTGATCAAAATTCAGAGTCTGGGCAAGCGAAGCATTGACAGTGTCAGTGTCCTGGGGTCATGTCCTAGGAAAGATGCTAGGAGGAGGAAAAAGAGGAGATTGGGAAGGAGGAGAGCAGGAAGGAGGGGAGGGGGAGCGGGAAGAGGCAGGAAAGGGGAAGAAGAAGAGGAAGAGGAGGAGGAGGAGGAGGAGGAGAAAAGGAGAAGGAGGAGGAGGAAGGAGAAAGAAGGAAGAGGAGGAGGAGGAAGGGAAAAGGAAAGAGGAAGAGGGGGAGGGGGGAGGAGATTGGTAGGGAGGAGATCAGGAAGGAGGGGAGGGGGAGAGGGAAGAGGGAGGAAAGGGGAAGAAAGTGAAGAAGAAGGGGAAGAGGGAGGAGGAGAGAAGGAGAAGAAGGAAGAAGAGGAGGAGGAGATTGGGAAGGAAGAGATCAGGAAGGAGGGGAGCGGGAAGAGGGAGGAAAGGGGAAGAAGGGGAAGAAGAAGAGGAAGAGGAGGAGGAGGAGAGAAGGAGAAGAAGGAAGAAGGAAGGAGAAAGAAGGAAGAGGAGGAGGAGGAGGAGGAAGGGAAAAGGGAGTAGGAGGGGAAGGAGGAGGAGAATAGAGAATGAGAAGAAGAAAGAAAGAAAGAAAGAAAGAAAGAAAGAAAGAAAGAAAGAAAGAAAGAAAGAAAGGAAGGAAGGAAAGAAAGAAGGAAGGAAGGAAGGAAGGAAAGAAAGAAAGAAAGAAAGAAAGAAAGAAAGAAAGAGAAAGAAAGAAAGAAAGAAAGAAAGAAAGAAAGAAAGAAAGAAAGAAAAGAAGGAAGGAAGGAAGGAAGGAAAGAAAGAAAGAAAGAAAGAAAGAAAGAAAGAAAGAAAGAAAGAAAAAGAAAGAAAGAAAAGAAAGAGAGAAAGAAAGAGAGAAAGAAAGAAAGAAAGAAAGAAAAGAAAGGAAGGAAAGAAAGAAAGGAAAGAAAGAAAGGAAAGAAAGAAAGGAAGGAAGAAAGAAAGAAAGAAAGAAAGAAAGAAAGAAAAAGAAAGAAAGAAAAGAGAGAAAGAAAGAGAGAAAGAAAGAAAGAAAGAAAGAAAGAAAGGAAGGAAGGAAGGAAGGAAGGAAGGAAGGAAGGAAGGAAGGAAGGAAGGAAGGAGAGAAGAAGAAGGAAAAGGTTGCTAAGCATATTATGTGATTATACTCTACCTGTGCTTCCTCTAATGCTTTGTTCCCTTGCTGGCTGAAATTAAGAACAAGGTTGCAGGTTACGCAATCAGTTTATTACACAATGCCAGAGAAGCCTTCTTCTGAAATCCCTGCAGTCTTTGCATTCTGGACACACATACACACTTGCTTGCGTGCGCACACACACACACACACACACACACACACACACAGAATTATTTTCCTTCCAGAAATACTAATTAGCTTTAAACGCAGGAAAAGATGGGGGGGTGTTAAAATTTCTCAGAAGAATGCATTCATCTGCATTCGTTTGCACGGAGGGATCGTATCGTTAATTGAAAAAAGTAATTAAAAATCAACAGTTTGTGGGTTTGTCTTAAGATGGAGAGGAAAAAGGGGGATTATTTCATTTCCAAAGAACTTAAAAAAATAAATAAAATAATAATAATGAAAAGAAAGCCCTTCCGCCCTCTTCAGGCTATGAATTTTAGGCGATAGATGGAATTTAAAAAGTTCTTTTTCGTCGTTTTTTTTTTTTTAAAAAATAAAGAAAACGCACACTCTGAAGTGCTTGTAAATCTAAAATGTAAACAGTTTAATCTTCTTTGCTTACATTTTTCAGCTGCCTTTTTTTTTTCTTCCCCAATTTACCCCTGGGTGTTCCCTCCCTGTATTTAAGAACGCCTTTTGCAGGAGTAAAAAAAAAGACATTTTTATTTTCCCTGGCTGCTTTATAATGCCGCTGTAAGTCTTAATCTTTCTCTGCAGCTTTTTTTGCTTTGTTTCCTTTGTTATTTGATGCCTTATTTTATTCTATATATTTTAATACAGCATTTCCATGTGGGCTATAACAGCTGAAGATGGCTTTAATTGCTGGCTTTGATTATTTGTTTTTAAATTGACTTCTCTTATAAGCATGAAAAATATTTCTTTTCCCCGAGCCTCTGAAGCTTTTTTTCTTCCACCTATAAATTTGCATGCTTTGATGCTGATAATATTTGTTAGAGGCTTTTTTTTTTAATTTTAGTTCATTTGGAGGGGGGGGGAAGTGGGTTTTTTTTATGCTGTATTATAACGAAGTGCCCCGTGAGTTGGCTGCTGTTTAACTGAGGTTTGGACACGGTATCAATCAAAGTGGTGAAGGCACCAAGCTAGAAACCGGGAGACAGTGAGTTCTAGTCCTGCCTTAGGCATGAAAGCCAGTTGGATGTCTTAGAGCCAGTCACCAAGAGCTTATGAGTTCTAGGGCCACCTAAGGCATGAAAAAGGCTGAATGAATTTGGGCCAATCACCAGGAGATGGTGAGTTCTAGTTCCACTTAGGCATGAAAGTCGGTCCAGTACCTTTGGGCCAGTCGCCAGGAGATGGAGAGTTCTAGTCCTGCCTTAAGCATGATAGCTGGTTGGGGGACTTTGGGCCACTCACTAGGAGACGGTAGTTCTAGTCCTGCCTTAAGCATGATAGCTGGTTGGGGGACTTTGGGCCACTCACTAGGAGACGGTGAGTTCTAGTCCTGCCTTAAGCATGATAGCTGGTTGGGGGACTGTGGGCCAGTCACCAGGAGACGGTGAGTTCTAGTCCTGCCTTAAGCATGATAGCTGGTTGGGGGACTTTGGGCCAGTCACCAGGAGACGGTGAGTTCTAGTCCTGCCTTAAGCATGATAGCTGGTTGGGGGACTTTGGGCCAGTCACCAGGAGACGGCGAGTTCTAGTCCTGCCTTAAGCATGATAGCTGGTTGGGGGACTGTGGGCCAGTCACTAGGAGATGGTGAGTTCTAGTCCTGCCTTAAGCATGATAGCTGGTTGGGGGACTTTGGGCCAGTCACTAGGAGACGGTGAGTTCTAGTCCTGCCTTAAGCATGATAGCTGGTTGGGGGACTGTGGGCCAGTCACTAGGAGATGGTGAGTTCTAGTCCTGCCTTAAGCATGATAGCTGGTTGGGGGACTTTGGGCCAGTCACTAGGAGACGGTGAGTTCTAGTCCTGCGTTAAGCATGATAGCTGGTTGGGGGACTGTGGGCCAGTCACCAGGAGATGGTGAGTTCTAGTCCTGCCTTAAGCATGATAGCTCGTTGGGGGACTTTGGGCCAGTCACCAGGAGACGGCGAGTTCTAGTCCTGCCTTAAGCATGATAGCTGGTTGGGGGACTTTGGGCCAGTCACCAGGAGACGGCGAGTTCTAGTCCTGCCTTAAGCATGATAGCTGGTTGGGGGACTGTGGGCCAGTCACTAGGAGACGATGAGTTCTAGTCCTGCCTTAAGCATGATAGCTGGTTGGGGGACTTTGGGCCAGTCACCAGGAGACGGCGAGTTCTAGTCCTGCCTTAAGCATGATAGCTGGTTGGGGGACTTTGGGCCAGTCACTAGGAGACGATGAGTTCTAGTCCTGCCTTAAGCATGATAGCTGGTTGGGGGACTTTGGGCCAGTCACCAGGAGATGGTGAGTTCTAGTCCTGCCTTAACGATGATAGCTGGTTGGGGGACTTTGGGCAGTCCCTCTCCCTCAGCCAAACCCACTTCACAGGGTTATTGTTGCAAAATAGGAAGTTTGTTTGTATTAGGTATGTTGGTCACCTTATTTATAAAAAGTTATAAAGGCAGGATATAAATACATAGATAGATGAATACCCATTGCTTGGCCAGGGCAGTGATTAAGGCTATTGTGGTTTTTCAGGACAGCAGGCAACAGATAGAAACTAAACAAGGAGAGAAGCAACCTAGAGCTAAGGATAAATTTTCTGACAGAGAGAACAATTAATCAATGGATCCACCTGCCTCCAGAAGTTCTGGGTGCTCCAACACTGGTTTAAGAAGAGATTGGACAACCATTTGTCTGAAATGGTATAGGCTCTCCTGCTTGAGCAGGGGGTTGGACTAGAAGACCTCCAAGGTCCCTTTCCAACTCTGTTATTCTGGAATCATTGAAGGCTACTCAAAGGGCATTCAGTCCACCCATTCCTGGAGGCAAGACCTCCAACCTTCTGCCTTAAACTGAGCGGTTGTGTAGCAACCTCAGTCTTGATTTTATAGCTTGGTTCGGCACTGAAATTTCCTAGGCTCAAAATCCTTGGAAACTTCAACCTGTCATTTCCAGCAGCAGAGTTGAAAGTGGCTCCTGGATCCATTCATTTTACTCTTTAACTGGGCAGAAAGACTCTTGAAAGGAGAATGTTAAAATGCCAGAAGCCCACAAAGCCTGGCAGAGCTTTGATGGCTCCGCCCTGGCTGCCATCTTGACTTTTTTGACCCGACATTCCTACCCATGGAGCAGACGTCATCCAGGAATTCAGATTGGCTCTTTAAAAAAAAAAAGTATTGTGTGTCTCCCTCCATCTTCCCTCGTCTCACAAAAGAGCTAGATTAAAGTCTGAATGGAAACCTAAACAGATAATTATGGGTTGATTATCCCTCATCAATGGAAATTACAGCTGCACCAGGTAGAAGCAGCTGCGTGTTAAAGAGGCTGCTTCTCTGCTTTCCAGGAGTAAGTTAGACTCAGAGAATGCAACTGTTAGTTGGTGGGAGAGAGGAATTCTGCTCGGTGCTAATGGCATTGGACTGGGTGTCAAACTCGCAACGTCACGTGACGTGTCACAACATATCATGGCTTTTTCCCCACCTTGCAGGCAATGGGGTGGGCGCAGTTTCGCCATGACTTGTCCAGCCTGCGGGCCGGCAATTTGACTTCCCTGCTCTAAACTAATGCTTCTCACACCTGGCCACTTTAAGACGTGTGGACTACAACTCCCAGAATTCCCCAGCCAGCATGGCTGGCTGGGGAATTCTGGGAGTTGTAGTCCACACGTCTTAAAGTGGCCAGGTTTGAGAAGCATTGCAAGATTAAACCCTGATAAATAAAGCGGAATGAGATTTACTGATGTTTACCGATACTTCACTGAGTTTGGTCACCATATTTATTTCCCCATAATGCCCTAGAGCAGAGGTAGGCAACCTCAGCACTTTTATGACTCATGGACTTCAACTCCCAGAATTCCTGAGTCAGCATAACTCAGGAATTCTGGGAGTTGAAGTCCATAAAAGAGCCGGGGTTGCCTACCCCTGCCCTAGAGGAAGCTATGTTGACCCTGGCATTATTGATTAGGGAATGCTGAGAGATTGGGGGGGGGGATTTGATTTTTTTTCTTCTTAAAAATTTCCAGTGATGGAGCACCCACAACTTCTGGAGGCAAGTTGTTCCACTGGTTAATTCTTCTCACTGCTTGGAAATTCCTCTTTAGTTCTAGATTGTATCTCTCCTTGATTGGTTTCCATCCATTTCTTCTTGTCCAGGGTCTTTGGAGAATAGCTTGACTCCCTCTTCTTTCGGGCAGCCCTTGAGATACTGGAAGACTGCTATCATGTCACCCCTTGTCCCTTTTTTCACTGGATTAGACATATGCAATTCCTGCAACTGTTCTTTAGTTGATATAAACTTGGTCATCTTAGGGACCACGTGTTTCTGAAAGCGGAAATTGGAAATTGGAAGGATCTGTTACAGAGTTTCTGACCATATGCAGAATCCCTTGACTCTGACAGTTAGAACAAGGGGGGGGGGGCTAGGGGGGCTTTTGCCCAGGTTCGCCTGGTGCGCCAGTTGCGACCCTATCTGGACCGGGAGGCCTTATGTACGGTCACTCATGCGCTCGTGACCTCTCGCCTAGACTACTGTAATGCTCTCTACATGGGGCTTCCCTTGAAGACTACTCGGAGGCTCCAACTGGTACAGAATGCGGCCGCGAGAGTTGTCTTGGGAGTTTCCCGGTACTCCCATGTTACACCTTTGCTCCGTGAGCTGCATTGGTTACCAGTTGTCTTCCGGGTAAGGTTCAAGGTTTTGGTTATGATCTTTAAGTCCCTACATGGCATGGGTCCGCGATACCTCGAGGACCACCTGCTGCCGGCGTCAACTCCCCTCCGCCCTGTGCGCGCCCACAGAGAGGGCCTCCTCAGGGTGCCTCCTGTCAAGGAATGTCGACTGGTGGCCCCCAGGGGGAGGGCCTTCTCTGTGGGTGCTCCGGCATTATGGAACCAACTGCCGGTTGAGCTCCGGACGGCATCAGACCTCCGATCCTTCCGTCGCGGGTTGAAGACCCATTTATTTGAACTAGCGGGTCTGGCCTGATGGGGGTACATGGGTTTTTTATAGGCTTGTTTTATTATTCTTGTTTTAACTTGGGCATTGATTTAATTGTCTTTTAATTTTTGTATTGTCATTTATATTTATGCCCTGTGAACCGCCCTGAGTCCCTTTGGGAGAAGGGCGGTATAGAAATCTCAATAAATTAAATTAAATTAAAACAATTGATCAGTGGGACAAGTTGCCTCCAGACGTTGTAACTGCTTTAACATTGGAGGTTTTTAAGAAGAGATTGGATAACCATTTGTCTGAGTTTCCTGCCTAGGCAGGGGGTTGGACTAGAAGACCTCCAAGTGCCCTTCCAACTCTACTCTACTCTACTCTACTCTACTCTACTCTATTCTATTCATATATACTATTATTATTTTACTCCATTCCATTCCATTCCACTCCACTCCACTCCACTCCACGTTCTGTTCCATTCCATTCCATTCCATTCCATTCCATTCCATTCCATTCCATTCCATTCCATTCCATTCCATTCCATTCTATTCTATTCTATTCTATTCTATTCTATTCTATTCTATTCTATTCTATTCTATTCTATTCTATTCTATTCTATTCTATTCTATTCCATTCCATTCTATTCCTTATTTCTATTCTATTCTATTCTATTCTATTCTATTCTATTCTATTCTATTCTATTCTATTCTATTCTATTCTATTCTATTCTATTCTATTCTATTCTATTCTATTCTATTCTATTCTATTCTATTCTATTCTATTCTCTAGGCCTCTCTAGCTAAACATCGTGAATGAGAAATCAGGTGATATACAAGAAGTTTCTTCCTAGTTCCCAAGACAGGATGTTCAACCTTCCATTCCCAGGCCTGATTTTTCTACCCTTTCATCCTCAAGCGCAGCCTTTTTAAAACTCCCCCGAGATTGCTGTTTTATTTATATTTCTAATTACACTTGCCGTTATCTCTCCCCGCTGTTTTGTATGCTAAGCTTTAGGATCATTTTGGGTGTTGTTTGAGAAAAGATCATTAGGAAATAAGGAACGTTTTGGTTTTTTTAAAAAAAGAATCAGTGGGGCTCTGTAATGGATATTCACACAGTGTCCCAGATTAGGCTACAATGGGACTGGTTGGTTAGTGTTCTGCGCGTTGTGGGAATTGATTAGAAACAAAACAATAGACCACAGAAGGTTAAGTTGGACAGACTTTGGAGGCCATCTAACCCAGGGCTCTCCAAGCTTGGCAACTTTAAGACTCGTGGACTTCAACTGCCAGAATTCTCCAGTCAGCCATGGACTCTTCCCCCCCCCCAGGTCTTCCCAGAGGAAAAATAATTTGGGGTTCCAACTGGAACCGGGGGTTCTACAAGAATAAATAAAAATGAGATCCAGACAGCTATGAGGAAAGAAGAAATATTTATTCCTAAAAGCAAACAGATTGCCTTTAGAGGCAGCTGCAGAGAAATGGGGTACAGTAACAGACTTTTAAAAGGGATGCGGTGGCTCAGTGGGTTAGGATGCTGAGCTTGTCGATCAGATGGTCGGCAGTTTGGCGGGTCGAATCCCGAGTGCCGCGTAACACAGTGAGCGCCTGTTACTCGTCCCAGCTTCTGCCAACCTAGCAGTTCGAAAGCACGTAAAAATGCAAGTAGAAAAATAGGGACCACTCTGGTGGGAAGGTAACAGCGTTCCGTGCGCCTTTGGCGTCTAGTCATGCCGGCCACATGACCAAGGAGACGTCATCAGACAAGCGCTGGCTCTTCGGCTTTGAAACGGAGATGAGCACCGGCCCCTAGAGTCAGAAACGACTAGCACGCATGTGTGGGGGAACCTTTACCTTGACCTTTATCAGACTTTGATAAGGGAGCTTGTCCAGGCTGTGAAATTGTCTGCGTGCGGATTCTAGGGTGACACTTTGAGGGACGTTGTGTGCAAAGGCATGTATTCTCATGCAGTTCTGCTAGGAGACCGAATTGAATTAACTCTGGTTGTATTGACAGACCTTATCCTTTGATATGTGGATCGGGTCTGGGTAACTTATTTGGGGGGGGGGGTTGAGGAAGTTTGAATAAAAGATTTTTCCCCCAGTAAAAATCTACCAACGGAGGAAGAATTAATTAAGAAAATTTTAGATTGTGCAGAAATGGACAGCTTGACATTGAAGATAAAAGAGAAAGAAGATTCAGTATAGTTTAGAACACGGGACAATTTTTATCAATGGCTGGAGAAACGAGCTAGAGAGAAAGGAACATAATATGTGCTACGTAACATCAAATATGTATTAGTAAGAAGACGACTATCGGGTGAAGAGAAGATTTAAGAAATATATTATTTGTCAGAATCCATTTATATCATATTTCATAAATGTATGGTTAGAATATTGTGCTTATTCTCGGGATTCTGCCATCTCTCCGAGGCGGGGGGGGGGGAGATGATGGTTATTCAGATTGCAGTAGGCTGTTTTCAAAGACCAGGAAAGCTTTTGATCTGGGGGGAACAGGGGGAGAGATCGAGATCTGGGTTGCATCTCCATTTGGAACTGACAGGAAGAAAGCCATAACAATAAACACAAGAGGATTTCCCTTCCCCCCCCAAAGGGCCTGACACCTAAGTAAATGATGTGAGCCTGACCAAATGGATTTGAGGGGAGGGGGTTGAACCGGGAATGCTTTATATAGTATTGAAATGCAACTCAATGTCAGATCCCGTCTTGTATTGCCACAACCGATCTCATCCTAGTAAACTTTTCCTTTTGGACAAACTTGGATCCAGGAGTTCTTATTTCCTAAGATGTGGATTGGGGTGTTATGAAAATATAGAAACTAATCATTACTGATTGTTTTTTAAACACATGAATCCAGACAATATGCTGTTTGTTTGCTAAATACTAAAGAATGTTTGCTCATAAAAAATTATAGATATTTATATATATTGGTTACCGGTCCATTGGGACGAGTAGACCAGTAACCCATTCAATGAGCAGGACGCAAAAACAACTGGAATAATAATAATAATAATAATAATAATAATAATAATAATAATAATAATAATAATAATAATAAAGTTGGAAGGGACCTTGGAGGTCATCTAGTCCAACCTCCTGCTAAGGCAGGAAACCCTATACCATTTCAGACAAATGGCTGTCCAGTCTCTGCTGAAAAACGTCCAGTGTTGGAGCATTCACAGCTTCTGGAGGCAGTTTGTTCCACTGGTTAATTGTTCCCACTGTCAGGAAGTTTCTCCTTAGTTCTAGGTTGCTTCTCTCCTTGGTTAGCTTCCATCCGTTGCTTCTTGTTCTGCCTTCAGGTGCTTTGGAGAATAGCTTGACTCCCTCTTCTTTGTGGCAGCCCCTGAGATACTGGAACACTGCTATCATGTCACCCCTCACCCTTCTCTTCATTAAACTACACATACCCAATTCCAGCAACCGTTCCCTATATGTTTTAGCCTCCAGCCCCCCAAAGCAAGGTCCCAGAACTATGCTGAGGAGAAAGGGAGAGGTTTCCAAGCTGAGCCGTGGTGGCTCAGGAATTCTGGGAGTTGAAGTCCATGAGTCATGAAGGGGCCATAGTTCCCCCATGCTGGCTCAGGAATTCTGGGAGTTGAAGTCCACGAGTCATGAGGGGGCCATAGTTCCCTCATGCTGGCTCAGGAATTCTGGGAGTTGAAGTCCACGAGTCATGAAGGGGCCATAGTTCCCCCATGCTGGCTCAGGAATTCTGGGAGTTGAAGTCCACGAGTCATGAAGGGGCCATAGTTCCCTCATGCTGGCTCAGGAATTCTGGGAGTTGAAGTCCATGAGTCATAAAAAAGGGCCGAGGTTGCCTAACCCTGGCATAGGTTCTCCTGCTCGAGCAGGGGGTTGGACTAGAAGACCTCCGAGGTCCCTTCCAGCTCTATTCTGATTGGGAGCTTTGCGCTGGTTTGGATTGCTAATGTTTTTACCATAAGGCCTCATGATGCTGCTGTATTGAACTGATGGGTCAGGGAGTACCGAAAACTGGAAAATGGCAAGCCAAAGTGCCAATGGAAGCTTCTGTTGCCTCTTGCAACAGCTGGTGAGGAAAAACATATGTAGGGGAAGAAGGGAGGGGAGGAAAGGAGGGATGAAGGGAAAAGAGAGGAGGAGAGGAAGGAAGGGAGGAAATAAATAAATAAATAAATAAATCAGGAAGGGAGGAAGAAAGGAAGGAAGGAAGGAAGGAAGGAAGGAAGGAAGGAAAGAAGGAAGGAAGGAAGGAAGGAAGGAAGGAAGAAAGAAAGAAAGAAAGGAAGGAAGGAAGGAAGGAAGGAAGGAAGGAAGGAAGGAAAGAAGGAAGGAAGGAAGGAAGGAAGGTGGATGGGAAGAAAGGAAGGAAGGGAGGAAGAAAGGAAGGAAGGAAGGAAGAAAGAAAGAAAGGAAGAAAGGAAGGAAGGAAGGAAGGAAGGAAGGAAGGAAGGAAAGGAAGGAGGGAAGGAAGGAAGGAAGGGAGGGAGGAAGAAAGGAAGGAAGGAAGGAAGAAAGAAAGAAAGAAAGAAAGGAAGGAAGGAAGGAAGGAAGGAAGGAAGGAAAGGAAGGAGGGAAGGAAGGAAGGAAGGTGGATGGGAAGAAAGGAAGGAAGGGAGGAAGAAAGGAAGGAAGGAAGAAAGAAAGAAAGGAAGGAAGGAAGGAACGAAAGGAAGGAAGGAAGGAAGGTGGATGGGAAGAAAGGAAGGAAGGAAGGAAGGAAGGAAGGAAGGAAGGAAAGGAAGGAAAGAAGGAAGGAAGGAAGGTGGATGGGAAGAAAGGGAGGAAGAAAGGAAGGAAGGAAGGAAGAAAGGAAGAAAGAAAGAAAGATAGAAAGAAAGAAAGAAAGGAAGGAAGGAAGGAAGGAAGGGAGGAAGAAAGGGAGGAAGGAAGGAAGGAAGGAAGGAAGGTGGATGGGAAGAAAGAAAGGAAGGGTGGAAGGGGGATGGGAAGGAAGGAAGGAAGGAAGGAAGGAAAGGGAGGGAGGAAGGAGGGGGAATTCTGGGAGTTGCAGTCCACAGATCTTAAAGTTGCCAAGCTTGGAGACCTCTGATCTAACCCAAGTTCTTGGCCAGTGTTCCTCGCAAAATTCTGCTGAACTCTGCTTTCTTAAAATTTCCAATGCTTGTTCCATTTTTTTTTGCACTGAAGGAACAGACTCTCATTTCTTCCCATCATTGTGGTCTTTTCAGACATTGGAAGATAATGAATGTGTCTTCTTTATAGCTTTTCCTCTCCGCACCAACCCTTCCAGCTTTTTCAAGCGGTTCTCTTTCCAGGAGTCCATTTCCCATTCGAACGGCTATCTTGATCTTTTTCCGCTGCGCAACGGTCCAATTTGTCACTGTCCTTAAAAGTGTCTTCGCCAGAAATTTTCATGGTATTTGAGTCTGCTGTGGAGGTTTAAGAATAAGCCCTAACCTTTATCTCCTCTCTTTGCGGAGCAGAAGAGGAATAAGTGATCTGGAGAAAAAAACATTATTATTATTTAAATGGCCTTGCTTTGCGTAATACGGATTTTCAAAATTCAGCTTTTATGTGGGGCAGCGCAGGAAGAGAGAGAGAGAGAGAGAGAGAGAGAGAGAGAGAGAGAGAGAGAGAGAGAGAGAGAGAGAGAGAGAATGGAGAGAAGAGGGAAGGGAAGGAGGAGATGAGGGGAAGGAAAGAAGGAATGGAAAAAGCAAGGGGAGAAGGAAAAAAAATACAGGAGGAGAAAATGAAGAAGGCAACAGGGAAGAATAAATAATAAATAATAAACCTTTTGTTGTGATTCAGGGTCAGCCTGTGGGTTCGGCAGTTGGGTCGGACGATTCAGAGGAGGAGGAGGGAGGTGTTGAAGAGCTTGCTGATGAGAGCCCTCAGCCAGGCCCCTCCCACCTGGTCACGACGGAGACCCAGCTGTGTGAGCCTGACAGCGTGGATGAAGATGACCCACAGCTGGCCCTGTTCAAGGACGCCCGACGCAGGAGGCAGTCAATCAGGAGTAAACAGAGGAAGGCAATGGGGCACCTCAGAAGGAGGCAGAGAGAAGCCACGCCCTGAACTGTATAAAAGGGGAATGCGTGGGAGGGCTGAAGGCAACCGCTTGATTAGTTCCTGTTTCATAGCTCCTGTTTCATGGTTGGTGTCTTGTTTTGCTCTGTTTTATGTTAATAAATTTGGCAGGCTTAATTCCAGCCTCTTGCCGTTTGTAAAGGGGTTGTCCCTGCCTTTTCTGCAGGGCCGGTAGCAGGCTGGTACAGAACACCTTTATTGTCAAAGTACAACATGTGTACATTGAGATTAGCTGAGCCCCCCCCCCCGTGCTCTCTCCCCCCAACACACAGTGACAACAAACCCTCCATCCCACCACACCATGTGAACCAACGACACCACACACCGGCCTCCCAAGTCAATTCTGCGTAAGATTATGTCCCATTTAAAAGAAGGAATAAAAGGAGAAACTGAAAGAGAAGGAGAAGAGGAAGGAAGGAAGGAAGGAAAAGAAATGACGAAAAAAGGAAAAAAAGAAGGGAAAGAGGAAATGGAGAAGGAGGAGAAAAGGAAGGGGATAGGAAGGAGGAGGAGGAGGGGGAATGAAAGGAAAAGAATAAAAGGAAGGAGGAAATGAAGAAGGTGAAGGAAAAGAATGGAGAATGGAGAAGAAGGGAAAGAGGAAGGGGAGAAGGAAGGAGAGAGAAGCGGAAGGAAGGAAAAAAAATGAAGGCAAGGAGGAAAAGGAAGAGAAAGAAAAAGGAAAGGACAGAGGAAATGGAAGAAGAAGGAGACAAGGAAGAAGAAGAAGAAGGGAAGGGAAGGAAGAAGGGAAGGAAGAAGAAGGGAAGAAGAAGAAGAAGAAGAAGAAGAAGAAGAAGAAGAAAAAGAAGAAGAAGAAGAAGAAGAAGAAGGGAAGGAAGAAGAAGGGAAGAAGAAGAAGAAGAAGGGAAGAAGAAGAAGGGAAGGAATAATAATAATAATAATAATAATAATAGGAATAATAATAATAATAATAATAATAATAATAAGAAGAAGAAGAAGAAGAAGAAGAAGAAGAAGAAGAAGAAGAAGAAGAAAAGGAAGAAGAAGGGAGGAAGAAGAAGAAGAAGAAGAAGAAGAAGAAGAAGAAGAAGAAGAAGGGAAGAAGAAGGAGGAGGAGGAGGAGGGAAGGAAGGCATAGAAGGAGTAAGTAGAAAAGAAGAAAAAAAGGAGGGAAGGAAGGAGGAAATCGGGAAGACGTAGAAAAAGAATGAAGGTCAGGAGGAGATAGGAGGAGGAGGAGGAGGAGACAGATGGAAAGAAGGAAGGGAAAGCAGGAACGAAAACGGAAGAACGGAAGGAAAGGTGTGAAATAAAGGAGGAGGAAATGGTGAAGAAGGATGGAGAGGAATCGGAGGAAGAACTGAAGAAGGACAAAAAGAAAGGATGCTTGCTGACAGAGCAGAGTAGTTCAGGGCCTCCATTCAGTCTCTCTCTGGGGTTGCTTTGCACCCACCCCCCACAACCCCCCCCAGCTTCCTCTTGGCGTGTGTGTGTGTGTGTGTGTGTGTGTGTGTGTGTGTGTGCGCGAATCTGATCAAGATCTTTTCCCCCAGGCTCTGGGATCCATCTCGCTCACTCCCCCACTGCGCTATTCCTAAAGCAGGATGGGGGCGGCTGGGTGGGGGGGAGAATTCTGCATCTCCTGCCAAACCACCATCCGATCCAGGACAATTCAAATTCTTCCTCCTCCTCTTCCTCCTCCTCCTCTTTGTTGTCTGTTGGAAAAGTGGGTTTGGGGTCAGGCTCTTGGCTGGGGCGAAAATGTTAGGCTTTGTGGGTTGAATTCCATTTCCATTTCCATTTCCCTTTCCCTGGCAGCTGTAGGGCCATCTGCTCCAACCTCCTGCGCCTTCCACCACCACCACCCCCCGAATGTTTTCGCCTCCCGAAAAGACATTTTCTACGCTTGTCAGATATTCTTCCTCTTCTTTGCCGTCACCTCCGGGAAAGGCTCCGCAACTTGATCCACACAACATGTTTGTTTGGTTACGCGCCACCCCGTTGGCGGTTGACTTTAGGAGGACAATGTTCTCCAGGATGATCTATGCCCATCTTGGTTAGACGTTCTCCAGGATGATCTGTCCCCATCTTGGTAAGACGTTCTCCATGATGATCTGTCCCCATCTTGGTTAGACGTTCTCCAGGATGATCTGTCCCCATCTTGGTAAGACGTTCTCCAGGATGATCTGTTCCCATCTTGTTTAGATGTTCTCCAGGATGATCTGTCCCCATCTTGGTAAGACGTTCTCCAGGATGATCTGTCCCCATCTTGGTTAGACGTTCTCCAGGATGATCTGTCCCCATCTTGGTAAGACGTTCTCCAGGATGATCTGTCCCCATCTTGGTTAGACAGTCTCCAGGATGATCTGTCCCCATCTTGGTAAGACGTTCTCCAGGATGATCTGTCTCCATCTTGGTAAGACGTTCTCCAGGATGATCTGTCCCCATCTTGGTTAGACGTTCTCCAGGATGATCTGTCCCCATCTTGGTAAGACGTTCTCCAGGATGATCTGTCCCCATCTTGCTTAGATGTTCTCCAGGATGATCTGTCCCCATCTTGGTAAGACGTTCTCCAGGATGATCTGTCCCCATCTTGGTTAGACATTCTCCAGGATGATCTGTCTCCATCTTGGTAAGACGTTCTCCAGGATGATCTGTCCCCATCTTGGTAAGACGTTCTCCAGGATGATCTGTCTCCATCTTGGTAAGACGTTCTCCAGGATGATCTGTCCCCATCTTGGTTAGATGTTCTCCAGGATGATCTGTCCCCATATTGGTGCTTTGGGTCTTCTAAGGATGCCCACTGTAACTGGCTCCATTCTCTTGTTGCTGGTGGTCCTCTTCTTCTCTTCTCTTCCACCTCTCCCAGCATGACAGACTTCTCAAGGAAACTGGGTCTTCTTACCAGGTATCCAAAATATGATAATTGGAGCCTGATCATTGGTGCCTCAAATGGAAACTCTGGATTGGTTTGTTTAATGGTTGACTTGTTTGCTGTCTTGGCCATCCATGGTCTTCCTAGGAGTCTTCTCCAACCCCAACATTGAAGAAAGTCAACACTTCCTATCCTGGTTCTTCAAAGTCCAGCTTTCACTTCCCTAGTGGGTGACTGGGAAGACCATGGCTTGCCCAGTTGCAGTCATTGTAGGAGTAGACACATCCCAGCATCTGAACCAGTGGTGGCATTCAGCCGGTTCGCACCACTTTGGCAGAACCGGTAGCTAATTTTTTGTTGCCCAGGCCCGGAATGGACATCCGGAAGCGGCATCCACCCAGAGAACCGATTGTTCAACATATTTATTTATTTTATTTTATTTATTTTAATTCCATTTATATCCCGCCCTTCTCCGAAGACTCAGGGCGGCTTACAAGCTTAGCAGTAGCCTTCATTCTATGTATATGCCTGCTTATTAGGGCTTTCATACACCCCCCAAGCGGCATTATTACAAAGTCAGCTTAATTGCCCCCAACAATCTGGGTCCTCATTTTACCTACCTCGGAAGGATAGAAGGCTGAGTCAACCTTGAGCCTGGTGGGACTCGAACCTGCACTAATTGCAGGCAGCTGGTGTTACTTAAGGAGGCATTAGCCCTCTGCTCCACCAAGGCTCCTCATATTTGAATCCCACCACTGATTTGAACATCTGTTCCAAGGCCTTCGCTGCTACCCTACCGAGAGCTAGTTTGTGGTGTATTTCTTGACTGTGGGTGTCACACTTCACAAATGAATAATAGTTGACAATTTCCCTAGAAATAGATTTTTTTTAAAAAAAGAAATACATCAGGTAAAGATTAGTCCTTCGGTGCATAAGCAAAAACATCCCTAAGTTTTTTGGGTTTTGTTTTGGTTCTGGATAGGATGGGAGGGAGGGAGGGAGGAGGGAGGGAAGGAAGGAAGGAAGGCGAAAAGGCAGAGGAAGGAGAGGGAAAGGAGAGGAAGAGAAAGAAAGGAAGTAAATGGATGTAGAAGGGAAGGGAAAGATGAAGAGAAGAGAAAGATGGAGAGAGGGAAGAGAAGGAAGAAAGGAAAAGATGGAGAGAGGGAAGGGAGAAAGAGAAAAATGGAGAGAGGGAAGAAGGGAGAAAGAGAAAGATGGAGAGAGGGAAGAGAAGGGAGGAAGGAAAGATGGAGAGAGGGAAGGGAGAAAGAAAAAGACGGAGAGAGGGAAGGGAGGAAGGAAAGATGGAGAGAGGGAAGGGAAGAAGGAAAGATGGAGAGAGGAAAGGGAAGAAGGAAATATGGAGAGAGGGAAGGGAGGGAAAGATGGAGAGAGGGAAGGGAGGAAGGAAAGATGGAGAGAGGGAAGGGAGAAAGGAAAAGATGGAGAGAGGGAAGGGAAGAAGGAAAGATGGAGAGAGGGAAGGGAGGAAGGAAAGATGGAAAGGGAAGAAGGAAATATGGAGAGAGGGAAGGGAGGAAGGAAAGACAGAGAGAGGGAAGGGAGGAAGGAAAGATGGAGAGAGGGAAGGGAGGAAGGAAAGATGGAGAGAGGGAAGGGAAGAAGGAAATATGGAGAGAGGGAAGGGAGGAAGGAAAGACGGAGAGAGGGAAGGGAGGAAGGAAAGATGGAGAGAGGGAAGGGAGGAAGGAAAGATGGAGAGAGGGAAGGGAAGAAGGAAATATGGAGAGAGGGAAGGGAGGAAGGAAATATGGAGAGAGGGAAGGGAGAAAGAAAAAGACGGAGAGAGGGAAGAGAAGGGAGAAAGAAAAAGACAGAGAGAGGGAAGGGAGGAAGGAAAGGATTGAGAGAGGGTAGGGAGGAGAAGGGAAGGGAAGGGAAGGGAAGGGAAGGGAAAGGAAGGGAAGGGAAGGGAAGGGAAGGGAAAGGGAGAAGCAAGCAATTTCAGGATAGTGGGTGTGTTGTGAATCAAAATAGTTACAAAAATGTGCAGGAAATATCCAGAACAGCATTAACGTAACTGACTCATATCCCCAATTCAGCCAAGTGTGAATCAATCCAAGAGGCCACCATATTGCCCAAAATGAAATGCATTTGGGGGGGGAACCCTCCCTGCTGTTCCTGACACTCCACAACCCCAACCAAGTGTGGCCCTCTTTCTGTTTTGACACACAATCCTCTGCTTGTTTACTTCATTTCCCCAACCCACCTTGTCTGAATCATCTTCCCCAGCTTCCGTCCTCCGGCTGACAGCTCTGACTGAGAGGCTGACCTTGATGAATAAGGCACGAGGGGCTTAATGAGGAAGGAGCCGAGTCTTCGCCAGGGATGAGGAGAGGGTAAGATGGGCACGGGGGTGTGTGTGTCTCGGAGAAGCAAAACTAGAATAGAATAGAATAGAATAGAATAGAATAGAATAGAATAGAATAGAATAGAATAGAATAGAATAGAATAGAATAGAATAGAATAGAGAATGGAATGGAATGGAATGGAATAAAATAGAATAGAGAATGGAATAGAATAGAATAGAACAGAACACAATAGAATAGAATAGAATAGAATAGAATAGAATAGAATAGAATAGAATAGAATAGAATAGAAAATAGAATAGAATAGAATATTGAGAATAGAATAGAATAGAATAGAATAGAATAGAATAGAATAGAACACAATAGAATAGAATAGAAAATAGAATAGAATAGAATATTGAGAATAGAATAGAATAGAATAGAACACAATAGAATAGAATAGAAAATAGAATAGAATAGAATAGAATAGAATAGAATAGAATAGAATAGAATAGAATAGAATAGAATAGAATAGAATAGAATAGAATAGAGAATGGAATGGAATAGAACAGAACAGAACAGAACAGAACAGAACAGAATAGAATAGAATAGAGAATGGAATGGAATGGAATAAAATAGAATAGAGAATGGAATAGAATAGAATAGAACAGAACACAATAGAATAGAATATTGAGAATAGAATAGAATAGAACACAATAGAATAGAATAGAAAATAATAGAATAGAATAGAATAGAATAGAATAGAATAGAATAGAATAGAATAGAATAGAATAGAATAGAGAATGGAATGGAATAGAATAGAATAAAGAATGGAATGGAATGCAATGGAATAGAATAGAATAGAATAGAATAGAATAGAATAGAATAGAATAGAATAGAATAGAATAGAATAGAATAGAATAGAATAGAATAGAATAGAATAGAGAATGGAATGGAATGGAATAAAATAGAATAGAGAATGGAATAGAATAGAATAGAACAGAACAGAATAGAATAGAATAGAATAGAATAGAATAGAATAGAATAGAACACAATAGAATAGAATAGAACACAATAGAATAGAATAGAAAATAGAATAGAATAGAATAGAATAGAATAGAATAGAATAGAATAGAATAGAATAGAATAGAATAGAATAGAATAGAATAGAATAGAGAATGGAATGGAATAGAATAGAATAAAGAATAGAATAGAATAGAATAGAATAGAATAGAATAGAATAGAATAGAATAGAATAGAATAGAATAGAATAGAGAATGGAATGGAATGGAATAGAATAGAATAGAATAGAATAGAATAGAATAGAATAGAATAGAATAGAATAGAATAGAATAGAAAATGGAATAGAATAGAACAGAACAGAACAGAACAGAATAGAATAGAGAATGGAATGGAATTGAATGGAATAAAATAGAATAGAGAATGGAATAGAATAGAATAGAACAGAACACAATAGAATAGAATAGAATAGAATAGAATAGAATATTGAGAATAGAATAGAATAGAATAGAACACAATAGAATAGAATAGAAAATAGAATAGAATAGAATAGAACAGAACAGAATAGAATAGAATAGAATAGAATAGAATAGAACACAATAGAATAGAATAGAACACAATAGAATAGAATAGAAAATAGAATAGAATAGAATAGAATAGAATAGAATAGAATAGAATAGAATAGAATAGAATGGAATAGAATAGAATAGAATAGAGAATGGAATAGAACAGAACAGAACAGAACAGAACAGAACAGAACAGAATAGAATAGAATAGAATGGAAAAGTGACTTTTAAGACTAAGACTATTTGTATGTTCAAATTTTACAAGGTGCTCACAAGACTCAAACCCAATCAATACATCTTCAGAGGTCTTAGGGAATGGTCATCAGGAGGCGTGGCCAACATCACATCCCATTCTGGCCCTGATAATGTTACCTAGTTGGGTAATGAGATGTCTGCAAGAAAGCAACCAAGTTCTGAGAGCACCAAAGAACCCACAGTCCTCCTCCCTGCAAACCCCACTCCCTTCTAACACTGATGATGTTACCTGGTTGGGTAATGAGATGTCTGCATGAAGACAACCAAGCTCTGAGAGCACCAAGGACCCCACGGTCCTCCTCCTCCTCCTCCTTCTCTCCACAAACCCCGCTCCCTTCGATCACTGATTCCCTACTTGGGTCATAAAAACGCCCACAAGAAAACCGCCAAGTTTCGGAAAGCGCCAAGGATCCCTCCTTTCAACCCGGAGCTACAAATATTCTCTTTTGTCGAGCTGCACCTTCCTCCTCTTCTGCCTTGGAAAACCCCGCGTCCCCTTAAACCAGGGTAGGCAACCTCGGCTCTGTTATGACTCGTGGACTTCAACTCCCAGAATTCCTGAGCCAGCATGAGGGAACTATGGCCCCTTCGTGATTTGTGGACTTCAACTCCCAGAATTCCTGAGCCAGCATGAGGGAACTATGGCCCCTTCGTGATTTGTGGACTTCAACTCCCAGAATGCCTGAGCCAGCATGAGGGAACTATGGCCCCTTCGTGACTCGTGGACTTCAACTCCCAGAATGCCTGAGCCAGCATGAGGGAACTATGGCCCCTTCGTGACTCGTGGACTTCAACTCCCAGAATTCCTGAGCCAGCATGAGGGAACTATGGCCCCTTCATGACTCGTGGACTTCAACTCCCAGAATTCCTGAGCCAGCATGAGGGAACTATGGCCCCTTCATGACTCGTGGACTTCAACTCCCAGAATTCCTGAGCCAGCATGAGGGAACTATGGCCCCTTCATGACTCGTGGACTTCAACTCCCAGAATTCCTGAGCCAGCATGAGGGAACTATGGCCCCTTCATGACTCGTGGACTTCAACTCCCAGAATTCCTGAGCCAGCATGAGGGAACTATGGCCCCTTCATGACTCGTGGACTTCAACTCCCAGAATTCCTGAGCCACCACGGCTCAGCTTGGAAACCTCTCCCTTTCCCTTCAGCATAGCTGACTCAGGAATTCTGGGAGTTGAAGTCCACGAGTCATAAAAGAGCCGAGGTTGCCTATCCCTGTCTCAAACCTTCTCAGGGATTTTTTCCCCCTCCAAATCTTTGCCCGTTGAAGGTTGCCTTGTTTTTTTTTTTTCTTTTCCCCAGGATGCTGGATGAAAACACCTCGAAATACCTGACCTATCTCAGTTAAGCAGATTGTCCATTTGACCCTGGCCGGCCGGACGGCGGGAGCATCTCCTGACTCGCCATTTTGGGCTAAATGGCTCATTAAATCCTCGGGGCTGCGTTGAAGATCTGTGCCCATCTCTGAAAGAGGAATCGCAATGCGCCAGGAGAGACCCGGACGAGCCCTTATTAGCAAAAAGAGGAACATTTTGTGTCTTCTTTCTGCGCTGCTGCGACATTCCCGGGGAACTTGTGTATCCATCATGGGGGGCCGGAGGCAAAATACTCTGTAATCCATTTCCAGCAGGAGAGCCAAGAGGCTACAGGAACAAAACTATTTAACGTGGATTATTTTTCTTCGACTTGTTGGCTGGCCAGCTCGGCTGCCAAAGTCAGGTTTTCTAAACTGAGCGCGCCTTAAATTGTGGAACTTCAATGCAGAGCGTAGAAAAGTGGGAGGGAGGGGGAATGGGAAGCGAGACCCCGCTCGATATATTGTAACGGGAATCCTGATCCCTACTGGGGTCGTAAGTCAAGGACTACCTATAGCGGGGAAGGGGCTGCATAAGGAGCGGAGAGATCTGAGTTCTAGTCTCTCCACAGTCCCAGAAGTTGATTGGCTGAATCTGGGTCAGACCCTGATTCCCAGAGCCAATCAGGTGGAATAGGGACAGAATAGAATAGAATAGAATAGAATAGAATAGAATAGAATAGAATAGAATAGAATAGAATAGAATAGAATAGAATAGAATAGAATAGAATAGAATAGAATTACAGAATGGAATAGAATAGGATAGAATAGAATAGAGTAAGAAATAAATTCAAAAGAATAGAATAGAACAGAACAGAACAGAATAGAATAGAATAGAGTAAGAAATATATTCAAAAGAATAGAATAGAATAGAATAGAATTACAGAATAGAATAGAATAGAATAGAATAGAATAGAATAGAATAGAATAGAATAGAATAGAATAGAGTAAGAAATAAATTCAAAAGAATAATAGGAATAGGAATAGGAATAGGAATAGAATAGAATAGAATAGAATAGAATAGAATAGAATAGAATAGAATAGAATAGAATAGAATCTGGAAGGGACCTTGGAGGTCTTCTAGTCCAGCCCCCTACTCAAGCAGGAGAACCTATGCCATCTCAGACAGGTGAATATCCAGTCTCTTCTTGAAAATCTCCAGTGATGGAGCGCCCACAATTTCTGGTCGCAAGCTGTTCCACTGGATGATTGTCCTCACTGTCAGGAAGTTTCTCCTTAATTCCAGGTTGCTTCTCTCTATGATGAGTTTCCAACAATTGTTTCTTGTCCTGCCCTCTGGTGCTCTGATGAACAACCTGGTCCCTTCTGCCTTGTGGCAGCCCCTCAAATACTGGAATAAAACTATCATGTCTCCCCTATTTCTTCTTTTCTTTAGACCAGCCAAACCCAAGTCCCACAGCCGTTCTTCATATGTTTTAGCCTCCAGGCCTTTGATCATCTTAGTTGCTCTTCTCTGAATTTTTTCCAAACTCTCAACGTCTTTTTTTTGTGATCTGGTGACCAAAATTGGCCGCAGTATTCCAGGTGTGGTCTTACTTGGGTTTTTATAAAGCGGTACTAATAGTTCGCGTGATCTTGATTCTTTGCCTCTGTTTATACGGCCCAGGATTGCATTAGCTTTTTTGGTTGCTGCTCACCACTGCTGGCTCACAGTCAAGTGATTGTCCACTAGGACTCCAAGGTCCCTCTCACAGTTTCTGTTTTTGAGTCAGGTCTCGCCCAGTCTGTATCTGTGCCTTTGGTTTCTCCTGCCTAAATGTAAGACTTTGATTTTCTCCACATTGAAACTCATTTTATTGGCTAGGGCCCATTGTTCAAGTTGGTCAAGATCTTTTTGGATCCTGAGTTGGTCTTCTGGACTATTGGCTACTCCTGCCAGTTTGGTGTCATCTGCAAAGTTTTCGCTCTTCTTATCAATTCTGGAAACAGTCATGATTTCAAATGAGCTTCAAAACACCCCACAGGTCAAATTTTTTTGTCTTCACTTTCCCTCGTTCTCTCTCTCTCTCTCTCTCTCCACTCCTGTTGCCTTTTAATCATTAATGGCATTCAAGGA
The DNA here is from genome assembly GCF_947247035.1 of Vipera ursinii. NCBI lineage: Eukaryota > Metazoa > Chordata > Lepidosauria > Squamata > Viperidae > Vipera > Vipera ursinii. Next base: position 11,362,475 of record NC_139512.1, read on the forward strand.
TTAGGAAAATGTCTATTACAGTGAGTAATTGGTAGCTGGTGTTCTTTCCTTTCTAAAATTTAATTGTTCAGGATGATCCATCTGTGGAAAGGCAGAAATTCAAACCAAGCCGAAATGAGACTGTATGGTTACTTTGCAAACTTCAATATGGGGAGAATTGACAGAGCTCGCCCTGTGCTATTAATGTTCTTCCTCTTTCCTGCCTTTATTTCTGTCAAAGTATAAAGTGTGAGGATGTCACTCAATCCATTTCCTCTGCCTTGAATTGGCCACCTGTTTCTTGCTGTCTCAAGCAGTAACCGCAAGAGGGATCTTGGAGATCCTAGTGGACAATCACTAAAATAGGAGCCAGCCGTGTGCTGCAGCTGCCAAAAAAGCCAACACAGTGCTGGGCTGCATTGGCACAGCGATAGAATCAAGATCACGTGAAGTATTAATACCACTTTACAAGGCCTTGGTAAGGCCACACTTGGAATACGGCATCCAGTTTTGGTCACCATGATGTAAAAAAAGATGTTGAGACTCTAGAAAGAGTGGAGAGAAGAGCAACAAAGATGATCAGAGAATTGGAGGCTAAAACATATAAGGAACGGTTGCTGGGATTGGGTGTGTCTAGTTTAATGAAGAGAAGGATGAGGGGGGACATGATAGCAGTCTTCCAATAACTCAGCGGCTGCTCCAAAGAAGAGGGAGTCAAGCTATTCTCCAAAGCACCTGAGGAATAATAGAATAGAATAGAATAGAATAGAATAGAATAGAATAGAATAGAATAGAGTAGAGTAGAGTAGAGTAGAGTAGAGTAGAGTAGAGTAGAGTAGAGTAGAGTAGAGTAGAGTAGACTAGAGGAGAAGAGAAGAGAAGAGAAGAGAAGAGAAGAGAAGAGAATAACAAAGTTGGAAGGGAACTTGTAGGTCATCTAGTCCAACCCCCTGCCCAAGCAGAGTCCCTACAACATTTCTGACAGGACCAGAAGCGATGGATGGAAACTGATCCAGAAGGGAAGCAACAATTAATCAGTGGAACGACTTGCCTCCAGAAATTGTGGGTGCTCCAACACTGGAGCTTTATTTATTTATTTATTTATTTATTTATTTTAATTCCTTTTATATCCCGCCCTTCTCCGAAGACTCAGGGCGGCTTACAAGCTTAGCAGTAATGAGAGGGTTCATTAAAGGATTCACAACTTGAACCAGAGGATTCATTAAAGCAGCCACCTCTTTCTTTTCAGAGCAGCTCCCTGCCCCGCCCCTCTCCGCCCCCCCCCAAAAGTTCAACCACTTTCAGGCATAGTGGTGTTGTGCACTCAGACAACAGGCAAACCACCCACACCGTTCTTCCGAATCGTACTGAATCGCACCGCGCGCGGCTCTAATGGGCGATAAATTGAGAATTGAGAAGTGGTGGGCATTTTTTAAAAATTCAGAGTATCATTTTTCGATGCTCTCAGGAAGAGAGCCGTTAGTCAGGGTCAGGCGAACATGAACTCAAAACGGTAGCAAATTATGTAATTTTATGTTGCCGTGTCTGGCAAAACGGGATGGATTTTCCTGCTCTGCCACATGATAACTACAGGGGTTCCTCAGCTTAGGGCCACAGCTGAGCCCCAAATTTATGTGCTTAAGTGAGAAATTTGTTATAAGTGGGTTTGGCCCCACTTTGTGACTTTTCCTGCGACAGTTCTTATGTGAATCACTGCAGTTGTTAAATTAGTAACCCGGTTGTTAAGTGAATCTGGCTTCCCCCATTGACTTTGCTTGTCAGACGGTCGCAAAAGGGCATCACATCGCCCCCGGGACACTGTAACCGTCATAAATGTGAGTCAGCTGTCAAGCATCCGAATGTAAATCACATGACCGTGGGGATGCTGCAACCGTCATAAGTGTGACTCTCTTCTCTTCTCTTCTCTTCTCTTCTCTTCTCTTCTCTTCTCTTCTCCCAATCTCTTCCCCTGCCCTCCCCTCATTTGTCTTCTCTTCACTTCTCCTTTCCTCTTCTTCTCTCCTCTGCTCTTCCCTTCTCTTCCCCTCCCCTCCCCTCCTTTCTCTTCTCCTTTCTCTTCTTCTCTCTTCTGCTTTTCCCTTCCCTTCCCTTTTCTCTTCTCTTCCCCTCCCCTCCCCTCCCTTCTCTTCCCCTGCCCTCCCCTCCTTTCTCTTCTCTTCTCCTCTCTCTTCCCCTCCCCTCCCCTTCTTTCTCTTCACTTCTCCTTTTTCTTCTTCTCTCCTCTGCTTTTCCCTTCCCTTCCCTTTTCTCTTCCCCTCCCCTCCCCTCTCCTCCCCTCCTTTCTCTTCTCTTTTCTTTTCTTCTCTTCTTTTCCTCTCCTTTCTCTTCTCTTTTCTCCTCTTCTCCTTTCCTCTTCTTCTCTCATCTCCTCTTCCCTTCCCTTCCCTCCTCTTGTCTCTTCCCCTCCCCTCCTCTCTTCTTTCCTCCTATTGGCATTTCTACAAATGCCAGGTTGCATTTCTCTTATCCAAAGCTACGTACCTAGAGCCACCTTTAGCTCAGCGACAGAAATTTTGGGCCCCGCTCTGGTCCTAAGTCAAGGACTCCAGGTAACGAGCGATTTTCCTTGTGAAAGAAGATTGAAAAGTTTGCACCCTGGCCTTTGGGCAGAAAAAAGCAACCCCAAAGGGGTGTTAGTAAGTGGAATAATGCTTTTGATAGAAGAAACTATCTTGCGTAGCAATGGAAAATTTAGACTCCATTGTGGTCGTACTTCGAAGGTTACAATTTTGTCATGGGATCTAGTCGGTTCCAGGAAGAAAAACAACAAAACCCTAGGGTGATTTCTCTTTCTTTTTGTCGATTGATGCTCCTTGACCGAAGCAGAATTAACCAAAGAAGGACGGCCCGTAGCTCTAGATTATAATTGTATTATATCCTACACAAGGTGTAAATTGCATTGGGTTAGAGAACGACAACCTCCATGGCTATGGGCCAGAAGTGCACACCTGCTCTCAGGAACGCCGCTGTTCTCAGTATAATTGACTAATTAAACCACTAATTGAAGTCGGTAGGGAATTATAATTCTAGGATGCAATTAAGGTCGAGGGCCAGGGAGATCATCAGGGCAAGAGGCTTGTGGTCCAAGGCACAAAACAAGCTAATAATCAAAAAAATAATAATGACAAGCAACAGAGAAAGGAGTGCCCTTTTCAATACCTCTCTGATTCCATGCTTTTCTGCTCCCTCTTTCAAACCGAACAATTCCTGCGAGTTTTCCTCTTTCTTTTGTCCCCTTTTCTGCAGTTAAAGCAGAGGAATATACAACACAGAATAATGGTGATGATAATAATAATAATAGTAACAATAATAATAATAATAATAATAATAATAATAATAATAATAATAATAATAATAATAATAATAATAATAATATGAAAGCACTAGCAAAGGATGGTGGTCACAAATACCTAGGTATATTGGAAGCAGATAACATCTTGAATGGAAAAGTCAAAGGGTCAACACAAAAGGAATACATCAGGAGAGTCCGCAAAATACTAAAATCAAAGCTGAATGCTGGAAATATAATTAAAGCCATTAATACATGGGCAGTCCCAGTGATACGCTACCCAGCTGGAATGATCAACTGGACTTTGGGTGAATTGGAACACCTAGACCAGAAAATGCCTAAACCTTTGAATATGCACCATGCTCTACATCCACGAAGTGACAATAAAGTACCAATAGTCATAGGCGCCTTGGGTGCAATCTCAAAACAACTGGAGCACCACTTGTACACCATCATCGGCATTGACAAATTCGCCATTAGTCAATTGCAAGAGGTGGCCTTACTAGGAACTGCTTCCATCCTGCGACGATATCTGTAATATCATCAAACATCCACATCTGCCTATCCCAGGTCCTTGGTCAGGACTCGATAGGTAGACAGAAATGCCAAATCCAGTCTGAACATCTGGCTGTGTGATGAATAATAATAATAATAATAATAATAATAATAATAATGATAATGATGATGATGATGATGATGATGATGATGGAAGGGATCTTGGAGGTCATCTAGTCCAACCCCCTACTCAGGCAGGAAACCCTATGCCATCCTACACCCTTCCTGACAAATGGGTTGAACTGTGGGGTCTTTGGTGCTCTCTGGGCTTGGAGATTTTCTTGCAGACGTTTTATGACCCAACTAGGTAACATCATCAGTGGTAGAAAGGAGTGGGGGATTGTTAGAGGAGGAGGAGGAGGAGGAGGAGGAGGAGGAGGAGGAGGAGAAGTCCTTGGTACTCTTTGAGCTTGGTTGTTTGCCTGCAGATATTTCATTATCCAACTAAGTAATCTCATCCATTGCCATCACTGGTAGGGCAAGCCATTGTATCTAAAAACTGGGAGGACGCGCAACGCTTTCTTGCCCTGATGATGTTACCTAGTTGGGTAATGCAATGTCTGCAAACCGCCAAGCTCAGAGAGCATCAAGGAACTCCAGTCTCTTTCCTGTTTCAAGCCCCAATCTTTTCATTTCCCAAACCTTGCCCATTTTCCTTTGTCATCGCTGCTATAATGTTCTTCCCTCCCTTGCAATGTTCGTACATACCTCAGCTAGCTTCACATCACAGCATTTCGAAATGGACCTTCTTCACATCTGGAGAGACACTTGAATAAGTTGAAGAAAGCTGCCTGGAGCGAAAACACAGTTCCAAAGAAAGGATGTGCTAAATAATAGAGAAGCTTTTCTATGTGGATTAATAGGAAAGTATTTCAAGTTTCAAGTTTCAAGTTTTATTTAATTTGTATACCGCCCTTCTCCTTGGTAGGTGAATTGGCGGCAGGAAGGACGAGGGAGACGCGTCTTCGTTCAACCAGTTTATTTAGTCAGCCCGGACAACGGAACAGGGAAAAACATGCCTTATATAGGCAGCTATCAGACGGGACAGCAAATCAGCTGGGCGCATTTTCCCGCCAAGAACAGGGGGCCAATCGGTCAGCTGTTAGGGCAGAATCTCCCCAGCGACAACGCTAGCGGGCTAGCCAGGCAGGGGACCCCGTCAGCTGGTTTTGGCGGGCGGCCGGCGTTTTGACAGCTCGCTGCCGCTACTGCGCATGCGCCAACTTTGACAGCTTGCGGCGGCCGCCGAGGGCTTGCCGCGAGTTTGACAGTTCGGGTTATAGTGCGCATGCGCGCCGTTTGACAGCTGTCAACGGCCGCGTGTACTTGTAGGCCGCGTGAGCGGCTGCGCATGCGTATTCATTTGACAGCTGTCAGTGCGGCCGCGTAAAAGCGGCCTATGACAGCTGTCATTATGTCTTTGAATATATTGCAGTAGGGACTCAGGGCGGTTCACAGGGCATATATAAAAAAGACAATACAAAAATTAAAAAAGATTAAACCCATGCCCAGTTAAAAACAGTAATACAAATCTAAAACAACAATTAAAACCCATAATCCCCCGTCAGGCCAGACCAGCTATTTCGAATAGGTGGGTCTTCAGGCCACGACGGAAAGTTCGGAGGTCTGATGCCGTCCGGAGCTCCACCGGCAGTTGGTTCCATAATGCCGGAGCGCCCACAGAGAAGGCCCTCCCCCTGGGGGCCACCAGTCGGCATTCCCTGACTGGCGGCACCCTGAGGAGGCCCTCTCTGTGGGAACGCACAGGGCGGAGGGGAGTTGATGCCGGCAGCAGGTGGTCCCTGAGGTATCCCGGACCCATGCCATGTAAGGACTTAAAGATCGTAACCAAAACCTTGAACCTCACCCGAAAGACAACTGGTAACCAATGCAGCTCGCGGAGCAAAGGTGTAACATGGGAGTACCGGGAAACTCCCAAGACAACTCTCGCGGCCGCATTCTGTACCAGTTGGAGCCTCCGAGTGGTCTTCAAGGGAAGCCCCATGTAGAGAGCATTACAGTAGTCAAGGCGAGAGGTCACGAGCGCATGAGTGACCGTACACAGGGCATCCCGGTTCAGATAGGGCCGCAACTGGCGCACCAGGCGAACCTGGGCGAAAGCCCCCCTAGTCACGGCCACTATATGATCTTCCAGGGTAAGCCGTGAATCTAGGAGGACTCCCAAGTTGCGAGCCCTATCCACGGGGGGTAACAGCTCACCCCCCATAGAAAGGGATGGAACATTTTGAATGTCCCGGGATGCCGGAATGTACAGCCACTCAGTCTTGTCAGGGTTGAGTTGAAGTCTGTTCCTCCCCATCCAGACCCGAACCGCCTCCAGGCAACGGGACATCACAGCGAGGGCATCACTGGGGTGGTTTGGGGTCGAAAAGAAAAGTTGGGTATCATCGGCATATTGATGATACCCAACTCCAAAACCACGAATGATCTCACCCAGCGGTTTCATGTAGATGTTGAACAGGAGAGGCGAGAGAACTGACCCCTGAGGAACTCCACAAACGAGAGACCTAGGGGCCGATCTCTGCCCCCCTGCCAACACCGACTGCGAGCGTCCCAGGAGATAGGAGGAGAACCACTGAAGAACTGTGCCTCCCACTCCCAATCCCCTGAGACGCCGCAGCAAGATACCATGGTCGATGGTATCGAAAGCCGCCGAGAGGTCTAATAGGACTAGGACAGAGGAATATCCCCTATCCCGAGCCCTCCAGAGATCATTCACCAGAGCGACCAATGCCGTCTCCGTGCTGTACCCGGGCCTGAAACCCGATTGGTAGGGGTCCAGATAATCCGCTTCATCCAGGACCAGAGGGAGCTGATGCGCCACCACACTCTCGACAACCTTCGCAAGAAAGCGAAGGTTGGAGACTGGACGAAAGTTGTTCAAAACAGCTGGGTCCAAGGCAGGCTTCTTGAGGAGAGGTCTCACCACCGCCTCCTTCAGGACGGTGGGGAAATAACCCTCACTCAAAGAAGCAGATATAACCGCCTGGAGCCAGCCTCGTGTCCTCTCCCTAGCTGCATAAACCAGCCAGGAAGGGCACGGGTCCAACAAACATGTGGAGGAGCTCAGCCTCCCCATAATCCTGTCCACTTCATCAGGGGTCACAGAATCAAACTCTTCCCAGGTAACATTGACAAGACCGCCCGTGTCCTGATCGCCTGACTCTGCCCAGCTGGAGTCCAAACCGGTCCGAATCCGAGCGATTTTATCCGACAGATGTTGACTAAATTCCTCGGCACGACCCTGCAAGGGATCCTCCCTCACCTCCTGATTAAGAAGTGAGCGAGTCACCCTAAACAAGGCGGCCGGGCGATTATCTGCGGACGCGATGAGGGTGGAGAAGTAATTGCACCTCGCCACCCTCATCGCTGCGAGATAAGACCTAATATAGGTTCTTAACCGCAACCGCAACCGCAATTTCTGTCTATCATGGATTCTTTTTCATGAAAGGGGGAAAAAGGCTAATAAAACAAATAAATAAATAAATAAATATATAAAAGTGGGTTAGGACGCTGAGCTTGTCGACCAGATGGTTGGCAGTTTGGCGGGTCGAATCCCGAGTGCTGCGTCGCAGAGTGAGTGCCTGTTACTCGTCCCAGCTTCTGCCAACCTAGCAGTTCGAAAGCACGTAAAAATGCAAGTAGAAAAATAGGGACCACTCCGGTGGGAAGGTAACAGCGCTCCTTGCGCCTTTGGCGTCTAGTCATGCCGGCCACATGACCACGGAGACGTCCTCGGACAAGCGCTGGCTCTTCGGCTTTGAAACGGAGATGAGCACCGGCCCCTAGAGTCGGAAACGACTAGCACGCATGTATATATATCTACATAAAGCCTCATCCGGTTTCGTTCGCAATCTTTCTTCCTTCTGCAAAGGTACAGGTAGTCCTTGACTTACAACCATGACTGAGCTCAACATTCTGTTGCTAAGCAAGACAGCTGTTAAGTGAGTTTTGCCCCATTTCATGATCTTTCTTGCCACAGTTGCTAAGCGAATCACTGCCATTGTTCGGTTAGGAACACGGTTGTTAAGTCAGTCTGGCTTCCCCATTGGTTTAGGCTTGCCAGAAGGTCACAAAAGGGGAATCACATGACCCCGGGACACGAGCCACTTGGCAAGCATCTGAATTTTGATCAGGTGATCATGGGGATGCTGCAATGGTTGCTCTTCTCTGCACTCTTTCTAGAGTACAGAGTACGTACTGAGTGTTCTTGCCTTGAATCTCAGTTTCTGCCTCTTCAGTGTGGCCTTGCCCTTGCCTTGGGGATTTAGCTTCGCCCTGTAGATTTGCCTTGTCTTGGGGACTTGCCTTTGCCTTGGGGTCTAATGTAGGCTTCTTTTTGGTAGCCTGTGGAACTCGTTGGGTGGAGCTGATGCCAGCACAGGGAATTGCTGGGGAATATTTGCTGGGGAAATTGCTGGGGATCTCGGAGTCCTAGTGGACAATCACTTAAATCGGAGCCAGCCGTGTGCTGCAGCTGCCAAAAACGCCAACACAGTGCTAGGCTGCATTAACAGAGGGATAGAATCAAGATCCCCCTTCATGGCTTACTGCCTTGTCGTGGCGAAGGGGCTTGCGTAATTCAATGAAGCTATGAGCTATGCCGTGCAGGGCCACCCAAGACGGACAGGTCATAGCAGAGAGTTCTGACAAAACGTGATCCACTGGAGAAGGAAATGGCAACCCACTCCAGTATCTTTGCCATGAAAACCCTATGGACAGTACCAAAAGGCAAAACGATATGACGCTGGAAGATGAGCCCCTCAGGTCGGAAGGCGTCCAATATGCTACTGGGGAAGAGCAGAGGGCTAGTACTAGTAGCGCCAGAAAGAATGAAGCGACTGGGCCAAAGCCGAAAGGACGCTCAGCTGTGGATGTGTCTGGTGGTGAAAGGAAAGTCCGATGCTGTAAAGATTTTTTCTCCATAGGAACCTGGAATGTAAGATCCATGAATCAAGGAAAACTGGACGTGGTCAAACAAGAGATGACAAGACTGAACATTGACATCTTAGGTATCAGCGAACTAAAATGGACAGGAATGGGTGAATTTAATTCAGATGACCATCAGGTATACTACTGTGGGCAAGAATCCTTCAGAAGAAATGGAGTAGCCTTCATAGTCAATAAAAGAGTAGGAAAAGCAATACTGGGATACAATCCTCAAAATGACAGAATGATCTCAGTTCGAATCCAAGGCAAACCATTCAATATCACAGTAGTCCAAGTCTATGCCCCAACCACCAGTGCTGAAGAGGATGAAATTGACCAGTTCTATGAAGCACTACAGCACCTTATAGAACTAACACCAAAAAATGATGTTCTTATCATCATGGGGGATTGGAATGCTAAAGTAGGAAGCCAAAAGATAACTGGAATAACAGGCAAGTTTGGCCTTGGAGTGCAAAATGAAGCAGGGCACAGGCTGATAGAATTCTGTCAAGAGAATACGATGGTCATAGCAAACACTCTTTTCCAACAACCCAAGAGACGGCTCTACACATGGACATCACCAGATGGTCAACACAGAAATCAGATTGACTATATGCTCTGCAGCCAAAGATGGAGAAGCTCTATACAGTCAGTAAAAACAAGACCAGGAGCTGACTGTGGCTCAGACCATGAGCTTCTCCTTGCAAAGTTTAGGCTTAAACTGAAGAAAGTAGGGAAAAGCACTAGGCCAGTCAGGTATGAATTAAATCATATCCCTGTTGAATATACAGTAGAGGTGACAAATAGATTTAAGGAATTAGATCTGATAGACAGAGTGCCTGAAGAACTATGGACAGAGGTTCGTGACATTGTACAACAGGTAGCAACCAAAACCATCCCAAAGAAAAAGAAATGCAAGAAAGCAAAATGGCTGTCTGAGGAAGCTTTGCAAATAGCTGAGGAAAGGAGGGAAGCGAAAGGCAAGGGAGAAAAAGAAAGATACACCCAATTGAATGCAGAATTCCAGAGAATAGCTAGAAGAGATAAGAATGCCTTCTTAAATGAAAAGTGCAAAGAAATAGAAGAAAACAATAGAATAGGGAGGACCAGAGATCTTTTCAAGAAAATTGGAGAAATGAAGGGAACGTTTCATGCAAAAATGGGCATGATAAAGGACCAAAATGGCAGGGACCTAACAGAGGCAGAAGAGATTAAGAAGAGGTGGCAAAATTACACAGAAGAACTATACAAGAATGAGCTTAACGTCCCTGATAATCACAATGAGGTGGTCACTGACCTCGAGCCAGACATCCTAGAATGTGAAGTGAAGTGGGCCTTAGAAAAGCTGAGCAACAACAAAGCTAGTGGAGGTGACAGTATTCCAGCTGAGCTATTCAAAATCTTAAAAGACAATGCAGTAAAAGTGCTACACTCAATTTGCCAGCAAATTTGGAAAACTCAACAGTGGCCACAGGATTGGAAAAGATCAGTTTACATTCCAATTCCTAAGAAAGGCAGTGCCAAAGAATGTTCAAACTATCGCACCATTGCACTCATTTCTCATGCTAGTAAAGTCATGCTTAAAATCCTACAAGCTAGACTTCAGCAGTATGTGGATCGAGAACTACCAGAAGTACAGGCAGGATTTCGAAGAGGCAGAGGAACTAGAGATCAAATTGCCAACATACGCTGGATCATGGAGAAAGCTAGGGAGTTCCAGAAAAACATCTACTTCTGCTTCATTGACTATGCTAAAGCCTTTGATTGTGTGGATCATAACAAACTGTGGCAAGTTCTTAAAGAGATGGGAGTACCAGACCATCTTATTTGTTTCTTGAGAAACCTATATGCGGGTCAAGAAGCAACAGTGAGAACTGGACGCGGAACCACTGATTGGTTCAAAATTGGGAAAGGAGTCCGGCAAGGCTGTATACTGTCGCCCTGCCTATTTAACTTATATGCAGAGCACATCATGAGAAAGGCAGGGCTAGATGAATCAAAAGTTGGAATTAAGATTGCCGGAAGAAATATCAACAACCTAAGATACGCAGATGATACCACTCTAATGGCAGAAAGTGAAGAAGAACTAAAGAGCCTCTTGTTGCAGGTGAAGAAGGAGAGTGCAAAACTTGGGTTGAAACTTAACATTAAGAAAACCAAGATCATGGCATCTGGCCCTCTCAATTCCTGGCAAATAGATGGGGAAGAAATGGAGGTAGTGACAGATTTTATTTTCCTGGGCTCCAAGATCACTGCAGATGGGGACTGTAGCCAAGAAATTAAAAGACGCTTGCTCCTGGGGAGGAAAGCCATGGCAAATCTAGACAGCACACTAAAAAGCAGAGACATCACCCTGTCAACAAAAGTGCGTATAGTCAAGGCTATGGTCTTTCCAGTTGCAATGTATGGTAGTGAAAGTTGGACCATAAGAAAGGCTGAGCGCCAAAGAATTGAGGCCTTTGAACTGTGGTGCTGGAGAAGACTCCTGCGAGTCCCTTGGACTGCAAGGCGATCAAACCGGTCAGTCCTAGAGGAGATCAACCCTGACTGCTCTTTAGAAGGCCAGATCCTGAAGCTAAAACTTAAATCCTTTGGCCACCTAATGAGAAGGAAGGACTCACTGGAGAAGAGCCTCATGCTGGGAAAGGTTGAGGGCAAGAGAAGAAGGGGACGACAGAGAATGAGGTGGCTGGATGGAGTCACTGAAGCAGTAGGCGTGAGCTTAAATGGACTCCAGAAGATGGTAGAGGACAGGAAGGCCTGGAGGAATGTTGTCCATAGGGTCGCGATGGGTCGGACACGACTTCGCAGCTAACAACAACAACAACAGAATCAAGATCATGTGAAGTATTAATACCACTTTACAATGCCTTGGTAAGGCCACACTTGGAATTCTGCATCCAGTTTTGGTCACCACAATGTAAAAAAGATGTCGAGACTCTAGAAAGGGTACAGAGAAGAGCAACCAATTATTATTATTATAATACTAATTTAGGCTCAGAAGCCTTAATTAGAAGCTCCTGACACCTGTGGTTTGTGTGTGAGTGTGAGCAGAACAGCGTGTCACTTTTTCCAGTGCTGTTGTAACTTCAAACGGTTACAGGGGGTTCAACTAGAAGACCTCCAAGGTCCCTTCTAACTCTGTTATTCTGTAATAATAATAATAATAATAATAATAATAATAATAATAATAATAATAATAATAATAATAATAATAATAATAATGATAATAATAATAATAATAATAATAAGTTGGAAGGGACCTTGGAGGTCATCTAGTCCAACCCCCTGCTCAGGCAGGAAACCCTATACCATTTCAGGCAAATGGCTGTCCAGTCTCTTCTTAAAAACTTCCAGTGTTGGAGCATTCACCACCTCTGGAGGCAGGTCGTTCCACTGGTTAATTGTCCTCACTTGTCAGGAAGTTTCTCCTTAATTCCAGGTTGCTTCTCTCCTTGTTGTTATTCTGTTGCTGTTCTGTTCTTCTATCATTCTGTTATTCTGCTGTTCTTTTATTCTGCTATTCTGTTATTCTATCATTCTGTTATTTTTATCATTCTGCTGTTCTTTTATTCTATCATTCTGTTATTCTGCTATTCTTATTCTATCATTCTGTTATTTTTATCATTCTGTTATTCTGCTATTCTTTTATTCTGTTATTCTATCATTCTCTTATTCTATCATTCTGTTATTTTTATCATTGTTATTCTGCTATTCCTTTATTCTATCATTCTGTCATTCTGCTATTCTTTTATTCTGTTATTCTATCATTCTGTTATTTTAATCATTCTGTTATTCTGCTATTCTTTTATTCTATCATTCTGTTATTCTGCTATTCTTTTATTCTGTTATTCTATCATTCTGTCATTCTGCTATTCTGAAAACCATCAGCATTGACAAAATCCCCATCAGTAAATTGCAAAAGGCGGAACATCTGACATCCTGCGACCAGGCCTTCAACATCGTCAAACGTCCACATCTGCCTACCCCCGGTCCTTGGGAAGGACTCGATAGGCGGGCAAAAATGCCAAATCCAGTCTGAACATCGGCCTGACGGTGTGACCAACCACAATAACACACCTTTTTTTTCCTTACACCTCTTTCCCAAAGAAATCACACACACACACACACGCGCACACCCCCAAAAAACTGGGCACAAACCCGATCTATTCCATCACGCCGTGCGCACCAAGGCGGATTACGCTTCGGTGAATGTCTTTATTTTCTGGTAAAGCAGAAATCCGTGGTGGCTTTTGCTTTGACATCCTTATGAAGCGGCTTGATTGATCGTGACCCCAGGAAGCCGTCCTCCCCTCGTGGTGCCGAGAAAATAAGGGTAATGATCGTCCAGGTGGAAAAAAAAAACGGGGGCCTTGAAAAGACTATTGAGACGGTATCGTTCTGGCTGTCAGAGCATCCAATTTCCTGCAGCTCTGTTTGAATAATAAACTAAATAAGATAAGAGAGTTGGTAAGCAGGTGTGCGGTTGTCTTTATAAACGCCTTGGATCCAGATAGCCACGGCTTGTTTTTTCTTTTTTTCTTTTTTTTTTTAAAAAAAACAACATTAAAAAAAAAAGAGCTTGAAATAATTCAGCTTTTTGCCATCTGGCTGGGGTTGGAAAGCGTGAGGCTGGCCTCCCGCATTTTAATAACTTAAAGTGAAATAAAATCAGCAAGTCCTACGGAAGGTTGGCGAAATTTGGCATCTCAGAAATGTTTGCAAAGGCAGGAAAAACAAGTGAAGAATAAGCCGCACGCTTTTCCTTCATATCTCCTTTCTTTACCCCCCTCCCTTGCCACCCTGCCCATTTTGTCTGTTTTGCATTTTAGGGTTTTTTTTTGTTTGTTTAAAGAAATGTTGACCCTCAAATAGATCTAATTTTCAGCACTCTTACTTGAACGCAGACTTTTGATGTGGACAGAAACTCTTTGCAGTTTGTACTATAAGCTTTGTACGGGCGGCGTATAAATGTAATAAGTAAATTTAATAACAGACCTTCTTCCTCCTATCTTCCCCACAACAAGAAGAACCCTCTGAGGTGATTTGGGCTGAAAGAGAGGGACTGACCCAAAGTCATCCAGCCAACTTTCAGGCCTAAGGTGGGACTCGAACTCACCGTCTCTTGCTGATTGGCCCAAAGTCACCCAGCCAGCTTTCAGGCCTAAGGCGGGACTCGAACTCACCGTATCCTGCTGATTGGCCCAAAGTCACCCAGCCAACTTTCAGGCCTAAGGCGGGACTCGAACTCACCGTCTCCTGCTGATTGGCCCAAAGTCATCCAGCCAACTTTCAGGCCTAAGGCGGGACTCAAACTCACCGTCTCCTGCTGATTGGCCCAAAGTCACGCAGCCAGCTTTCATGACTAAGGCAGGACTAGAACTCACTTGTCTCCTGCTGATTGGCCCAAAGTCACCCAGCCAACTTTCAGGCCTAAGGTGGGACTCGAACTCACCGTCTCCTGCTGATTGGCCCAAAGTCACCCAGCCAACTTTCAGGCCTAAGGTAGGACTCGAACTCACCGTCTCCTGCTGATTGGCCCAAAGTCACCCAGCCAACTTTCAGGCCTAAGGCGGGACTCGAACTCACCGTCTCCTGCTGATTGGCCCAAAGTCACCCAGCCAACTTTCAGGCCTAAGGCGGGACTCGAACTCACCGTCTCCTGCTGATTGGCCCAAAGTCACGCAGCCAGCTTTCATGACTAAGGCAGGACTAGAACTCACTTGTCTCCTGCTGATTGGCCCAAAGTCACCCAGCCAACTTTCAGGCCTAAGGTGGGACTCGAACTCACCGTCTCCTGCTGATTGGCCCAAAGTCACCCAGCCAACTTTCAGGCCTAAGGCGGGACTCGAACTCACTGTCTCCTGCTGATTGGCCCAAAGTCACCCAGCCAACTTTCAAGCCTAAGGTGGGACTCGAACTCACCGTCTCCTGCTGATTGGCCCAAAGTCACGCAGCCAGCTTTCATGACTAAGGCAGGACTAGAACTCACTTGTCTCCTGCTGATTGGCCCAAAGTCACCCAGCCAACTTTCAGGCCTAAGGTGGGACTCGAACTCACCGTCTCCTGCTGATTGGCCTAAAGTCACCCAGCCAACTTTCAGGCCTAAGGCGGGACTCGAACTCACTGTCTCCTGCTGATTGGCCCAAAGTCACCCAGCCAACTTTCAAGCCTAAGGTGGGACTCGAATTCACCGTCTCCTGCTGATTGGCCCAAAGTCACCCAGCCAGCTTTCATGACTAAGGCAGAACTAGAACTCACTTGTCTCCTGCTGATTGGCCCAAAGTCACCCAGCCAGCTTTCAGGCCTAAGGTGGGGCTAGAACTCACCGTCTCCTGCTGATTAATACATTTCTTTTTATTTGAATAAATGACAATTAAATATAGACATTTTCTGCAAGTAATAACCACATCAGCATAAAGCTTCTTTTCTAATTGATCATCTTGATTGCATCGTTATAGATCCTGTTTACAAAATTCTTATTTAAATTTGTTTTCCCCACAATATTCAAAGCATTCTCACTGGTTAAGATTTTCTCAAAATTAGTTACACTTAAGTATTTAAGTCTTTTTTTTTCTCATACAAGCCATCCCAACACTTTTACAATTCTCATATCTTACAAAAAAAAATAGAAAGAGAAAAAAAACCCTAAAAAACATTTCTTTTATATAAACCATCCCAACATTTTTATGGGATGGAAAGAAAAAAAATACTGTATTACTTGAGGGGTTCATCCCTCTTAAACTAATCTTCATTTATATCCAAAATCTTTCTATTTCTTTAACTATCTTCAAACAAATGTTTAATTTTTCAATATTCCCTCTGGTAAATCCCATTGTTGAAGGAAAAGTCTTCATCGTGGGTCAGTCCAAGCCGGGAGTAAACAACATGGTGACTGCTTTAGAAAGAAGGTTGCAGTTTATTGAAGAGGAGAGTCAGACAGGAAGATGGCTCTGGAAGAAAAAAAGAGAGAGAGAGCACATGTAGGGAGTGGGTTTTTATACCCTCTGGAGCCTGTGTCCCTTTGGCATCTGTGGGTTAATCCTATTATGTCCTGTCTTAGAGTTTGGGTGGGCTATGTAGATTTTAGGTGTCTTTGTCTTCCTAAGCTTCTAGTTGGAGGGCTATAACCTTCCTGAATGGATGATCACATCTGCATTTCGACAGAGCTGATTTCTGCTTGGGGGAGGGAGACTTGGGGCTATTAAGAAAAACTGGGCATTTTCTGCCTCTTTAAGATCCTTTGAGGAAATATATTTTTCTGCCCTTTTAATATTTCCTTCTCCAGGGTGGCTGACTTCCCACATCATCATCTATTTTTTTTAATTCTCATGAGCCATTTTTTTTTTGCCAAATATCTTTCCTGATCAGTATGCTTTGTTGAATCAAAGAATCTTCCCATAATCTTATAAGTGTTGTTGCAGGTACAAAAGACAAAACAGGTAAGATGTTTTTATAGGAAGGTTTTATTTCCTTAAACTTAACAACCCTTCTCGTGATTCACTTAACAATCACCAGAAAACAATCACGTAATAACCCGCTTAACGACTGCTATCACATGCAACTATAATTTCGGGTTCCATTAAAGTTGTAAGTTGAGGACTACCCGATAGGCATATTTGCAGAAGGATGGAGTCATATATATATATACTCGTGGCTTGTCAAACTGGCCTCACAAAAGAATATGCCACATTCTTGGGAATACAGGCAATCTTCAGCCAGATGTTTAGACTGGATTTGACCATTTTGTCTATCGTCCTAGCGAGTCCTCCCCAAGGGTTTGGGGTAAGCAGATGCTGTTGTTTAATAATATTAAAGGTATCATCACAGGATGTAAATTGTTCCAAGAAAAGCTGCCTTTTGCAATTGAACGATGGGGATTTTGTCAATGCCGATGGTCTTCAAATGGGGCTCCAGATGTTTTGAAATTGCACCAAAGACATTTATTAGTATTGGTACTATCTTTTCTTTTATTATTATTATTATTATGGTGGATTGCACAGTCAACCAGATGTTTAGACTGGATTTCGGGAGAAGGGCGGTATACAAATTAAATTATTATTATTATTATTATTGCAGGGGTCTTTGAACTTGGCCCTTTTATGACTTGTGGACTAATGCTGGCTGGGGGATTCTGGGAGTTGAAGTCCACACGTCTTAAAGTTGCTGAGGTTGAGAAACACTGGCAGAAATTAACAGAAATTTCTTCTTTAGAAATGCCCCCTTTTCCCAGACATTACATAAAATTGGGGTTATGATAGAGCGGAAGACACAGGAATATCTCTCTCTCTCTCTCTCTCTCTCTCTCTCTCTCTCTCTCTCTCTCTCTCTCTCTCTCTCTCTCTCTCTGTGTGTGTGTGTGTGTGTGTGTGTGTGTGTGTGTGTACAGGAATATCTGTGTATCAAAAAAGTCAAAATGGCAGCTAAAACTCTATGATCTCAGAGGAGAAGCAACTCTATGATCACGGCCCTGCTTCCTTTTTTTTTTTAATATGATATGTGTTACCTTGGGCCTCCATTTTGACTTTTTCGCCTCCTGCCTACCAACCAACTCCAGATTAAGAGACAAACATTAGAAAGTGTTTTTTAAGGCGAGATTGGACAGCCATTTGTTGGGAACGGCATAGGGCTTCCTGCTTAAGCAAGGGGTCGCTCTAGAAGACCTCCAAGGTCCCTTCCAACTGTATTTTGGATGGTGTCAATCTTGGTTAAGAAACACAAAAAAACAAACAAAAAAGATGTTTTTTTGAAGGCTGGGAAGAGGAATCGAGCTTTGCATCGTTTTTGGTATTCTCTCCTGCCTGCAGAATTGGCTGGTTTGTAATTTTTAAAGCCAGTGTATTTCTGTTTCTTAACAACAGCTGACTGTGTTGCAAATGGCCAATGAAACAGCTATGGAAAAACTCCTGGTGTTTTTATTTACCTCTTTTGTTAAAAGCTATTGTTAAAAGAAAAATAGCAGGGCTGTGAGGTAGGCGGGTCCTGTGGTCCGTCGGTGGCCCAGCTGAGGGCTACAAAATGCAGAATAAAAATCAGCCCATAGAAGAACAGGTCGTCCTCGACTTACGACACCAACTGAGCCCAAAATTTCTGTTGCTAAGTGAGACATTGGTTAAGGGAGCTTAGCCCCACGTTATGACCTTTCTTGCCACGGATGTTAAGGGAATCACTGTAGCTTTTAAGTTAGTCACATGGTTGTTAAGTGAATCTGGCTTCCCCATTGAGTTTGCTGGTAGAAGGTCACAAAAAGGGATCATATGACCCTGCAAACGTCATAAATGGGAGACAGATGTCAAGCATCTGAACTTTCATCACGTGACCCTGAGGATGCTGCAACCGTCGTAAGTGTGAAAAATTGACACGAGTCCCTTTTTTTGAGTGCCGTTGTAACTTTGAAAAGTCACTAAATGAATTGTTATAAGTCGAGGACTAACTGTATTTACTGTACAAATAGTCCTCAATTTACAACCATTTGTTTAGTGGCCATTCAAAGTTACATTGGCACTGAAAAATGGGACCTGCAACCAGTCCTCACACTTACAACCGTTGCAGAGTCCCCGTGGTCATGTGATCAAAATTTGGGTGCTTGGCAACCAGGATGTATTTATGACAGTGAGGTCACATGATCTCCATCTGCAGCTTTCCTGGCTGGCTTCCAGCAAGCAAAGTTAATGCGGGAAGCCAAATTTGCTTAGCGACCTGTGTGATTCACGCAACAACTTGATCTCATTTTCTGGTCAAAAGAGCAGGACCTAAAAAGGGGGAAATTATTAATCTAAATTTAAAAAGATTAAAAACTTTAATAAAAATGTAAATTTAATAAAAACCTACATTCTACTTGGCCAAATAATGGTTGTGCCAGATCATAAAATTGGCTGTGACTCCCTTAACGACTGCGTCACTTAGCAATGGAAGTTGTGCTTTTAATTGTGGTCATAATTCGAGGACTACCTGTACTTACAACCCCAATTCATAATTCTGACAGTCGATCCCTGCCCCAGTGGTCATGTGACCAGACTTTAAGCACTAGACAACAAAGGCACATTTATGGACGTTTGCAGTGTCCCATGGTCACCCAAAATGGCACATTTCCCAAACCACCGATTTGCTTAACCACCACGGTGTTCACTCAACAACCGCCACATAAAAGGTTGCAAAATCGGATTGGTTGGGACCCAAGGATCATTCTAGTCCAAGGGTTGGCAACCTTGGTTCTTTTTTTTTTATTGAAAAGTTTTAAAATACAGTTTTCCTTTAAGAATCCCCCCTTCCCCCTCCCTCCTCCTGCTGGTTGAGGAATTCAGCTCCCAGAATTCCTCAACCAGCATGGCTCAGCTTGGGAACCTCCCCCTTTCCCCTCAGCATGGCTGGCTCAGGAATTCTGGGAGTTGAAGTCCACAAATCATAAAAGAACCAAGGTTACCTACCCCTGTTCTCGTCTAACCGTCTAGGACGGAGGTCTTCAAACTTGGCCCTTTTATGACTTGTGGACTTCAACTCCCAGAATTCCTCAACCAGGCACGCTGGCTGAGAAATTCTGGGACCTGAAGTCCACAAGTCATAAAAGGGTCAAGTTTAGGTCCAATAAAACTTGAATTAAAAAGAAAAATAAAAGGGTCAAGTTTGAAGACCCCTGTTCTAGGATGTGCTTTCCTGAGAAGGTTGTCCAAGCCTCTTTGGAAAAGCCTCCAGAGATGGAGAACCTACAGCTTCCATAAGAGATATTAGTCCAGATCTTATTGCTGGGAAGTGTTTCCTGATATTTAAATAAAACCTAAGTAGTTCACTTATCAAACCGGACAACAGTCTTGTGAGGTAGGCTGGGCCAAGAGTAATTGGCCTGAGGAGCTTTGATGGTTGAGAGGGGATTAGAACATGACTCCTCCCACTCCTCATCCAGATCCAGAGGACACAAACCCTTAGACCGGGGGTTTTTTCCCCCCAAACTTGACCCTTTTATGACTTGTGGACTTCAACTCCCAGAATTCCTCAACCAGGCACGCTGGCTGAGAAATTCTGGGACCTGAAGTCCACAAGTCATAAAAGGGTCAAGTTGAGCCCTGACAGCCCTGCAGCTCCAGCCGTCTCTTGCTCAGGCTTGTGCGGTGCAGCCACCGGTTCAACTCATTCCCCTCCCCTGCTACCACTTTTCTAGAATTTGTCCCGTACCACCTGCCAGGTGCCCACGTACCACAGGTGGTACCCATGCCACTGGTTGAAAAGCCCTGCCCAAAGTCACCTAGCTGGCTTTCATGGCTAAGGACGAGACTAGAACTCACCGTCTCCTATTTTCTAGCCTGATGCCTTAACCACAAGGCAACTCCAACGTACACCCCTCATTTTCCCTATTTGACTATAAGAGGAATTTTTACAACTTAGATTTATTTTCATTCCTCACACTGTGTAGAATGTCAAAACATCATTTCCAAAGTCCTGGGTTTATTTTAATTTTCCCTTCGCTCCTTCTCTTTTTCCAGTTTCCCACACATTATTGAAAAATCTTCATTTCTATTTTCAGTCTCTGTCACTTAAGTGAGCATTTATCCATAATCTCTGTTCGGCACTGTCTGAGCTGTAATAATAACAATAAAAACACTTCTATAAATACACTTTCCAATATGTAGTGAAATGTATGGTTCTTATTTGAAGGATGCAATTAACGGTGTTACTTGATACCTAGAAAAACTGGGGGGGGGGGAATCTGCAGCCAGATGTCAGATGTTCCAAGTCAAGCTGCCTTTTGCCATTGACTGGTAGTGATTTTGTGCAATTGACTGACAACGATTTTGCTCAAGTAATAAAAACACTTCCATAAATACATTTTCCAATAGGAAGTGGAAAGGGCAGTTCTCGCTTGAAGGATGCAGTTAACGGTGTTACTTGAAAGCTAGAAAAACTGCTGGGAACTATCCTCCAGGAAGTACGGGGAGTCCTTGACTTATGAACAGTTACTTAACGACCAGAGGATTCACAAAAATGAAAGAGATGATTGTCGGCTTCAGAAAAGGCAGGCACAGCCACACTCCTCTGTGCGTGAATGTTTCACCTGTGGAGGTGGTTACCAGCATCAAATTCCTGGATGTGCAGCTAACGAGTAGGTCAACCTGGTCGCTCAACATTGAGACCCTGGTGAAGCGGGCAGAGCAGTGCCTGCATTTTCTGCGTCGCATGAGAAAAGCACATCTTCCTTCCCCCGTCCTCACCACTTTCTACGGGGGGGGGGGGACGAAGAGCATCCCGTCATACGGCATCACAGTCTGGTTTGGAAGCATCCCTGCTTCGGACAGGAAGGCAGTGCAGAGTGGTGAAGACGGCAGAAAAGATCATCGGCAGTTCCCTCCTTCCCATCCAGGATGTGGCACAGAAGCGTTGCTTGAACAGGGTTCACAAGATTGTCTGGAACACGACACATCCTCTTCACAACCTGTTTTCCTTGTTACCTTTTGGGAGGAGGGGGCTCCGTGGTATCTGAAACAGAACATTGAGATTCAGTCATAGTTTTGTCCCATACAATATTAACCTTCTGAACTCTAAAGCTTCCTCTTTCCGCTATGTATTTAAGGTGGACAGTGATTAATATATATGTATGTATGGGGTAAGGGACGCGGTGGCTCAGTGGGTTAGGACGCTGAGCTCGTCGATCAGAAGGTCGGCAGTTTGGCGGGTCGAATCCCGAGTGCCGCGTAGCAGAGTGAGTGCCTATTACTCGTCCCAGCTTCTGCCAACCTAGCAGTTCGAAAGCACGTAAAAATGCAAGTAGAAAAATAGGGACCGCTACGGTGCCTTTGGTGTCTAGTCATGCCGGCCACATGACCACGGAGACGTCCTTGGACAAGTGCTGGCTCTTCGGCTTTGAAACAGAGATGAGCACCGGCCCCTAGAGTTGGAAACGACTAGCACACATGTGTGGGGGAACCTTTACCTTTACCTTTATGTATGGGGTAGGTAAAAATGACAATAAAAGTTATCCTCTCCTCTCCTGTGCTATCCTATCCTGTTCTATATCTTCTTATCCTTCCCTTCCCTTCCCTTCCCTTCCCTTCCCTTCCCTTCCCTTCCCTTCCCTTCCCTATCCTATCCTATCCTATCCTATCCTATCCTATCCTATCCTATCCTATCCTATCCTATCCTATCCTATCCTATCCTATCCTATCCTATCCTATCCTATCCTATCCTATCCTATCCTATCTGCAATGCTTTGCTTAACAACCATGGCAAAAAGTTTGCAAACTTGAGGGCGTCTTACTTAACAACCGTCTTGCTTAGCAATGGAATGGAAACTGCGATCAAAATTTCCATTGCTAAGCAAGGCGGTTGTTAACTGAGTCAAGCTCAATTTTACCACCCTTTTTTGCCACGGTTGTTAAGCAAACCGCTGCTGTTAAGTGAATCCTGGTGGTCCTTAAGCCAAATCCAGCTTCCTTTATTGATTTTGGCTGTCGGAAGCCAGCTGGGAAGGTCGCAAATGAGGATCACATGACCCCAGGATGCTGCAGTTGTCATAAATACATGCTGGTTGGCCAAGTACCCCCCGATTTTGGCCACCTGATCTTGGGGGCGCTGCGGCAGTTGTAAGTGCGAGGACCGGCTGTAAGTCCATTTTTTCAGGGCAGTTGTAACTTCAAACAGTCGCTACACAAATGGTTGTAAGTTGAGGACTACCTGCAAACTTTCCAAGTACAGGTAGTCCATGACCTATGACCACTTTGGAACCCCAAAATTTCTGTTACTAAGCGAGATGGTGGTGAAGTGAATTTTTCCCCATTTTGCGACCTTCCTTGCCACTGTCATTAAGTGGATCGCTGCGGTTAGGAAGTTAGTAACAAAGTTATTAAGTGAATCGCTGCAGTCATTAAGTGAGTCACAAGGTCGTTAAGTGAATCTGGCTTCCCCCGTTGACTTTGCTTGTCAGAAGGTGATAAAAGGGGATCCCCCTGACCCCGGATGCTGCAACCGTCATAAATACGAGTCAGTTGCCAAGGGTCTGAATTTTGATCATGTGACCGTAGGGGATGCTGCCACGGTGGTAAATGTGAAAAACGGTCATAAAAGTCACTTTTTTCAGTGCCGCTGTAACTCCGAGCTGTCGCTAAACAGATGGTTATAACTCGAGGACTACCTGGAGATGAAACCCAGACGTGGAAGGCTGGTTTGATGACTTGGTTGGATTAAGGGTGGGTGTGGTTATTTATTTATTTATTTATTTATTTATTTATTTATTTATTTATTTATTTTTGCGCTAAGGTTTTAATCAGTGATCGTAAAGGCAGGAGGGGGAGGAGGTTAAATTATCGCTAGATATTATTTTGTTATTAAGTTTTGCTTTATAGATCGGTGGGGGATTGACACAATCAATCAATCTCATAAATCAAGGGAGAGAGCCACAGGGATGTCTCTGCTTATTATAATTATTCCAATCCCTTTTTAACGCTGGACCGGGAGGGTGAAAATGGGGGTTCAAGGGCACCTTTCCCCACAGAAAAAAATAGGTGCAAAACTATGGACTGGCCGCCTCGTCTCATTCACCAGGTTGTAGTCGAGGAAATGCACCAGGTTGTAGTCGGTGCAAATTCGAGGAAGAAACCAATAAATCATCTCTGTCAGGTGGTTCTCAATTTACAGCCATTGATTTAGCGCAGGGTTAGGCAACCTCGGCTCTTTTATGACTCATGGACTTCAACTCCCAGAATTCCTGAGCCAGCCACGCTGAGGGGAAAGGGAGAGGTTTCCAAGCTGAGCCATGCTGGCTCAGGAATTCTGGGAGTTGAAGTCCACGAGCCATCAAAGAGCCAAGGTTAAAGACCCCTGAACTAGACATTCCCAATTCCAGCAACCGTTCTTTGTATGTTTTATCCTCCAATCCCCTGATCATCTTTGTTGCTCTTCTCTGCACTCTTTCTAGAGTAATAATAATAATAAAGTTGGAAGGGACCTTGGAGGTCATCCAGTCCAACCCCCTGCTCAAGCAGGAAACCCAGGGGTAGGCAACCTTGGCTCTTTTATGACTCGTGGACTTCAACTCCCAGAATTCCTGAGGCAGCATAGCTCAGCATGGAAACCTCTCCCTGTCCCCTCAGCATGGCTGGCTCAGGAATTCTGGGAGTTGAAGTCCACAAGTCGTAAAAGAGCCAAGGTTGCCCAGCCCTGGGTTAAGGGAAATAGATATATCTCCTCAATGTGTGGTCCTCAAATGGAACTGCATCCATATGGAGGGAAGTGTGTAGTGGGGTGCCCCAGGGCTCTGTTCTGGGCCCAGTGCTCTTCAACATCTTCATCAGCGATTTGGAGGAGGGGATAGATGGGAAACTCATCAGATTTGCAGACAACACCATGCTGGCAAGGAATAGCCAATACCCCAGAAGACAGGCTTAAGATACAGGAGGATCTGGACAGACTAATCTATCTATCTTATGTCAGGGGGTCTTCAAACTTGGTCCTTTTATAACTCGTGGACTTCAACTCCCAGAATTCCTGAGCCAGCCATGCTGAGGGAAAAGGGAGCCATGGTGGCTCAGGAATTTTGGGAGTTGAAGTCCACGAATCATAAAAGAGACAAGGTTGCCTACCCCTAGCGACTTGCAAGATTTTATTATTAAGCCGATCTCGTCTCAAGGGTCTTTCCCCTTCTTCTAGGGCTGGTTTCTGGGCTCGGCCTACCTCGCAAGGTTGGCAGACAGCTCAGACAAGGGGTGAAGAGACAGGAGGAAAAGCGGTCCCTACTCCCGGTAATTCCTCAAACTACACCCATTCGTTGAGTGACCGTTGGAAGTTCCAACGGCGCTGAAAAAACTGAACTTGTGAACTTTTCCCCCACACTTAACGACCGTTGCAGCATCCCCCTGTGGTCACGTGATCAAAATTTGGACACTGTTGTGTGTTTTTGACAGTTGCCCCACCATGGGCTCACCTGAACCCCTTTTTGCGACCTTCCAAGCCGGCTTCCGACCAGCAAATTCAAAGGGGGAAGTCAGATTTGTTTAACAACTGCCTGATTCGCTTAACGGCTATGGCAAAAAAAGTCATAAAATAGGGGACACCTCTCTTGCTTAGCAATGGAGGTTCGGGGCTCCATTAAAACTCTCCTGTTTGTAACTTTAACCGGGGCAAAACAGGAAATGGTAGGGCAACATTTTTTGATTCAAATTCCCTCAGGTGGGCTGTCCCAAAGGTGCTTTTTTTTTCCAGGAGGCCATTGCACTTTTTTTGTTTTTCTTTGAAGACGTTTCGCTTCTCCTCCAAGAAGCTTCCTCAGCTCTGACTGGGTGGTGAAGAATGGAAGGATTTATACTCCTTGCAGACAGCTGATCCTTTGCATTCTTTAGAGCAGGGGTCCTCATACTTGGCCAGTCTAAGACTTGTGGACTTCAGCTCCCAGAATTCCCCAGCCAGCATGGCTGACTGGGGAATTCTGGGAGTTGAAGTCCACAATTCTTAAAGTGGCCAAGTTTGAGGAACCCCTGTTTTAGAGGGCCGTTGAAGCCATTTGGAGGATTATCTGTGTCCTCAGGGTCGCCTGTGCAGTGTATGCCTCTCAGCATACACAAAGGACAGCACAGCAGGAGGCTGATGGTGCAGATCAGCAGGGGGTTTGGACAGCTCCGGGCGATAACCGCTCACGCGGGATAAGCCTAATGAGTTAAGCGGTTGACAGCCCCAGGCATGGTCAGCCTGGCGGGAAGCCAGGATTTAAACCCATTGGTCACCTGCACTGGCGGGAAGCCCAGGTTTGAACTGATTGGATGCCATCCACCTGGGCAGGTACAAATAGATGCCAGGTTCCCCTGTTTCCCCAGTTCGTTCTGTTCTGAATAAACTCATCATTACCCAGCTCTGTGTCCGCCTCTCTGTGAAGCACGCGACTTTACAGCCTGAGTGGTGCAAATGGGTGTGGAGCACTACTCCATCAGAGCTGAAGAAGCTTCTTGGATGAGAAGTGAAACATCTTCAAAGTAAAACAAGAAATTCCCGTTGCCTCTTGAAAAAGCATCTTTGGGACAGCTATTACCTGGATGACTGAGAATCTCCATAGACATTAAGCGATGCACCTCAAATGGGCTAATTTACAGAATGCACCCCCAAATCTGGAACCCCCAACTCCCACGGGATTGCAAAGTGTGGGACTTCAGTGCTGCTACACAAAGGTTGCGTAGACCAGTAAAGTTCTACATTTAGGCAAGAAAAACCAAATGCACAGTTATAGTATGGCTGGTACCTGGCTCAATAGTAGTAACTGTGAGATGGGCCTTGGCGTCTTAATAGACAATCACTTAAATGTGAGCCAGCCCGTGTGCGGCAGCTGCCAAAAAAGGCAACACAATCCTAGTGTCATGGTTCCGACAGATGAAACTCTTCCAAGGAACTTCGAGGCATTGTTTACCTTGGTGGAGCAGTGGGCTAATGCCTCCTTAAGTAACACCAGCTGCCTGCAATTAGTGCAGGTTCGCATCCCACCAGGCTCAAGGTTGACTCAGCCTTCCATCCTTCTGAGGTAGGTAAAATGAGGACCCAGATTGTTGGGGGCAATTAAGCTGACTTTGTAATAATGCCGCTTGGGGTGTGTGTGAAAGCCCTAACAAGCAGGCATATACATAGAATGAAGGCTACTGCTAAGCTTGTAAGCCGCCCTGAGTCTTCGGAGAAGGGCGGGATATAAATGGAATTAAAATAAAAAAAATAAATAAAATACCTTAAAGGATCTTTTATTCGAGTAGCATAACATCGGCACTTACATAATCGAAGCCGAAAACTGAATTTCCCCTCCGCTTAGTATCCAAGCACAATTCCCTCCTCCAATTAAAAGTCATAAATCATGTTCCCCAGTTAGCTTGAAGTGTGCGGGCTTCTTCTCCAGCTCTCCAGCCGGCCAATTCTTTATCAGCTCTGGGCTCAATAACCTTGATTCTCACGCTAGGTTTAGTGTTGTTATGTCTAGCTGGACTCTCATTTGCATTCCCCCCTCCCAGCACCATCTGAGTCTAAAAGCGATAGAGGAAAAATGGCTGCATTTCCATTTGTTGTCAATGCAAAAACATCCGATGTTGGCAGGGTTGACACCTAGGCTGCGTCAACAGAGGGATAGAATCAAGATCACGTGAAGTGTTAATACCACTTTACAAGGCCTTGGTAAGGCCACCCTTGGAATCCCCCATCCACTTTTGGTCCCCACGATGTAAGAAAGATGTCGAGACTCTAGAAAGAGTACAGAGAAGAGCAACAAAGATGATCGGGGGACTGGAGGCTAAAACATCTAAAGAAACAAGGATGAAGGTTCGTTCTCCGAGCTTGTGGGTTGGTTTCCGAATCTGATTTTGCTTGTCAGAAGGTCGCCAAAGGGGATCCCCTGACCCCGGGACGCTGCAAGCGTCATAAATACGAGTCAGTTGCCAAGTGGCTGGATTTTGATCATGTGACCACGGGGGATGCTGCAACGGTTGTAAGTGTGAGAAACGATCGTAAGTCACTTTTTTCAGGGTCGTAACTTCAGACAGTCAGTAAAGCAAGTGTTGTAAATTGAAAACTGCCTGTATTCCAAAGAAAGTGGCAGATCCTTTCGTAAAGCCAATCTGACAAGCCAGGAGGAGCGTCAGAGTCCAGATGAAAGATTGGTGCGGGGTGGGCGGTGGCCTTGCAAATGTCCCAGGATGAGGCCTGCTGGGTTTTCTTGGCCAAACGTGAGAACTTGCCCTCTGGGTGACAAAC
The DNA here is from genome assembly GCF_947247035.1 of Vipera ursinii. NCBI lineage: Eukaryota > Metazoa > Chordata > Lepidosauria > Squamata > Viperidae > Vipera > Vipera ursinii. The sequence goes on from NC_139512.1 coordinate 11,389,968, forward strand.
ATCGAGGTAGTGAAGCGATTAAAGGATGCACTGCAGCCGAATGTGGGTTAAAATCTACCTCCTTGAGGCCACTTGTTCTGACCTCAGCTCAGCCTACCTTATAGGGTTGCTGTGAAGAAAGAGTGGAGGAGGTATCTGTCTTCATTCCTGGAGGAAAGGCAGAATTTCAATTTAGATCCTCCTCCTCCTCCTCCTCTCCTCTTTCCCATCCTTCTCATTTTCTCTCTCTCTCCTCCTCCTCCTCCACTCTCCCATCTGTCTTTCTCCTTTCCTCCTTTCCTGCTCCTGCTCTCTGCCTTCCTCTTTCTCCTCTCCCTCTCATCCTTCCCCTTCTCCTTATTTTTCTCCTCCTCCTCCTCCTCCTCCTCCTCCTCCTCCTCCTCCTCCTCCTCCTCCTCCTCCTCCTTTCCCATCCTTCTCATTCTCTCCACCTCCATTCTCCCATTTGTCTTTCTCCTTTCCTGCTCCTGCTCTCTGCCTTCCTCTTTCTCCTCTCCCTCCCATCCTTCCCCTTCTCCTTATTTTTCTCCTCCTCCTCCTCCTTCCTCCTCCTCCTCCCTTTCCCATCCTTCTTATTCTCTCCTCCTCCACTCTCCCATTCGTCTTTCTCCTTTCCTCCTCTCCTGCTCCTGCTCTCTGCCTTCCTCTTTCTCCTTTCCCTCCCATCCTTCCCCTTCTCCTTATTTTTCTCCTCCTCCTCCTCCCTTTCCCATCCTTCTCATTCTCTCCTCCTCCACTCTCCCATTCCTCTTTCTCCTTTCCTCCTCTCCTGCTCCTGCTCTCTGCCTTCCTCTTTCTCCTCTCCCTCCCATCCTTCCCCTTCTCCTCCTGTTCCCTCTCCCCACCTTCTCATTTAATCCTCCCCCTTCTCCCATCACCTCCCTCCCTCCCTCCCTCCCTCCCTCCTCCTCATGCTATGATATGCCCACCATGCCATGCCACCCAGGAGACCCCCTTGTCAGCAAATACCCAGGGCCAACCCTCTACCCATTCACACACACACACACACACACACACACACACACACACACACACACACACACAGATACACTGCACTGATACAGCGCATAGGAACCTTCCCTACAAGATGTGTATTCATCCCTCCCTCCATGCCTTGATGACCCTCAAGGCAACGGCTGCAATCCCGGGTTGCTCTCCCCTCCGTGCTTGCCCTTCCCTCCCCACTGCCGGCTGGCCTCCCCCCACCACTTCAGCAGCTTTTCCCAGCCAGCTGTGTCCCTAGTGATGGCCTCTGAGGGAGCTTCCCTCTTCTGCAGCTCTGCTTCTCTCCCCACCCCCCGCCCCTTCCCCAGTTTTGAAGGTCATCAGTGGCAGTGGAGAAAACGGGCCAAAGGATCTGAAGATTAATCGAGTTTCAAGGTTTAGGTCTCAAGTCTGCCAAGCTGGTCTGCAGAGGGGGGCCCATGACAGCGAATGCAATTTTATATACACGAGTGGGTCCTTACCGGGAGCAAAAAATAAAATAAAAATTAAAAATCTCCTCCTTTGAAAGGCTCTTTGCAGCCTGGGCTTCCATCTGAATTTCGTTAAAGGAGACCAGCTCTTAAGTCGACTTCTCAGATGTCCAATTAAAGGAGTGGAAATCTTTTTCATTTTCTTGCTGAAGTTCGCTTGGAGGACAACCACACCGGGAGTCGTCTGATCCAAAGGACAGAAGCTCGGGAAGGCGCGACTCACATTCCCATAAATTGGCACTTACGACTGCTCTGAGACGCTTTGCTTTCTCACGTTACAGTTCTGCTCCCGAACTCAGATTACTTTCATCTGACCTTTGTTGTCAGTAGCAGCGGTTTGTCCTTTTTTTGTGTGTGTGTGTGTTTTTTGTGTGGGTTGCAAAGCACCCGAAGGCCAGGTAAGGAACAAAGGATGGAATCTGATCAAGGAGAGATTCAACCTAGAACTAAGGAGAAACTTCCTAATAGTCAGGACAATTAACCGGTGGAACTGCGTGCCACCAGAAGTTGTGGGTGCTTCATCACTGGAGGTTTTAAAGAAGAGACTGGACAGCCACTTGTCTGAAATTCTATAAGAAGCCCACGGATGGAAACTAACCAAGGAGAGAAGCAACCTAGAACTAAGGAGGAATTTCCTAACAGTGAGAACAATTAATCAGTGGAACGACCTGCCTCCAGAACCGGTGAATGCTCCAACAGTGGAGGTTTTATAGAAGAGATTACACAACCGTTTGTCTGGACTGAGATTGGGTTTCCTGCTCCAGCAGGGGTTTGGACAATAAACAGAGGCATAGAATCAGGATCGCGCAAAGTATTAGTACCGCTTTACAAAGCCCTAGTAAGACCACACCTGAAATATTGCAGCCAATGTTGGTCACCAGATCACAAAAAAGATGTAGAGAGTTTGGAGAAAATTCAGAGAAGAGCAACTAGGATGAACAAAGGCCTGGAGAGTAAAACATATGAAGAACGGTTGTGGAACATGGGTTTGGCCAGTCTAAAGAAAAGAAGAAATAGGGGAGACATGATACCAGCTATTCCCGTATCTGAGGGGCTGCCACAAGGCAGAGGGGGCCAGGTTGTTCACCAAAGCACCAGAGGGAAGGATGCGAAACAATGGTTGGAAACTGGTCAAAGAGAGAAGCAACCTGGAATTAAGGAGAAACTTCCTGACAGTGAGGACAATCAACCAGTGGAACAGCTTGCCACCAGAAATCGTGGGCGCTCCACCACTGGAGATCTTTAAGAAGAGACTAGACAATCACCTGTCTGAGATGGTGTAGGTTCTCCTGCTTGAGCAGGGGGCTGGACTAGAAGACCTCCAAGGTCCCTTCCAGCTTGATTTGTGTCTGATTCTTGGAGACTGCCTAGATAAGACCCTGCAATTTTCTTATAAGACTTCTGTCCTGGTCATTCCTTCTGCCATTACAGGTAATCCTTGATCTACAACCAGAAATTGATCCCAAAATTTTTGCTGCTAAGTCAGTTTTGACTCGTTGTCCATGATGACCGCGTGACCCTGGAACGCTGCAACCATCATAAATATGAGTCAGTTGACAAGCGTTTGAATTTTGATCACATCACACAGACACAGACACAGACACAGACACACATGCTGCGACGGTCCTAAGCGGGAAAACCGGTCCTAACTCACTTTTCTCAGTGCTGTCGTACCTTTGAACGGTCACTAGAAGAATCGTTGTAAGTCGAGAACTATCTGATGTCAATGCTGCTGACATCGGATGTTCCTGCTTTGACAAACAGATGGAAATGCGGCCATTTTTTCCTCTGTCGCTTTTAGAGTTAGATGATGCTGAGAGGGGGGATGTGGATGAGAGTCCAGCTAGTCCTAACAATAATAACTCAGCAGTGGGAACCCAAGGTCACTGGGCCCAGAGTTGATAGAGATCTGGCAGGATGGAGAGCTGGGGAGAAAGCCCGCCCTTCAAGTTAATTGGGGAATATAATAAATAAATAAATAAATTAATAATAATAATAATAATAATAATAATAATAATAATAATAATAATAATAATAATAATAATAATAATAATGTTGGAAGGGACCTTGGAGGTCATCTAGTCCAACCCCCAGCTCAGGAAGGAAACCCTATACCTGTGGTGGCGAACCTATGCCACCACCCCAGCCCTAGGCCTTCGGCTGAGTTTTATAAAACCTTTTCGCTTTAGGCCTCCACCGCCGTGTGCAAAAAAAAGAGAAAAGGTTCAGTCAATCAATCAATTTCAACTTCTTGTGGTGAAAAAAAATCTCTCGCAAAGTTGGAATTGATTGATTGAATTTTTTAGTCCCACCCACTCTGCCATTACCATGCAGGCCACGCCCACCCAATGGGCCATGTCCACCCGGCACCCAACGATACATAAGTGGGTTTTGGGCTGCGGTTTGTGCACTCGGTCTCTAAAAGGTTCGCCATCACTGCCCTATACCATTTCAGACTTTACCATTTCACTCTCTTCTTAAAAACTTCCAGTGTTGGAGCATTCACCACTTCTGGAGGCAGGTAGTTCCACTGGTTAATTGTTCTCACTGTCAGGAAGTTTCTCCTTAGTTCTAGGTTGCTTCTCTCCTTGACTAGTTTCCATCCGTTGCTTCTTGTCCTGCTTTCAGGTGCTTTGGAGAATAGCTTGACTCCCTCTTCTTTGGGGCAGCCCCTGAGATACTGGAAGACTGCTATCGTGTCACCCCTCACCCTTCTCGTCATTAAACTCGACAATTCCAGCAACCGTTCTTTCTATGTTTTAGCCTCCAGTCCCCTGATCATCTTTGTTGCTCTTCTCTGTACTCTTTCTAGAGTCTCAACAACTTTTTTACATCGTGGTGACCATAACTGGATGCAGTATTCCAAGTGTGGCCTTCCCAAGGCTTTGTAAAGCGGTATTAACACTTCACGCGATCTTGATTCTATCCCTCTGTTAATGCAGCCTAGCACTGTGTTGGCTTTTTTGGCAGCTGCAGCACACGGCTGGCCCCTATTTAAGTGATTGTCCACTGGGACTCCGAGATCCCTCTCACAGTTGCTACTGTTGAGCAAGGTACCACCTATACCAGGGGTAGGCAACCTCGGCTCTTTTATGACTCATGGACGTCAACTCCCAGAATTCCTGAGTCAGCTGACTCAGGAATTCTGGGAGTTGGAGTCCATGACTCATAAAAGAGCCGAGGTTGCCTACCCCTGTCCTATACTGGACCTGTACACTTGGTTTTTCTCGCCTAAGTGTACAACCTTGCTTTTTTTCACCACTGAATTTCATTTTGTTAGATAGCGCCCAGTGCTGAAGTCTGTCCAGATCCTCCTGTATCTTAATTTATGACTTATGATTTATGATTTATGACTGTTAATTGAAGGAGGGAATTGCACTTTGTGCAATTTGTATCCAGGGGATACAACTATACACACACACCAACTATGTGGTGCCAATACTTTCTTTCTTGAATAAAAGATCCTTTAAGGAAAACAATGCCTCGAAGTTCCTTTGAAGAGATTCATCTGTCGGAACCATGACATTTGGATCATCATCGTCACCCTCAACTTTTGCAACTATATACCGCTTGCCATCCCGCCTTAATTTTGATCACGTGACCAAGGAGAAGCTCCAATCGTTGTCACATGCGAGGACCGGTCGTAAGTCACTTTTTTCCGGTGCTGCTGTAATTGTGAAGGGTCGCTAAATGAAAGTCGAGGATCACCTGCAAAGAGCTGGTTTTACTTTCAGTCTGATTGGAAGGGAAACTCAGACTTAATAACCGAATAACGGGGTTGGAAGGGACCTCGGAGGTCATCTAGTCCAACCCCCTGCTCAAGCAGGAGACCCTATACCATTTCAGACCAGTGGCTGTCCAATCTCTTCTTCAAAACTTCCACAACTTCTGGAGGCAGGTTGTTCCACTGGTTAGTTGTTCTCACTGTCAGGAAATTCCTCCTTAATTCCAGGTTGCTTCTCTCCTTGATTAGTTTCCATCTGTTGCTTCTTGTCCTGCCTTCAGGCGCTTCGGAGGATAGCTTGACTGCCTCTTCTTTGGGGCAGCCCCTGAGACATTGGAAGACTGCTATCCTGTCTCCGCTATTTCTTCTTTTCACTTCACTTGATCTGCTTTATGACATCTTTGGGATGCAGAACAGAACTTCTGATTTTTCCCCCCGCCACATTTGGAAAAGGATGCTCAAAGACCCCCAAATTCTCACCTGGTTGATCCTCCCAAATCACCCGGAGCATCCCTGGTCTTTTAGCTGACATTCCTCCGCTGGCACTTCCAGCTAGCTTGTTCTCAGCGTCTTGTTTCTCACACCACCCTCCTTGAAACTTTAATTAATTTATGTATTGTTGCTGTGCTCAGCGCCCGACCTTTTTCTTCTCATCTGGAGATGGATGATGGCTAATGGCGGAGCTTCAAAAAAAAAAAAAAAAGAACGAGATTTATTTGCCAAGGAGGAGGAGGAGGAGGAGGAGGAGGAGGAGGAGGAGAAAAAAAACCCCTGCAGTAATGATTGGGCAGATTGCTTATTTCCCTGCCTGCCTTCTTGAAGATGGCAGTTTAGACTCAATAGATCCGACATGAAATTGCCTTTTGAGGGAAGACAGCTCTTTTCGGATGCTCAACAAGATGATGACGGGAAAGGAGGCTGAAACATGGGAAGAAGGGCTGCAGGAATTGGGGTATGTCTAGTTTAATGACAAGGGACGCGGTGGCTCAGTGGGTTAGGACGCTGAGCTTGTCGATCAGAAGGGCGGCAGTTTGGCGGGTCGAATCCCGAGTGAGCAGAATCCGCGTAGCAGAGTGAGCGTCCCAGCTTCTGCCAACCTAGCAGTTCGAAAGCACGTAAAAATGCAAGTAGAAAAATAGGGACCACTACGGTGGGAAGGTAACAGCGTTCCGTGCTAGTCATGCCGGCCACATGACCACGGAGACGTCCTCGGACAAGCGCTGGCTCTTCGGCTTTGAAACGGAGATGAGCACCGGCCCCTAGAGTCGGAAACGACTAGCATGCATGTGCGGGGGAACCTTTACCTTTACCTTTATCTTAGTTTAATGAAAGGAAGGACGAGGGGTAGCATGATAACAGTCTTCCAATATTTGAGAACCATGAGGACTGGAAACTTACTGCACTTTCAAAGGTATTTATTTATTTATTTATTTATTTATTTATTTATTTATTTATTTATTTATTTATTTAATGCACCGCCCATCCTGTCAGTCTTCACCATATTTGAGGGGCTGCCACAAAGAGGGGGGGGTCAACCTTTTCTCCAAAGCGCCTGAAGGCAGGACAAGAAGGAACGGATGGAAACTCACCAAGGAGAGAAGCAACCTAGAACTAAGGAGAAACTTCCTGGCAGCTAGAACGATTAACCAGTGGAACAACCTGTCTCCAGAAGTGGTGAATGCTCCAACACTGGAAGTTTTCAAGAAGAGACTGGACAGCCATTTGCCTGAAATGGTATAGGGTTTCCTGCCTGAGCAGGGGGTTGGACTAGATGACCTCCAAGGTCCCTTCCAATTCTATTCTATTCTATTCTATTCTATTCTATTCTATTCTATTCTATTCTATTCTATTCTATTCTATTCTATTCTATTCTATTCTATTCTATTCTATTCTATTCTATTCTATTCTATTCTATTCTATTCTATTCGGCAGATGGTGTAGGGTCTCCTGATTGAGCAAGGGTTGGACTAGATGATCTCTAAGGTCCCTCTCCAACTCTGTTATGCTGTTACTTGTATAAGAAAGCAGAGAAGACAAGAATCTGGACCCCCACTATTCCCAACTTGGGGGCGTGGGGGGCAGATCTTCAGAGACCGCACCTTTTCTCTCTCCCCCCCCCCTTTCCCCCCCTCTTCCCCAAACATTCCAAAGAGAGAGAGAGAGAGACTATGAAGTCGCTTGGAATTTGTTCAAGATTGTTAAGCAAGGATTTGCCAAATATCGGAAAGTTAAACCTTTAAAAACCGGGATTGTTTGGAGGAGGGCGGCGAGAATTCGAAAGGTGCTCTGACTGTAGAAATTGATGGCTTAGCGTAAATTCTCCAGTTGCATTTTCTTTAGAGCTTGGCGTTTCCTTTGTCAAAAAGTATTATTCTGTTTAGTAAAACCGTTCAGAGTGGCTTTTTCTTTTCTCTCTCTCTCTTTTTTTCCTAAAAGGCCTGGATGCAATCTTCCTTTGCAAGAATAATCTCCCATTGCAAGGTAAACCTTGGCTTACAGCCACAGCTAAGCCCCTGAGCACCTATCCAGCCTAGACGAGTCCAAATCACCAGGACCAGATGGATTACACCCCAAGGTGTAATTATTATTATTATTTCTATTGCTAGGTGAGAAAGCTGTTAAGTGAGTTTAGTTCCCATGTTATAAACTTTGATGCCAATAATAATAATAATAATAATAATAATAATAATAATAATAATAATAACAACAACAACAACAACAACAACAATAATAATAATAATAATAATAATAATAATAATAATAATAATAATAATAATAATAAAAAAAAATGCCAAATCCAGTGTGAACATCTGGCTGACTGTTCAATAATTAATAATAATAAGAGTGGTAGTAGTAGTAGTAATGCCAAATCCAGTGTGAACATCTAGCTGACTGTGCGATGATCAATAACAACAACAACAACAACAACAACAATAATGTTAGAAGGGTCCTTGGAGGTCATCTAGTCCAACCCCCAGGCAGGCAGGAAACCCTGTACCATTTCAGACAAGTGGCTGTCCAGTCTCTTCTTAAAAACTTCCAGTGTTGGAGGCAGGTAGTTCTGCTGGTTAATTGTTAATTAAATTGTTAATTGTTCTCACTGTCAGGAAGTTTCTGCTTAGTTCTAGATTGCTTCTCTCCTTGACTAGTTTCCATCCGTTGCTTCTTGTCCTGCTTTCAGGTGCTTTGGAGAATAGCTTGACTCCCTCTTCTTTGGGGCAGCCCTTGAGATACTGGAAGACGGCTATCATGTCACTCCTCGTCCTTCTCTTCATTAAACTTGTTGTTGTTGTTGTTAGCTGCGAAGTCGTGTCCGACCCATCGCGACCCTATGGACAACGTTCCTCCAGGCCTTCCTGTCCTCTACCATCTTCTGGAGTCCATTTAAGCTCATGCCTACTGCTTCAGTGACTCCATCCAGCCACCTCATTCTCTGTCGTCCCCTTCTTCTATTGCCCTCGATCTTTCCCAGCATTAGGCTCTTCTCCAGTGAGTCCTTCCTTCTCATTAGGTGGCCAAAGTATTTGAGTTTTAGCTTCAGGATCTGGCCTTCTAAAGAGCAGTCAGGATTGATCTCCTCTAGGACTGACCGGTTTGATGGCCTTGCAGTCCAAGGGACTCGCAGGAGTCTTCTCCAGCACCACAGTTCAAAGGCCTCAATTCTTTGGCGCTCAGCCTTTCTTATGGTCCAACTTTCACTGCCATACATTGCAACTGGGAAGACCATAGCCTTGACTATACGCACTTTTGTTGACAGGGTGATGTCTCTGCTTTTTAGTGTGCTGTCTAGATTTGCCATGGCTTTCCTCCCAAGGAGCAAGCGTCTTTTAATTTCTTGGCTACAGTCCCCATCTGCAGTGATCTTGGAGCCCAGGAAAATAAAATCTGTCACTACTTCCATTTCTTCCCCATCTATTTGCCAGGAATTGAGAGGGCCAGATGCCATGATCTTGGTTTTCTTAATGTTAAGTTTCAACCCAAGTTTTGCACTCTCCTTCTTCACCCGCAACAAGAGGCTCTTTAGTTCTTCTTCACTTTCTGCCATTAGAGTGGTATCATCTGCGTATCTTAGGTTGTTGATATTTCTTCCGGCAATCTTAATTCCAACTTTTGATTCATCTAGCCCTGCCTTTCTCATGATGTGCTCTGCATATAAGTTAAATAGGCAGGGCGACAGTATACAGCCTTGCCGGACTCCTTTCCCAATTTTGAACCAATCAGTGGTTCCGTGTCCAGTTCTCACTGTTGCTTCTTGGCCCACATATAGGTTTCTCAAGAGACAAATAAGATGGTCTGGTACTCCCATCTCTTTAAGAACTTGCCACAGTTTGTTATGATCCACACAATCAAAGGCTTTAGCATAGTCAATGAAGCAGAAGTAGATGTTTTTCTGGAACTCCCTAGCTTTCTCCATGATCCAGCGTATGTTGGCAATTTGATCTCTAGTTCCTCTGCCTCTTCGAAATCCTGCCTGTACTTCTGGTAGTTCTCGATCCACATACTGCTGAAGTCTAGCTTGTAGGATTTTAAGCATGACTTTACTAGCATGAGAAATGAGTGCAATGGTGCGATAGTTTGAACATTCTTTGGCACTGCCTTTCTTTGGAATTGGAATGTAAACTGATCTTTTCCAATCCTGTGGCCACTGTTGAGTTTTCCAAATTTGCTGGCAAATTGAGTGTAGCACTTTTACTGCACTGTCTTTTAAGATTTTGAATAGCTGGAATACTGTCACCTCCACTAGCTTTGTTGTTGCTCAGCTTTCCTAAGGCCCACTTCACTTCACATTCTAGGATGTCTGGCTCGAGGTCAGTGACCACCTCATTGTGATTATCAGGGACGTTAAGCTCATTCTTGTATAGTTCTTCTGTGTAATTTTGCCACCTCTTCTTAATCTCTTCTGCCTCTGTTAGGTCCCTGCCATTTTGGTCCTTTATCATGCCCATTTTTGCATTAAACGTTCCCTTCATCTCTCCAATTTTCTTGAAAAGATCTCTGGTCCTCCCTATTCTATTGTTTTCTTCTATTTCTTTGCACTGTTCATTTAAGAAGGCATTCTTATCTCTTCTAGCTATTCTCTGGAATTCTGCATTCAATTGGGCATATCTATGTTTTTCTCCCTTGCCTTTCGCTTCCCTCCTTTCCTCAGCTATTTGCAAAGCTTCCTCAGACAGCCATTTTGCTTTCTTGCATTTCTTTTTCTTTGGGATGGTTTTGGTTGCTACCTGTTGTACAATGTCACGAACCTCTGTCCATAGTTCTTCAGGCACTCTGTCTATCAGATCTAATTCCTTAAATCTATTTGTCACCTCTACTGTATATTCAACAGGGATATGATTTAATTCATACCTGAGTGGCCTAGTGCTTTTCCCTACTTTCTTCAGTTTGAGCCTAAACTTTGCAAGGAGAAGCTCATGGTCTGAGCCACAGTCAGCTCCTGGTCTTGTTTTTACTGACTGTATAGAGCTTCTCCATCTTTGGCTGCAGAGCATATAGTCAATCTGATTTCTGTGTTGACCGTCTGGTGATGTCCATGTGTAGAGCCGTCCCTTGGGTTGTTGGAAAAGAGTGTTTGCTATGACCATCGTATTCTCTTGACAAAATTCTATCAGCCTGTGCCCTGCTTCATTTTGTACTCCAAGGCCAAACTTGCCTGTTATTCCAGTTATCTTTTGGCTTCCTACTTTAGCATTCCAATCCCCCATGATGATAACGACATCATTTTTTGGTGTTAGTTCTATAAGGTGCTGTAGGGCTTCGTAGAACCGGTCAATTTCATCCTCTTCAGCACTGGTGGTTGGGGCATAGACTTGGACTACTGTGATATTGAATGGTTTGCCTTGGATTCGAACTGAGATCATTCTGTCATTTTGAGGATTGTATCCCAGTATTGCTTTTCCTACTCTTTTATTGACTATGAAGGCTACTCCATTTCTTCTGAGGGATTCTTGTCCGCAGTAGTATACCTGATGGTCATCTGAATTAAATTCACCCATTCCTGTCCATTTTAGTTCGCTGATACCTAAGATGTCGATGTTCAGTCTTGTCATCTCTTGTTTGACCACGTCCAGCTTTCCTCGATTCATGGATCTTACATTCCAGGTTCCTATGGAGAAAAAATCTTTACAGCATCGGACTTTCCTTTCACCACCAGACACATCCACAGCTGAGCGTCCTTTCGGCTTTGGCCCAGTCGCTTCATTATTTCTGGCGCTACTAGTACTAGCCCTCTGCTCTTCCCCAGTAGCATATTGGACGCCTTCCGACCTGAGGGGCTCATCTTCCAGCGTCATATCGTTTTGCCTTTTGGTACTGTCCATAGGGTTTTCATGGCAAAGATACTGGAGTGGGTTGCCATTTCCTTCTCCAGTGGATCACATTTTGTCAGAACTCTCGACTATGACCTGTCCGTCTTGGGTAGCCCTGCACGGCATAGCTCATAGCTTCATTGAATTACGCAAGCCCCTTCGCCACGACAAGGCAGTAATCCATGAAGGCAGTAATCCATTCATTAAACTAGACATATCCAATTCCAGCAACCGTTCCTTATATGTTGTGTGTAACATGGTTGTGTGGGAAGAATCTGGAGAGAGAAATATTTTAGGGAATATTAAAAAGGCAGAATATATTTCCCCACATATAAGGGAGCAGATCTTCAAAAAGTCAGAAAGTTCTCCACCTGCTAGTCAGACAACTCAGCAGAAACCAGCTTTTAGAAATGCAGGTGTAATAATCCATTCAGGAAGGTTGGAGACTTCCAGCTAGAAACTGAAGAGATTAGGAAGACAAGGACCCTTAAAATCTACATACCCCACCCAAACTCTAAGACAGGAAACATAATAGGATTAACCCACGGATGCCAAAGGGGCACCCCCAAACTCAGGTCAAAGTACATGACACAGGAAATACAAAGCCTCAATCAGGAACAGGAAACAACCTCAAGAGCCCCAGATGGTATAAAAACCCACCATTCCCTGCTACATGTGGTCACTCTTTTCTTCCAGCGCCATCTTTCTTTCTGGCTCTCCTCTTCAATAAACTACAACCTTCTTTCTAAAGCAGCCGCCATGTTGTTTATTCCCAGCTTGGACTGGACCCTGATGAAGATTTTTCCTTCCACAATTGTTAAGTGAATCTGGCTTCCCCATTAAGTTTGCCAGTCAGAAGGTCACAAAACTGATCACGTCTCCCCAGGACATTGCAACCGTCATAAACATGAGCCTCTGAATATTGATCACGGGGATGCTGCAACTGACGTACGTGTGAAAAACGGTCAGAGGTCACTTTTTTCAGTGCCGTCGTAACTTCGAATGGTCACTAAATGAACTCTTGTAAGTCAAGGACCACCTTTACACACTCCTTTTTTTTTTAAAGAAAGGAAACCTTGCTTGTACTATACGGTCTTTCTTCCTCCTATTTTCCCCACAAGACCTGTGGGAAGGGGCTTGGGCGGAGAGAGAGGGATTAGCCCAAAGTCACCCAGATGGCTGTCATGCCTAAGGCGGGACTAGAACTCACTGTCTCCTATTGATTGGCCCAAAGTCACCCAGATGGCTGTCATGCCAAAGGCGGGACAGGAACTTACCTTCTCCTACTGAGTGGCCCAAAGTCAACCAGCCGGCATTCGTGCCTAAGGCGGGACTAGAACTCACCATCTCCTGATGATTGGCCCAAAGTCACCCAGCTGGCTTTCGTGCCTAAGGCGGGACTAGAACTCACCATCTCCTGATGATTGGCCCAAGGTCACCCAGCTGGCTTTCGTGCCTAAGGCGGGACTAGAACTCACCATCTCCTGATGATTGGCCCAAAGTCACCCAGATGGCTGTCATGCCAAAGGCGGGACAGGAACTTACCTTCTCCTACTGAGTGGCCCAAAGTCAACCAGCCGGCTTTCGTGCCTAAGGCGGGACTAGAACTCACCATCTCCTGATGATTGGCCCAAAGTCACCCAGCTGGCTTTCGTGCCTAAGGCGGGACTAGAACTCACCATCTCCTGATGATTGGCCCAAGGTCACCCAGCTGGCTGTTGTGCCTAAAGCGGGACTAGAACTCACCATCTCCTGATGATTGGCCCAAAGTCACCCAGCAGGCTTTCGTGCCTAAGGCGGGACTAGAACTCACCATCTCCTGATGATTGGCCCAAAGTCACCCAGCTGGCTTTCGTGCCTAAGGCGGGACTAGAACTCACCATCTCCTGATGATTGGCCCAAAGTCACCCAGCTGGCTTTCGTGCCTAAGGCGGGACTAGAACTCACCATCTCCTGATGATTGGCCCAAAGTCACCCAGCTGGCTTTCGTGCCTAAGGCGGGACTAGAACTCACCATCTCCTGATGATTGGCCCAAGGTCACCCAGCTGGCTGTTGTGCCTAAAGCGGGACTAGAACTCACCATCTCCTGATGATTGGCCCAAAGTCACCCAGCTGGCTTTCGTGCCTAAGGCGGGACTAGAACTCACCATCTCCTGATGATTGGCCCAAAGTCACCCAGCTGGCTTTCGTGCCTAAGTTGGGACTAGAACTCTCTTATCTATCTACTATATCTATCTGTCTGTCTGTCTGTCTGTCTGTCTGTCTGTCTGTCTGTCTGTCTATCTATCTATCTATCTATCATCTATCTATTTTTCTTTCTACATCTCTCTCTCTTTTTTTCTTTCTTTCTCTCTCCCTCTCTCTCTCTCTCTGCCTCTTGTTGAATCTGCCAAGGGTTCCACAGACTCCTGACTCTTAGCTTCAGATTCAGAATTGGAAATCTACTTTTTTCTCCATATAAAATTATCTTTACCCGGTTAAGAAGCCCACCCACCCACCTACCCACCCATCCACAATGATTTCTTCCCTAGCTGTTGCTGCAGCTCCCAGAGGGTCTGTGCAATTTCTTTGAAAATGCCAAGAAGTTATAATATTTGAGTTCTGGATTTGGTGACATTTAAACAAGAGCGTTATAAATCTGACCTCATTGTGTTTAGTTAAATCTTGTGACAGGGAAGGGTAGGAAAATCTCTGATTGCAATAGTGACTCCATTATTACGGCTAAGCGGAAAGGAAATTGCCAGAGGAAAACCGAGGGAGAACCACAGGTAATCCCTGACTTACAACCATTCATTTAACGACCGTTTGAAATTAGAACGGTGCTGGAAAAAGTGACTTATAACTGGTCCTCACACTTACTGTATAACCGTTTTACGTCTCCACAGTCACGTGATCAAAATTCAGGCAACCCATCCTCTCTTTATGACCGTTGCAGTAGGCCGAGGTCATGTGATCACCATTTGCGACCTTTCTGACAAGCAAAGTCAATGGAGGAAGCCAGATTCGCTTAATGACCTCGTGATTCACTTAACAATTGCCAGGATTCGTTTAACAACCATGCCAAAAAGGTCATAAAATCAGGGGCGACTCACTAAACAGTCATGTTGCCTAGCAACAGGAATTCCGGTGTCAATTGCAGCCGTACGCTGAGGGGAATTCTGGGAGTTGAAGTCCACAAGTCTTAAGGTCACCAAATTCGCCCCCACCCTTGGACTAGAGATGGTCCTCAATTTATGACCACAATTGAGCCCATTTCCATTGCTAAGTGAGACTTTTGTTAAATTTTGCCCCGTTTTACGACTTTTCTCGCCACAGTTGTTAAGTGAATCACTACAGTTCTGAAGCTTGTAACACGGTCGTTAAGCGAATCTGGCTTCCCCCATTGATTTTATAGTTATAGTTATAGTTTATTTGATTTATATACCGCCCTTCTCCTTGGTAGGGACTCAGGGCGGTTCACAGGGCATATATAAAAAAGACAATACAAAAATTAAAAAAAGATTAAACCCATGCCCAATTAAAACAGTAATACAAATTTAAAAAACAATTAAAAACCCATAATCCCCCATCAGGCCAGACCAGCTATTTCAAACAGGTGGGTCTTCAGGCCCCGACGGAAAGTTCGGAGGTCTGGTGCCATCCGGAGCTCCACCGGCAGTTGATTCCATAATGCCGGGGCGCCCACAGAGAAGGCCCTCCCCCTGGGGGCCACCAGTCGGCATTCCCTGACTGGCGGCACCCTGAGGAGGCCCTCTCTGTGGGAACGCACAGGGCGGAGGGGAATCGATGCCGGCAGCAGGTGGTCCCTGAGGTATCCCGGACCCATGCCATGTAGGGACTTAAAGATCGTAACCAACACCTTGAACCTCACCCGAAAGACAACTGGTAACCAATGCAGCTCGCGGAGCAAAGGCGTAACATGGGAGTACCGGGAAACTCCCAAGACAACTCTCGCGGCCGCATTCTGTACCAGTTTTTGCTCGTCAGACAGTCGCAGAAGGGGATCAGGTGACCCCGGGACACTGCGACCATCATAAATGTGAGTCAGTTTGCCAAGCGTCTGAATTTTGACCTCGTGACCACGGGGATGCTGCCACGGTCGTTAAGTGTGAAAAATGCTCATAAGTCGTCGTAACTTGAAACGGTCCCTAAATGAACTGTCATAAGTCGAAGATGATCTTTAAAGTCCCCCCCCCCTCCAAGATAAAATGAAAGCTGTCAAGAGAGGGGCCCATCCACCTTCATCCAAGCCCTTCTGCACAGGGGGAAATTGTGTTAATCTGTCGGCTGGCCAATTGACACGGCTGCCAGAACGGGCGAGATTTGAACCCGTTGCTTAGCTACTGCACGATGCTAAGATTAAAGCCGGCAGACTTGCTGACGGCATTTTCCTTTCCTCATCGCTTCTTGCTTTGTCCCTCCCAGAGTGATGAGACCCCAGACGATATTTCTTTTAAAAAGATCTTTTTCTTTTTAAAAAGATCTTTTGGAGGTGCAAAGGAAACAGGACTCCTCTAATGGATTGACCGATCGAAATGATCAGATTCCTGCAAGGGGATCCAGCTGAAGTGAGTTTCCGTTTAAAAAAACACCTTGGGGACAAAAACCAGAAAAACAAAATAGTGAAGATGGGTTTGCCGTTGGTTTTTCCTGGCCTGGTTCTCATGTGAGATGTGAGGGAAACCGAGCGAAAACAAAACCAGGCCCAGAATTCTACAAAGTCTTCGACTTACGGCTACAATTGAGCCCTGCATTTCTGTGGCTAAGCGAGACAGTTGTTCAGAAATGGGCAGAAATGGACATTTCAGACTGAAAGAAGAAAAAAAGAAGAAACAAAACATTTTCAAACTTGGGACTTATTTTACCGACGGTTGGAGAAACGAACTCGGGATTAGGAATTTAATTTGAATTCGTGAACGGTGAACTGAGGCAACACGTTTGTTGAATAAGCACTGTTGAATTGTATTTAAAAAAATCAGTAAAAACTTATCTTTACCCGGTTAAGAAGCCCACCCACACACCTACCCACCCATCCACAATGATTTCTTCCCTAGCAGATTGTTGGGGGCAATAAGCTGACTTTGTAATAATGCCGCTTGGGGTGTGTGTGTGAAAGCCCTAATAAGCAGGCATATACATAGAATGAAGGCTACTGCTAAGCTTGTAAGCCGCCCTGAGTCTTCAGAGAACGGCAGGATATAAATGGGATTAAAAAAAAGGAACCTTGGAGGTCTTCTAGTCCAACCCAGAGCTTTGGTGAAGCAGTGGGCTAATGCCTCCTTAAGTAACACCAGCTGCCTGCAATTAGTGCAGGTTCGAGTCCCACCAGGCTCAAGGTTGACTCAGCCTTCCATCCTTGCGAGGTAGGTCAAATGAGGACCCAGATTGTTGGGGGCAATTAAGCTGACTTTGTAATAATGCCGCTTGGGGTGTGTTGTGAAAGCCCTAATAAAGCAGGCATATACATAGAATGAAGGCTACTGCTAAGCTTGTAAGCCGCCCTGAGTCTTCAGAGAAGGGCGGGATATAAATGGAATTAAAATTAAAAAAAATCTGAAAAACGGTCATTTTTCAGTGCCCTTGTAACTTTGAAAGGTCACTAATTGAACAGTTGTAAACTGAGGACTACCTGTTACAGTCCCTTTGGACAGAAAGCTGCGTTTTTCTCAGACACCGCAGTTTTCAAAAGCATCAACAGGATGGGGCAGACAAGGCAATCCAACGCTGCGTAATGGAGAGGATGAAATTAAATTAACTTTACAAGTTCCCATCTTGCAGCTTTCCAGCCCCCGTATCTCCTCTCTCTCTCTCTCTCTCTCTCTGAAAATGTACAGTAAAAGTCAAATTTAAAGAAAAATATAGAAAAAGAAAAGGAAATTGCAGTTAGGAAATGCAATGATAGTTACAAACTGGCAAAAAAAACACAAAAACACGGCAAAGCCATTTCATTTGTGAGATTTATTTTCTCCATGACGAGCTGGATTCGATTCTATGGCCATTTTTAAGTCACTGCAGCCATTAAGTGGAACCCACTTTCCACAACTGATGTTGTTTGACAGAAGCAACCCTGGGATTCCGATATCTGAGGGGATGCCACAGAGAAGACGGGGGTCAACCTGTACTCCAAAGCGCCCGATGGCAGGATGAGAAGCCACGGATGGAAACTAACCAAGGAGAGAAGCAACCTGGAACTAAGGAGAAACTTCCTGACAGTTAGAACAATTAACCAGTGGAACGACTTGCCACCAGAAGCCGTGAATGCTCCCACACTGGAGGGTTTTAAGAAGAGACTGGACAGCCATTTGCCTGAAATGGTATAGGGTTTCCTGCCTGAGCAGGGGGTTGGACTAGATGACCTCAAGGGCCCTTCCAGCTGCGTTATTCTTTTAAATCTCATACAGACCTGGATGGGAAGATGTCTATTTGCCTGGGAAGATATTTAGGACTTGGGCAGGCAGGGTTGGACTAGAAGACCTCCAAGGTTCCTTTCAACCCTATGGTTCTAGAATTCCATATTGGGAATAGTTTTTTTTTTTTTAAAAAAAGAATATTCCTTCAAATCTGGTTCAACAATTATGTCTTTGGCTGTTTAATGATATGCAGTGCTGTGGTTCTCCTCCCCTCCCCCTCCTCCTCCTCCTCCTCTCCTCCTCCTCCCCGGCCCCTCCCTTTTTCCCTTCTTTCCTTTCCCCTCCTCCTCTGCTCCTCTTTTTCTTCTCCTTCTTCTCCTCCCCTCCCTCTCCTTCTCCTGCTCCTTCTCCTTCTCTACTCCTCCTCTACTCCTCCTCCCCATCCCCTTCTTTTTTTCCCTTCTTTCCTTTCCCCTCCTCCTCCTCCTCTGCTCCTCTTTTTCTTCTCCTTCTTCTCCTCCCCTCCCTCTCCTTCTCCTGCTCCTTCTCCTTCTCTACTCCTCCTCTACTCCTCCTCCCCGTCCCCTTCTTTTTTCCCTTCTTTCCTTTCCCCTCCTCCTCCTCCTCTGCTCCTCTTTTTCTTCTCCTTCTTCTCCTCCCCTCCCTCTCCTTCTCCTGCTCCTTCTCCTTCTCTACTCCTCCTCTACTCCTCCTCCCCGTCCCCTTCTTTTTTTCCCTTCTTTCCTTTCCCCTCCTCCTCCTCCTCTGCTCCTCTTTTTCTTCTCCTTCTTCTCCTCCCCTCCCTCTCCTTCTCCTTCTCCTTCTCCTTCTCTACTCCTCCTCTACTCCTCCTCCCCGTCCCCTTCTTTTTTCCCTTCTTTCCTTTCCCCTCCTCCTCCTCCTCTGCTCCTCTTTTTCTTCTCCTTCTTCTCCTCCCCTCCCTCTCCTTCTCCTGCTCCTTCTCCTTCTCTACTCCTCCTCTACTCCTCCTCCCCGTCCCCTTCTTTTTTCCCTTCTTTCCTTTCCCCTCCTCCTCCTCCTCTGCTCCTCTTTTTCTTCTCCTTCTTCTCCTCCCCTCCCTCTCCTTCTCCTGCTCCTTCTCCTTCTCTACTCCTCCTCTACTCCTCCTCCCCGTCCCCTTCTTTTTTCCCTTCTTTCCTTTCCCCTCCTCCTCCTCCTCTGCTCCTCTTTTTCTTCTCCTTCTTCTCCTCCCCTCCCTCTCCTTCTCCTCCTCCTTCTCCTCCTCTCCTCCTCCTTCTCCTCCTCTACTCCTCCTCCCCTTCCCCTTCCTTTTCCCCTCCTCCTCCTCCCTCTCCTTTTCTCTAGGATCCCACAGGTTTCCTACACAAGACTCCTATAAGCTACATAAATGGTTTCAATAAGTAAGCAAATGGTTCTGCTGATCTTCCTCCTCCTCTTCTTCCTCTCTCTCCTTACACTCCGAGGCCTTATGGGGGAAAAAAAACATGGTAATCAAAACCAGCACAAAGCTTCCCCCCCCCAGTGCCCCCACCCCACTCCAGCACAAAGGACAGGCAGTGTAAATCTCTCTCCATTTCCAGCCCCATCTAAGATAAGCTAAATGATTGCAGGAGCCAGTAATATGAATCTCCCGTTCAGGTCAATGCCGTGAGTCTATTTGCAAATCCATATTTTTTCAAAGAGCTTGCAATTATTCAGACTTACACACACACACACACACACACACACACACACACACAACCAAATGGCTTTCTTTTTCTGAAAAAGACCTAGTGGGGGTGGGGGAAACAGCTGTCCAACCTTGGCAGCTTTTAAGACTTGTGGACTTCAATTCCCAGAATTCCCCCAGCCAGCACGGAAGTTGAAGTCCGCAAGTCTTAAAAGTTGCCAAAATTGGACCGGCCCTGGGATAAGTCCTTCAATGGCAGGATTTTCTCCTTCGGAAAAGGCCTTTCCAAGATCTTTCCAAAAACCTCTGCCGCTGCCTTCCCCCCCCAGCCTTCTAAAAAAAAAAAAACGACAGGCAGTCCTCGACCTAACGACTTACCACTTCTGTTGCTAAGTGAGACATTTGCATTTTGTGTTCTGCGTCTTTGTTTTTCCAGACCCTGGCTTGCCAAAGAGAAATGACACCCTGGTTTTTTCCTCAGACACGGTTTTCAAAAGCATTGACAGGGCTGGTGGGGGGGGGGGAAGGGCAGACAAGGCAATCCAATGCTGCATAATGGAGAGGATGAATTTAAAATTCACTTTACAACTTCCCCATCTTGCAGCTTTCGAGGTCCGTATCTCTTTCTTTCTCCTGGGAGATGATTCCCACCCCCCACCCCTTTCAAAGAAAGCCTTTGCTGACTCAGCCTCAGCCCGAGCCAGAGAAGGATTGAGGGGGGTGTGTGTCCTCACCCCCCTCCTCCTCGGCTGTAAATAAAACAAACGGCCAGCCGCACACCGCGGTGGTCATAAAACCTGGACTGCATCAGGTTGTGTCAAGGCGCAAGAGAGAAGGAGAGTAAGGAAAACCCCAATTACGGCTGGCGTCTAAAATCTAGTCACTGTGGCTCTTCTATTCTTCAGCCGAGACAGCTGCAAATATCGCTTAGCCCAGATCAGAGTAACAGAGTAATAGAGTTGGAAGGGACCTCAGAGGTCATCTGGTCCAGCCCCCTGCTCAAGCAGGAGACCCTACACCATTTCAGACAAACGCTTGCCCAGTCTCTTCTTATAAAACCTCCGGTGAGGGAGCCCCTGCAGAGCTCGCAGGTTTTCAATCGGGATCACTTGAAGTTGTTGGGGAGCAGGGCAAGCCAAACCTTCCTTGGTTAGGACGCTGAAATTCTAGGATGGAAGAGGTTGGAGGAAGCCTTGAGGTCATCTAGTCCAAGCCCCAGTTCAGGGAACAAATCCATGGTCACAGCCATGGTGGGCGCTATTGTGTAGTGGATTCTGGACCGCATGGAAGACTCCGGACAACAGGGTTCAGCATAATAGATCTTTATTGAGGTTAGCACAGAACTGCGGACAAAGGGCTATTAGTCCCTCTTATATACCTTGCCAGGTATACCTGGGACCAATCCCCTTATCAGGATTTCCCACCAAGGACCACCCTGCCAATCAGGACAGGGTACCCTGCCACCTGGGAGTGTCGGTGGCTCATTGTTCTGATTGTGCAGCCACCCTGTCAGGGTGTAGTCTGTCCAACTTAGTGATGAGGCGACAACCCCAACGTAACTCAGCAGGACTCTTGTCTGTTGCTGTGCATGGTGTGTTGTGTTGTGCCAGGAGGAATTGAGCCAACCTTTGGTGCCAGTCTCCACTGATGATGCGCCTCAATGCGTCCTTGGTCGTTCTCACCATTCGTTCTGCTAGACCATTAGATGACGGGTGGAAAGGTGCGGATGTGACGTGCCTAATCGAGTTGGCCCTGGTGAATGCCTGGAAATCAGCAGATGTGAATTGTGGGCCATTGTCAGAGACCAACACATCAGGCAACCAATGAGTGGCAAATAGCCCCCGGAGCACCTGAACAGTCTTTGTAGTGGTCATGCTAGAAACTGGAACTACTTCCAGTCATTTAGAGTGACTGTCAACCACCACCAAAAACAGTTGTCCCTGAAAGGGCCCCGCATAATCAATATGCACCCTGGACCATGGTGTGTGTGTCGCTTCCCTTTTGTGTACGGGGGCCTGCAGCTGTTCTGGCCTTGATATTTGACATGTGTAGCACCCCGCTACCTGCTCCTCTATGGCCTTGTCGAGACCAGGCCACCATAAGTAACTCCTAGCTAAAGCCTTCATCCTAACTATGCCAGGGTGACCCTCGTGTAGCGACTGCAAAACCCTCTCTTGAAGCTTCTCCGGAATAATAACTCTGCTACCCCACAAAGGCAACCTTTATGAGAAGACAGCTCATGCCTTCTCATGAAATATGCCTGGAAATCTGGACCCGGACTCTTTTCCTGCCACCCAGACATCACCCACATTAGGACCCTGCACAGTACCTTCTCTGCTGTGGTGCCATCAGCAATGTCCTTTGGGGCAATCTGGAAGATCTTGGATGGCTAGGACCAGCTCCGCAGGTGCTGGGTCAGGTTCAGTGATCATTAGCGGTAATCTGCTTAATGTATCAGCGTGGCCCATGTCCCTCCCTGGTTTGTGGACCAGTTTGCAAGTGTATGCAGATAGGAATATGGACCACCTTAGCATCCTTGGGGATAGAATTTGTGGTGTTTGTTTATCAGTTGTGAACAGCCCCAACAATGGTTTGTGATCTGTAAAAATAGTGAACTCCCTGCCATGCAGGTAGTCATGGAATTTCTTGACTCCTGTCATAATTGCCAGGGCTTCCTTGTCAATTTGTGCATATTTCCTTTTTGCCCTTGACAGTGTTAGGGAGTAGTATGCAATAGGCCTTTGCTCCCCATTTTCCTCTATGTGACTCAATACAGCGCCCACACCATAAGGGGATGCATCACACGCGATGCAGATGGGTTTATTTTCTATAAAATGTGTGATGGTTGAGTCACTGGACAATAGTTGTTTCAGGTTTCTAAAACTCTGTTCGTGGACCGTGGTCCAATTCCATGGGGCTTTCTTATCTAATAGCCTGTGTAAAGGCTCTGCGATTGCTGCTTTGTGGGGCAAAAACACATGATAGAAATTAAGTAACCCCAGGAAAGCTTGCAATTCAGCCTTATTAGTAGGGGTTGGAGCCAATTTGATTGCTCTTACCTTGGAGTCAGTAGGGTGAATTCCCTTGGCATCAATCCTGAACCCTAAAAATTCAGTGGATGCCACTCCAATACTGCACTTACTTTTTTTAAGTTTGAGCCCAGCAGAGCAAAACCTGCTTAAAACAGCCTGCAGCCTGTCAGCCAAGATCTCTTCAGACTCTCCAGCAATAAGAACATTGTCAAAATAAGGACATACACCAGGTATGCCCTTCAAAGTCCTCTCCATCACTTCTTGAAAAATTCCTGGAGCTACAGAGATGCCAAACTACAAACGGTTAACTCTAAAAGCACCTCTATGTGTCACTATTGTCTGAGCGTCCACCGTTTCCTTAGTAACTGTGAGTTGCTGGTACACCTGCGCAAGATTGAGCTTGGCAAAGATGGCGCCGCCCTGTACTGCAGAGAGGACATGCCGGACCGTCAGGACCGGGTAAGCGTGCGGATTCAAGGCCTGGTTTACTGTGGCCTTATAATCTGCACATATTCTTACTTCCCCGTTAGCCTTAAGTGGGGTCACTATAGGGGCCACAGGCTCTAACATCCCTTGTTCAACTAACCTGTCCAATTCGCTCTCAATCTTGTGCTTGAGGGCGAATGGGACTCTCCAGGGCTTGATACGAATCGGTAGGACCCTTGGGTTTAGCTTAAATTTAATGGGGGTGTGCAGAAAATCAGACAACAGCAACATGGAGGGGTTTAAAGGAACCTTCCGCTTGCTCCGGTCGCAAATTCCCTTAAATGTCTCATATGAAATTATTGAGACTGCAGAACCGGAGTCGAGCTCCATCGTGCAAGGTACCCCTTGCAGATGGACCTGTAACGTAATTTTTGGCTTGAGCAACTGGTGGATCTCTGTATGGGACACGGTTTCTGCTGTTCGCGGCACATTCATGATGTATTGTCCCACCTGGGCTACTGCCAGGATGGTGTGTGGGCTTGCCGGCACCATTGGCTGCCTCGTGAGCCATTACCTCATCTAGGACTTCTCGCAGATTCATCGGCAGTTTTGCGAGGATTTTTTGTTGGCACTGATGGTCTCTAAGCCCGAACACCACCTGGTCTCGAATTCTATCTTTGAGATCAGGGAACTTACACAAATGGGCAGCCTGTCTCAGAGCTGCCATGTAGTTCGATGTTGTCTTGCCTGGGAGCTGGAAGGGCTGGGAAAATTGGAACTGCCAAAAGATTGGGGCCCTCGACGGCATGAAATGTTCAGCGAGTTTAACCTTGAATGCAGTATTGCAGGGAAAATCTGCCCAATGCCAGCAGTTCGATCCTGATCGGCTCAAGGTTGACTCAGCCTTCCATCCTTCCGAAGCCAGTAAAATGAAGACCCGGATTGTTGGGGGGCAAATATGTTGACTCTGTAAACCGCTTGAAGAGGGCTGTAAAGCACTATAAAGTGGTATATTAAGTCTAAATGCTCTCTCTCTCTTTCTCTCTCTCCCTCCCTCCCTCCTTCCCTCCCTGCAGTAGTTACAATGCATTATTACAGGCAAACTCTGCCTGCTGCAAGCATTTTGAGTTCAGTTGTGATCATAAGTCAAGGACAACCTGTAGCTTAAAGTTACTAAGGTTGAGAAATTCTGGTTTAATAAGTAGAGACTCAATTCCCCAGACCGTAGTTTGGGGGCCAAAGAAACACCGTTGATGTTCATTCACAGCTCATTTTGCCTCTTTCTCTGGAGCGTATCTGCCTTTGTTCCTTTTCCGCTGTCTGTCTTATCAGCATGTCTTTCGTGATATTTAGATCACAGTGTGGTGGAGACACCATGGAGGCCTCACCGCCGTTTGTTCTGCTATCTGCTCTCCTGTCTCCTGCAGAGAGGATTTGAGCAGCATCTCATGTTATGAGGATGCAGGAAGACAAAAATCAAGGAAGGCACGGGGGAAGGAGGGAGGGAGGGAATGGAGGGAAAGTGGAAGAGAAAAAAGAAAAGAAAGAAAGGAAAGAGAAAGAAAGGAAAGAGAAAATAAGGAAGGGAAGGAGGGAGGGAACAGAAGGAAGAGAAAAAAGAAAAGAAAAGAGAAAGGAAGGAAGGAAAGAAAGGAAGGAAGGAAAGGAGGAAGGAGGGAAGGAGAGGAAGGAAGGAAGGAAGAGAGAGAAACAGGAAATAAGGAAGGAATGAAAGAAGAAGAAGAAAAAGAAAGAAGGAAGAGGGGGAAGGGAAAGAAAGAAGGAAGGAGGAAGGGAGGGAGGAAAGGGAGGAAGGAAGAGAGAAACAGACAGGAAGGAAGGAGAGGGAGGAAGGAAGAGAGAAAGAGAAACAAACAGAAGGAAGGAAGAAGATAAAAGAAAGAAAGAAAAAGAGAAAGAGGAAAGAGAGGGGGAAGAAAGAAAGAAGGAAGGAAGGAGGGAAGGAAGGAAGGAAGGAAAGGGAGGAAGGAAGAGAGAGAGAAACAGACAGGAAGGAAGGAAGGAAGGAAAGAAAGAAAGAAAGAAAGAAAGAAAGAAAGAAAGAAAGAAAGAAAGAAAGAAAGAAAGAAAGAAAACCCATCCATTCTGAGCATTATGGTGCCTGCAAATTTAAAAGAACAACTATCTTGTGTGCACGTTCCCTCATAAAGACGCACACTCACACATACACGTGTACAGGCATGCACACGTGAGTGGCTTCTGTCCTCATTGCCCGGCTGACCGAAGCCACCAAGGCCAGGCGGGGTTCGGAGGCTAGCAAGGGAATCCAGGCCACCCGTCTTCCAGAGGGAAAAGAGGGGACGGGCGCTTATCGCCTCCGATTCCAAACTCTACACACACACACACACACACACACACACACACACACGACGGATGGCCTGGAAATCTCTCAGTTTATGGCATTTTAAACGCTCTTGTTGTTTCCCCCGCCATCTGCAGAGTTCCTGTAGGGCAACCTGCCTTGCTTGCTGCCTGCAGGCACGTTGGCGGAGAGACAAAACCTCCGTGCGATAATTTAATTTTGTCCTCCCTCACGCGTCCCGGTTCCTGCATTGAGGAATCGCTCTTGTTATGTATCCAGATGCAGGCGTCTGCATAGCAGCGGCCACTAGGGGGCGTTGGCCTGGACGGTTTTGGCGGGAAACCCAGTTTTGGCGGGAAACCTAGGGCCAGCCCCATTGGCTAGCCGCCTACCTGGCCAGGTATATAAGGAGGCCAGGTAGCCCTTGTTCTTCAGTATGAAACCGCCCCCCCCCCCCCAATAAAGAGCTGAACACGTACTCCGGCTGGCGTCTCTTCCTTGCGTCGGACCCACTCCATTACAGCTCTCCTCTGCCTCTCTCAGCGGAAGAACCCGGACCGGCTGCCGCCATTCCTGCACGCTGGTCTCCAGGCCTGTAATGTAGTGGGTCCGACGCAAGGAAGAGACGCCAGCCGGAGTACGTGTTCAGCTCTTTATTGTGTGTGGGGGGGTCCGTACTGGAGAACAAGGGCTACCTAGCCTTTTTATATACCTGGCCATGTAGGCAGCTAGCCAATGGGGTTGGCCCTAGGTTTCCCGCCGAAACTAGGTTTCCCGCCAAAACCGTCCAGGCCAACGCCCCCTAGTGGCCTCTGCTATGCAGATGCCTGCACCTGGATACATAACAAGGCCCATCTGAGGGACCTTCCTTTGCCTCAGTGGAGTTGGGATTAGGTCGTCCAGAGAGAGAGAGAGAGACAGAGAGTTTGCTGCACTGCTTAAGGCACTGGGCTAGAAATCAGGAGACTGGGAGTTCTAGTCCCGCTTTAGGCTTGAAAGCTGGCTGGGTGACTTTGGGCCAAACACCAGGGGACTGGGAGTTCTAGTCCTGCTTTAGGTGTGAAAGCCGGTTGGGTGACTTTGGGCCAATCACCAGGAGACTGGGAGTTCTAGTCCCGCTTTAGTCATGAAAGCTGGCTGGGTGACTTTGGGCCAAACACCAGGAGACTAGGAGTTCTAGTCCCGCTTTAGGCGTGAAATCCAGCAGGGTGACTTTGGGCGAAACACCAGGAGACTGGGAGTTCTAGTCCCGCTTTAGGAGTGTAAGCCAGCAGGGTGACTTTGGGCCAAACACCAGGAGACTGGGAGTTCTAGTCCCGCTTTAGGCATGACAGAGAGCTGGGTGACTTTGGGTCAGTCCCTCTCGTCATAAATATGAACCACTTGCCAAGCATCTGAATTTTGATCACGTGAGCAGCAGTCGTAAGGGTGAAAAACATTCATAAGTCTCTTTGAGTTAAGTTTCAGTGGTGTGGTAACTTCAAGTGGTCACTGAATGGACCGTTGTAAGTCGAAGACTACCTGTTTTCTCATAAAATATGGAACTTACGAGGAGCCCTGATTTTAGAAGCCTGGGGCTCAATTGAAGAGAATTATTTCATGCAAAGAGAAAGAAATTTATACTCCAGATGTTAAGGAATCGATTGGAGAGACACGTTCCTTGTCAATGCTCAGAAAGTTTTGAGATGAAAAGACACAAGCAATAGGATTTCTGTAGGATTTAGGTTGAAACATCCTGTCTGAGACTCAAAATTAATTTTTAATTAGTATTATATGGATCCTTTTCCTTTCTTCCTTATTTCTTTCGCATCTCCCCTTATTAGCGTAGTTTAATCAGTGTAATGTTTGTAGCTATTTTAGGGCAGGTGGAGTAATGTCCTTGATGTATTTTTAAAATTCTTTGTTTTATCTCATTAGGGAAGGAATAACATCAAGGCCTTGGTGCCACGGAAACATCATGCGCTGGCGATGCTTCCTAGTTGGGTAATGAAACATCTGTGGAAAAACAAGCAAGCTCAGAGAGCAGCAAGGATCCCATAGTCATCGTCATTGTCCTCCTCCTCCTCCTCCTCCTCCTCCTCCTCCTCCTCCTCTCCACAATCCCCACTGCCTTCTAGCACTGATGATGTTTCCTAGTTGGGTTATGAAACGTCTGCAAGAAAACCACCAAGCTCAGAGAGCAGCAAGGACCCCACAGTCCTCCTCTTCCTCCTCCTCCTCCTCCTCCTCCTC